>NW_027328742.1:12020770-12320770 GCF_048564905.1 Vicugna pacos | reverse complement strand
AGGCCGGGCCTTTGGGACCTTGTTAGCCTCCCCCCGAGATCCAAAGCTTCTGACCAGTGTATTTGCCGTCTTTTGAGGACTCTCCCTCCTGTTTTGCACAGTGGCTGCAGCAAACGACATTCCCACCGACAGTGTAGGAGGGATCCCTTTTCTCCACAGCCTCTGTAGCCTTGGTCCTGTGTGGGCTTTGGAATGATGGCCACTCTAACTGGGGTGAGTGGCCACCTCATTGTAGTTTTGCCTTGTATTCCTCGGATAATTAGCAACCTTGAGCCTGTTTTGTCATGTGCCTCTCATTGGTCGCTGGTGGGTCTTCGCTGGAGAATTGCTTCCTGAGGTCGTCTTCTGCCCATTTTTGGATTGGGTCGTCTTCTGTCCGTTGAGTCGGATGAGCTGTTTGGATATGGTGGAAATGAACCCCTAGTCAGTCTCATGTTTGGCAAAGATTGTCTCCTATTTCGTAGGCCGTGGTTTAGTTCAGCTTCTGGTTTCCTTTGGTGTGCCAAAGCTGATGAATTCAGTTTGCTCCCGTTTGTGTTTGTATTTTTGCTGAGTTTTCTGTTGCTTGGGGAGACTACCCTAGGAGAAAATGGGTGAGGTGTACGTGGGATACTGTTTGGCCTACGTTTCCTACCGAGAGGTGTGTGGTGTCTTGTCTTACGTTTAAGTGTCTAAGCCATTTTGAATTTATTTCTGCGTATGCTGGGGCTGTAAGCCCAGGGGCCGGGATTGGGGTAGGGGGCGGGGCGGCTGCAGAGAGGGCAGCAGCGAAGGACGTGACCTGCCCAGGCAAGCCTTTGGATTTCCTCCCGTGTCCCTCGCAGCCTGCTCTGAGGGCGCCCCATGCTGCCCCAGGTTCACTTGGTGCACATCTCCTTGTTGGCTGGCTCCCTGGACGTGGGCGCTATTCACTCAGGGGTCCTTCTACGGGGCAGGGGGCGGGGCGGCTAGAGAGAGTATGGCAGCGTGAGGCGGGGGCTGCGCAGGTAAGCTTTAGATTCCTCCCGTGTCTCCCTCTGCCTGCTCTGTGGGCGCCCTCTTCTACCCCAGTTTGACCTGGTGTAATTCCCAGGGTTAGCCGGCTCCAAGGATGCTGGAGCGGTATGCCCAAGGGGCGGGGTCATGGGAGGCGGCAGGGTGGCTTCTGACAGGGCAACAGGGAAGTATGGCGGCAGCCCACGAAAGCCTGTGTATTTCTTCCCTTGTCCCCCTCAGCCTGCTCTGGCGGCGCCATCTGCTACCCTTCGTGCACGGGGTGCACTTCCCCGTGTTGGCCGGCTCGCGGGATGCTGGGGCGATATTCCCAGGGGGCGGGGTCGAGGAAAGGGGCGGGCGGCTGCGAGAGGGCAGCAGCGAAGGATGGGGCTGCTCACGGTAACCTGTGGATTTCATCGACTGTCCCCCTGAGCCTGCTCTGGGTGCGTCCTCTGCTACCCCATGGTCACTGGGTGCACTTCCCCGAGTTGGCTGGCTCCCAGGATGCTGTCGCAGGATGCCCAGGGGGCAGGATCTGGGAAGGGGGCGGGGCGGCTGCAGACAGGGCAGCAGCGAAGCATGGGGGCTGCCCAGGGAAGCCTGTGGATTTCGTCCACTGTCCCCCTCAGCCTGCTCTGGGGGCGGCCCTCTGCTTCCCCAGGTTCACTGGGTGCACTTCCCCGTGCTGGCTGGCTCCCAGGGTGCTGGCGCGGTATGCTCAGGGGGCAGGATCGGGAAAGGGGGTGGGGCGACAGCAGACAGGGCAGCAGCGAAGGATGGGGCTGCCCAGGCTAGGCTGTTTATTTCTTCCCTTGTCCACCTCAGCCTGCGCTGGGGCGCCCACTATTACCCCAGGTTCACTAGGTGCACTTCCCGATGTTGGCCGGCTCCTGAGATATTCTCGTGATATGCCTAGGGGCTGTGGGCGGGGAAGGGGTGTCGGGGCGGCTGCAGACAGGGCAGTAGCGAAGGTTGGCTGCTGTCCAGGCAAGCCTGTGTGTTTCCTCCCTTGTCCCTCTCAGCCTCCGCTGGGGGCGCCCTCTGCTCCCCCAGGTTCACTGGGTGCACATCTCCTTGTAGGCTGGCTTCCTGGAGGAGGCTTCGTCTGCGGTCATGGGGCGGTGAAAGGGGTTGGGGCGACGCGGCCACAAGGAGGGCGGTAGAGGAGGCTAGTATGTCGGTCTATCTCTCTGCCTACCTATATCTCTGCCAATCTATCTGTGCAACGAAGGATGCAGAGGAGGCTAGTGTGCTTGTCTGTCTGCCTAATTGAGGAGGAGAAGGAGGGGTAGTGTGTGTGTGTGTGTGTGTGTGTGTATGTGTGTGTGCGTGCGTGCGTGTGTGTGTCTGTCTTTGTATCTATGTATGTGTGTACCTACCTAATGGAGGAGGAGGAGGAGGAGGAGGTTAGTATATCTATTTGTTAATAAACGAATGAAGAGACTAGTGTTTCTGCCTCTCTATTGATATGTGTGTCTGTCTGTGTATTGGAGGAAGCCTCCCAGGACTCGACTGACCTGGAAGGATGTCAAATGCCACCCTGAGGCAGTAGAAGGACCCCAGAGAGCAGGCTGAGGGGGACTCGGGAGGAAATTCGCAGGCTTTCCTGGGAGGCCCAGTCCTTCCTTGCTGCCCTGTCTGCAGCCGCCCCGCCCCCTGGGCATAGCGCGCCAGCATCCCTGGAGCCATCAAACACGGGGAAGTGCACCCAGTGAAGCTGTGTTAGCAGATGGCGCCCTCAGAGAAGGCTGAGGGGGACACGCTAGGAATCCAAAGCTTACTTCCGCAGCCCCCGCCCCTCGCTGCCGCACTCTCTGGAGCCTCCCCCCCTTACCCCTTAGAAGGACCCCTGAGCGCACAGCGCCCGCCTCCTTGGAGCCAGCCAACAAGGAGATGTTCACCCAGTGAAGCCCACGCAGCAGTGGGCGCCCCTAGAACAGGCTGAAGGGGACCCGGGAGGAAACCCACAGGCTTGCCTGGGCAGCCCCTGTCCCCCTTTGCCGGCCTCCGTGTGGCCGCCCCGCCCCCACTCCTTTCACCGCCCCCTGAATGCAGCGACACCCGCGTCCAGGGAGCCAGCCAACAAGGACATGTGCACCCAGTGGACCTGGGACAGCAGAGGACACCCTCAGAACAGGCTGAGAGGGACAAGGGAGGAAACACACAGGCTTGCCTGGACAGCAGCCAACCTTCGCTACTGCCCTGTCTGCAGCCGCCCCGACACCCCTTCCCCGCGCCCAGCCCCTAGGCATATCACGAGAATATCTCAGGAGCCGGCCAACATCGGGAAGTGCACCTAGTGAACCTGGGGTAATAGTGGGCGCCCCAGCGCAGGCTGAGGTGGACAAGGGAAGAAATACACAGCCTAGCCTGGGCAGCCCCATCCTTCTCTGCTGCCCTGTCTGCTGTCGCCCCGCCCCCTTCCCAGATCCTGCCCCCTGGGCATCCTGCGACAGCATCCTGGGAGCCAGCCAACTCGGGGAAGTGCACCCAGTGACCATGGGGTAGCAGAGGACGCACCCAGAGCAGGCTCAGGGGGACAGTCGATGAAATCCACAGGTTACCGTGAGCAGCCCCATCCTTCGCTGCTGCCCTCTCGCAGCCGCCCGCCCCTTTCCTCGACCCCGCCCCCTGGGAATATCGCCCCAGCATCCCGCGAGCCGGCCAACACGGGGAAGTGCACCCCGTGCACGAAGGGTAGCAGATGGCGCCGCCAGAGCAGGCTGAGGGGGACAAGGGAAGAAATACACAGGCTTTCGTGGGCTGCCGCCATACTTCCCTGTTGCCCTGTCAGAAGCCACCCTGCCGCCTCCCATGACCCCGCCCCTTGGGCATACCGCTCCAGCATCCTTGGAGCCGGCTAACCCTGGGAATTACACCAGGTCAAACTGGGGTAGAAGAGGGCGCCCACAGAGCAGGCAGAGGGAGACACGGGAGGAATCTAAAGCTTACCTGCGCAGCCCCCGCCTCACGCTGCCATACTCTCTCTAGCCGCCCCGCCCCCTGCCCCGTAGAAGGACCCCTGAGTGAATAGCGCCCACGTCCAGGGAGCCAGCCAACAAGGAGATGTGCACCAAGTGAACCTGGGGCAGCATGGGGCGCCCTCAGAGCAGGCTGCGAGGGACACGGGAGGAAATCCAAAGGCTTGCCTGGGCAGGTCACGTCCTTCGCTGCTGCCCTCTCTGCAGCCGCCCCGCCCCCTACCCCAATCCCGGCCCCTGGGCTTACAGCCCCAGCATACGCAGAAATAAATTCAAAATGGCTTAGACACTTAAACGTAAGACAAGACACCACACACCTCTCGGTAGGAAACGTAGGCCAAACAGTATCCCACGTACACCTCACCCATTTTCTCCTAGGGTAGTCTCCCCAAGCAACAGAAAACTCAGCAAAAATACAAACACAAACGGGAGCAAACTGAATTCATCAGCTTTGGCACACCAAAAGAAACCAGAAGCAGAACTAAACCACGACCTACGAAATAGGAGACAATCTTTGCCAAACATGAGACTGACTAGGGGTTCATTTCCACTATATCCAAACAGCTCATCCGACTCAACGGACAGAAGACGAACCAATCCAAAAATGGGCAGAAGACGACCTCTGAAGCAATTCTTCAGCGATGACCCTCCAGCGACCAATGAGAGGCACATGACAAAACAGGCTCAAGGTTGCTAATTATCCGAGGAATACAAGGCAAAACTACAATGAGGTGGCATCTCGCCCCAGTTAGAGTGGCCACCATTCCAAAGCCCACACAGGATCAAGGCTACATAGGCTGTGGAGAAAAGGGACCACTCCTACACTGTCGGTGGGAATGTCGTTTGCTGCAGCCACTGTGCAAAACAGGAGGGAGGGTCCTCAAAAGACGGAAAATACACTGGTCAGAAGCTTTGGATCTCGGGGGCATGCCAACAAGCTCCCAAAGGCCCGGCCTCGCCCCTGCTTCTGCCCCAGCTCGCCTGTGCCCCACAGGGTCCGGGGCGGCCTCCACTCCCAGGGCAGGGCCACCCGCGCGGGAAGGCCTCGCAAGGCCTGAGGGCCAGTCTCGGCTGGCCCGGGGCCGTCCAGCGCCCTCCCATCTCCCGGGGCTGCTCCCACTTTGCCAAAGCCGCCTGTGAGCGGCGGCCAAGAAAGCCGCGCGGTTCAGCCAGTACTAAGGAGGGGGAGGAAGGCACCCCAACCAGGCCGGGGGGGCCCCGGGACCCGCCTCACGGTCCCAACCTGGACGCGCGGACTGGACCCCACCGACGCACCCCTCCCCCACCCCGGGCGCCTCCCCAACTGCACAGCCCAGGCCTCACCCGCCGACTCCCCGACCTGCGCGCCCCCACCAGCGCCCCCTTACCTGGCTCGCGACGGCAGCAGAGGCGACAGCAAGCGGCGGGAGGCCGAGACCCCAGGCAGCCTTCCTCCTCCCGGAGCTGGTCCAGGAGCACCCAGCTCCCGCCCAGCTTCCTCACGTTCTGCGCGCGCCCCAGGGACCCGGCGTCCTGGCGCCCCTGCGGGAGCGCGCAGCTTTCAGCGCCCCTCCCCCTCCCGCCTGCCTGACAGCAGCATGGAGGCTTGGCTGCGACTCCAGCAGTAGGGATGCTGCGAGTGGGGCCGGGCGGTGGGCCGGTGGAGCTTCGGGCGGTGGGGCGGTGGGGCGGTGGGGCGAGCCCAGCCCGCGGCCAGGGCTGGTCGGGTCCCCAACACCAACGCGGCCCCCCACGCCCTCCTCCAGGGTCCCGGCCCCCAAGTAGGACCACCACGGGCCCAGGGCCAGGCCTCACCCCACCAGCCCCGCTACCACTGCTCGCCGACCCCCCACCCAGTCAGTGCCTCCCCACCCCCTGCCACGCCCGGTCCCCGATCCACTGCACCCCCGAGACAAAGCTGCTTCTCCTCACACCCAAATCCCGCCCCAGGTCTGCGCCCCACTTGGTCCTAAGCTACAGCCCCTGTAAACCGCGCTCACCCCAAGGGCCTCACCCCAGGTCCCCCCACCGTCCGGAGATACTCCCCTAACCCTTCACCTGGGAATGAGCCCCCACCCTTCAGCCGGGTCACTTCCGCTCCCAGCAACCTCTCCCCCTCCCCCTGTCCGCCCTCATCGCCAGATCGCCGCACACCCGGAGTGCACCCCTACCCCAGATGACCCCCTCAGCCCTCTCCTCGCGAGAGCCGGGCGCTCCGGGCTCCGATCACCACGGCGACAGCCGCTAGACAGGGATGCCCCGGGCCCATGGCAGGCACGCAGTCCTGGCTCCCAGGGGCGCGGGCCCGGCGGCCGGGTGGGCGGGGCTTGAGGCCATTCCAATTCCCAGCCCCACCCCCACGCCCCCATCCCACCCCGAAGCCCAATGCCTCCTCAGAGCCCATGGGATAGGTGGTCCCGAGCTGCACACCGCTTGCCAGTGGGCCTTGGCTGCTTGATGCTGGTGCGGGGAGGGAGGGTGCAGCCTTAGCCCGGCCCTCGGCCCCTGGGATGGACAGCGGGCAGCAGTGGCAGTGGTAGTGGTAGTGGGGGGTGGCGGCGGAGGCGGGACAGGGCGGCTGTCCTGGGAGAGCAAGTCCACTTGCTCCCACTTCCCCCGCCGCCTGGCCTCTGCTGCCAGAGCTTCCTGGAAGGAGTTTCCCCCTGTCAGCCTGCCCCTGGGAGGCAGGCCGGCTATGGCCAGGGGGGCGGGGCGGCGGCAGTGGCAGCAGCAGAGCTGGAGATGGCAGGATTGGGGCTGACCCATACTACTAGCCAGGTACTTGCTCCCATTGCCCGCTGTCTCTGTCACTGTCGCTGTCTGTGTCTCTGTCCCTGTCGCTGCCCCCGCCCCTGCACATTGACTGCACCACGGCCACCTCTCAGGAGGAGGATCACCTGAGGACAAGCCTCCAGGGACCCTGGGGCAGCAGAGACCGCCCCCAGAGCAGGCTGAGGAGGACACGCGAGGACACCCAGTGCTCATAGCAGCACTTTTTACAGTAGCCAAAACATGGAAACAACCTAAATGTCCATCCACAGATGACTGGATAAAGAAGTTGTGGCATATTTATACAATGGAAAACTACTCAGCCATATTAAATAAAATAATGCCATTTGCAGCAAGATGGATGGACTTGGAGGCTGTCATTCTAAGTGAAGTAAGTCAAAAAGGAAAGAAAAATACCGTATGATATCACTTATATGCAGAATCTTAAAATAAAAAAGACAAATGATCTTACTTACAAAACAGAAGCCGACAAAAAACAAACTTGTGGATACTGGGAGGGGGAAGGGAGTAGAAAAGAATAAATTGGGAGTTCAGGATCTGCAGATACTAATATATATAAAATACATAAATGGCAAGTTCATACTGTATAGAATAGGAGACTACATTCAATACCTTATAGTAACTTATGGTGGAAAAGAATAGGAAAACAAACATATGTATGTTCATGTATGACTGAAGCATTATGATGTACACCAGAAATTGACAATGACATTGTAAACTGACTATATTTCAATAAAAACACATATTGTAAAAAATTTAAAAAAAGGATGCTTTTAACCCAAACTTGCCTTCCCTCACAAAAGGTATACATTTCTAAGAATACTCTCCTTAAGTTAAATCTTCTAGAAAGTTGTATTTTAGTTCATGCTATCTCACTACATAGATTCAATCTAGCTTTTATAAACACAGACATTATTTCTATCCATAGAAATCAATCTCAACTGCCTTCATCTGGATTGTCCTTCATATACCCATTCAGTTTAAACTTGAAAGGCATAATGACAGTCCCACACAGAAATATATTTATTTATAAAGCTATGACCATTAAATGAAGTGACCATGCTATAATTAATACTAGTCCTTACCACAAGAACAATATCAAGTTTATTTTCCTAGGAGATTGAGGAAACATTTTTGAACACATAGATTGAATTCTAACGTCAATTAAATTTTGGAAATCTCATTAAAAACTGTACTCAATCATCTGGTAACTAACTGTAACACTTTTTTAGTAGGACTATTTTTGTGCCTCATGCCCTGCTTTGAAGCAACAGAGAAGAGTATTTAAGTTTGATATATTGGAAAGTTCCTTTTGCAAGCTCCCCATCTTAATAACACAGACAAATCATACCACTTTACCAATTTAGTAATTAATAAGACAAATTACAGAGCAAAATAAAAAGTCTATACCTTGGAAGTGAAAGATGATAAATGACTCCTCCCTACCTGTCCAGTTTTTTCTTTAGTATCTCCCTCCTCCACATACGAGTGTGTCTAAGCAGGCCAAGAACACATAATAATCATAAAATAACATACCCTGGGACAACCAGGACTTCAGAATTTCCAAAATCTATCATGAATATTTGTATCAGTGCAACTTCATGGACTAAGTATTTGGTTGGACTACGTCTTCTGATATTTTCACTTCCTATTGGAATTAATTCAGTAATAGTTCCTCGACACCACATTCCATTTTCAATACTGTTGACAAATATTCTTGCACCTAAACAATGAGGGAGATGAATCATTATCAATATTTATGGAGAAAAACACCCAATAACCTCTAAGTTACAAACATGTACATTAGTTTCACCACTAAGAAGTCTTAATTCATGTATTTACTGACGACATACAGTGAATACACAGCCCCTTGTCAAATGCTATGAGAGGGATAAATAAAGCTAGTATATTCTGACAGTTTCTGTAATACAGAAACTCATGAGCTAGACAGGGAGGTAAAAACAAAGAATACAAAGTCAGCAGTCCTTTACTGAGGACCTGTGTTTTATGAACTGTAACAAAGATGAATGAGACCATGCTGCCTCAAGAAGCTCAAGAAAGGAAAAGAGACAGGCAAATTAAGTTACTATAATACACTATGCAAAACATTAAAAGAAAAAAGAACTTCTAGCCTTTTGCATGTACACACACATGTGCACAGATACATGCATGCTGAAATTTGTAACATACTTCTTTGGAAGCATAAAGGAAGAAGCAATTACCTTCCCTCAATTAAAAGTGGAGTGAGAGTAAAGGAACCAAGAAAGGCAGAGTGGGAAAGGCCAAAATTAAGAAATGTACACACAGTGGACTTCAGAAAAGGGGAAGATGAACCAAGGGCGTAGCAGCAGAGGAGGGCCTCATGGAGGCATCAGATGAATTACAAATAAATAACCAGGAAAAAAAAGATCAAGCCAGAAAGAGGCCCGAATTTTTACGTTTACAATGGGCTCAGCAACATTCTCAATACTTTGTGTGTGAGTTCACCTCCTCCCCACAACAACCCCATGAAAGTGGTCTTCCACCCAAATGTGTGAGGAAAGTAGGCAGACAGAGCCTTGTAGCTACTAAGGAGAGGTAGCAGGTGGTGTTGGAGGCCATCCTTTTAACTAATTCAGCATTAGAGAGAAATTTGGTATGACCTGGTCACAGATTATATACAAAGATGCTCTATAATCCCCTCTGTATATGCTAATAAACACAGGATAGCTGAGAGGCAATTTTAACTTCTACCAAAACATTAGTTTGGCCTTGAGATTGTCATCAACCCTTTTCTTATGTTGCTATATACCACATGACCTATATTTTTAGTTTTAAACTACATGCTATTAAAACATTCTTTCTTGCAGTAGGTGAGATACAAGTCTACTGGAGCTACTTGTTAGTCCTTATAATGAAGAACATAGGTAGGAAAAGGGAACAGGGGATACTCTGCTAAAGCATCATATCACATTTCTTCCCTTACCAACCACTTCTCAAAAGATAAATGAGTATTTAAATCATGTATATTTGCCTTGAAATAGTAATTATCCTTGACAATTTAAAGCAAAGGATGAATTTCTGGCTTTCTTAGCATATTTTCTGAAACTAAACTGAGCTTTTGGGCATATATTAAATTTAAAGAATTATTTCCAGCCATAAAAAGTAAGTTTAACACTACACTTCCCGCTTTAGATGCTCATAATTTAAACCCTGTTTTTTAACTTTTAAAATTATTATTCATTTTTGTTAGTATATGATGGTTCTAGTCTTCTGATATTCTGAAAAAAGACACAGACAAGCTGGGAATTAATCACACTTTTAAAGAACTACTATATAAAGCTAAACAGATCATACAGTACTTTCTGGTATCAGTTATATGCAGGTGTTGACCAATGTTAGCAGAATGAGAAAAATGCTATAATAATAAGTCAAATCATAGCCTCATCTTATTATAGATACACCATATTTAATCCATGTTATAAGGGAAGTATTTGTAATGAAAGTTTAAATTACAGCAAATCACATACAGCCTTAGAATTAAGATGGGCTGATTAAGTGTACCTACCATGCTGTGTGGCCCAGGAAGATATTTAAAAAATATCTCACCTTACTCCATAGTGGAGTTTTTGTGTACCTCATTTGACAGTCAATTTTAATATTTAGTTAAGTTATCTAAATAAGTTAAATAAAATTAAACTTATGTTAAACAATTTCAAAGCCTTTTACGCTTGTACAAATCTGTATCACAAAAAAAGTCTATATGGGTTGGCCAAATATTACAATATTTAAATAAACTTCAGATTTTAACTTGGGGTAATATTTCATTACCTAGCTCCAAAATGTCTGAAGGATCAAGGTGTAAACTCTTATTGCAAAACCGATTCACCTTCTTTTCCAATACTGTTGCATCTTTTATTTGTGAATACTTCCGAATATAGAAGTGGCAAGGATGTATTACATGGCTTACAAAAACTAGCTCTGGAGAACCTGGATAAGAATATTTAAACCATATTAAGAAACCAAAAGTTAGGAAAAAATTCACTAAAAACAGAATGCAATATCCTCTAAAAGAATAATAAGTGTCTTGTAGCACTGCAAACTCTAGAAGACCTAGGCCCCACAAGAGTCCAAACGATAAAACAGTAACTAGACTGATAAAACAAATAGAGCCCACTTTCACAGATTTCTTTTGCAACCCGAACCATGAACATTTTATTTTAGTTGTAAAATGCGTTAAATAAATGAGCTGTAGTTCCTGTGGTAGTTAGGTTCTAAAGTCAGAGTATGTGCTATAACTCTACTGTTTTACAACAAAACACCAACGTTTATTTATAAATATAATTGGAACTTGGAACCCCCTTGATAATGATTAGGTTTCCAGTATAGCTCCAAATCTCCTTTAAACTGTACTAAATCAAAAGAACCAATAATTAGCTCATAGCCACTCTGACTCCTAAATCTTGTCAGGCTGGAGAGGTATGAAAAAAATGCCTGGGAAAGCCAACATATTGAGCAGCAATTGAGGGGAAGATGTGCATGTTTTGGTGGAAGCAAGGGTTGGGTAGAATAAGACAGTGAGAAATTTTTTGTATATAGTAGTAATTAAGCCAAGTGTTTTTACTGATATGAAAAGATCTCAGAGTACAATGTTAAGAAAGGAATTAAAAGAACAGAACAGTGTGTATGGCATGCTACGTTTTGTGCACAAAAACAAAAAACGAGAACTAGAAAAATAATATCTGTGTATTTGTTCGAATATGCATAAAGAAACTCTGGAAGGGAAGAGGAGACTAGATGGAAAGAGAACAGGTTAGGGGAAAAGTTTCATGGGGTGTTTTAATATGTATACATTTAATTTTTGAACGATGTAGATGTTCTAGTAAATCTAGTAAAAATGTTTAAAAAACAAAGACTTGAAGGAATTGAAGGATACATGATAAAAACAGAACAAACAGATCATTTTACCTATCCAAAACAGACTGCAAAGAAAAATATGCATACTGAGAATGAGGTAAAGAGATAAGCACGTGTAACTGGGGAGATCGCTGAGAGAAGTGCTATAAATTTCAGAAATATTTTTGCCAATAACAGCCAGAACTTTAACCATTAAAAAGGAAGACGTTTTACATATCAGTAAAATTCATGTTACTCATGGCCTCACTCTTCTTAAGAGTTACTATACATAAAGTACCTGCTTTTGATCCAAAAGGAGATTTCTTCTGAAGAGGCTTTTTTTGATATTTAGGTGTCTCCGTAAGATAATCTGTGCAGCATGCTTCATCAAAATAGGGAAGAAAGACAACTGTATTAATTTTATTATGTTGGCAATGGCACACTTAACATACTGTTTAAAAAGCTGTACTTGAATTGGTAAAACACTGGAGTGGCAGGACCCCCTGTATCAGTAGGCAAAATACTGATAGTTTTCTTAACTCACTGAGTTAATCAGTGACAATAATCATCCAGTGGAAATGAGAGAAAATAGCGTGTCCTTTTTTATGTATCCAAAATATTCTGGAAAGTCAACCAATGAAACAGACTGGGGGGGGTGGGGTGGGGGAAGGAAAAAACCAAAGTGGATCTTGAAAATGGTCCTGAAGAAGACTGACGGGATAATTGCACACAGCGTGATCTCACTCTGGTGCTGATGGGAGACACCACTGGAAACCCAATCAAACAGCTGTGATACATTTAAAATGTGACCACTCAGATGCTATTGTACTCATGATAGTTCATTTTATAACAGGAGTTATCTCAGAACAAAGATTTAAGACATGGTCTTCTTAAATTTAAGGACAAAGTTACAATCTCTCATTTATTTATAATATTTTCATCTTTTTTTTGGCCTTTTTTGTTTTGTTTTGTTTTATGAGGGGGAGGTAATTGGGTTTATTTAGGAGGAGGTACTGGGGGTTGAACCCAGGACCTTGTGCAGGGTAAGCATGCACTCTACCGCTTGAGCTATAGCCTTCCCACTATTCTCATCTTTTATATGGGTGGAACACTAAAAAGTCAAATACTCTAATCTTAAAATTACATCTCAGAGCTTAGCTAATATTCTTGAATTAAAAATAAAAATAATCTGAACTTTAGGAATGTGACAGTAGAGGCATGGAATCAATAGGTGTTAACTCACAGTGAGGTGTAAGTAACAAAAACATGTTTAAGTACAGGGACAAAGAAGAGCTAATTTTGCCTCTAATTCCAGACATGATACATTATTTCTTTGCTTTTGTATTTTTACTCACTTTCCAGGTTTTCTTCAATAATTTCTTCAATGATCACATCAGGGCTGGATCCCATCTGAGGTAAAGCAGCAGTGGTTTTAGGGGATGTTGTTGCAACAATCTCTTTCTGTGGCTGGAAGTTTTTTGCTTCTAAATGCACATTATTGGTTTCCCATCGCAAAGTAGTTGGTGGGGCTTCATTAGTTAGGACAGAAATGTCAAACTTTTTCTTTTTTAGTGATGGTTGTGTACGACTACAAGCAAATTCCTTTTTATGATTATTGTTCTTTAGAACATTCTGTCCAATTTCATTTTCTTGAGGATCACATCTGTTTAAAAATATAAAGGCTACTTTAAGTCATTTGATAAATTTTTTATATCCACCTTCAAACCGTTTCCTTTACACCTGACAGTTAATACTGTGACATGGGCAGAGTTAGTCACACAGGTGTCTCACGGGTTTTTAACAGCTTTATTAATGTATAATTTACACACTATCAGATCCAGTAATTTTTACTAAATTTACTTGTGTAACCATTGCAATCTAATTTCGAATATTTCCATTACCCTAAAAGAAACTTTTGCCCATTCTCAAGCAAGCCCAAGGGTTTTAAAAGGTCAAGAGGTAAAAATCAATGAGAAGCTGAAGAAAGAACCTGACATAGTCACATCACAATGATTTGATCCTAAAAGAACACTGGATGTAGTTTTTAATTTCAATCCATTTTCAAAACTGACACATTGTAACTGACTGTACTTGAATAAAAAAAACTGTTAAGAACTCTAAAAAAAACCAGCTTCAAATTTTTATTTGGCTTAGGTATTTAATTTTAAATTATGTTAAGATTATTTCTTTTAATTCACTGAAGTAAAAATAAAGTATAGGAAGCAGTGAGGGGTACAATCCTAAGCAAATTACTAGAAACCTCCACCTAGGCTAAAAGTCACCATTCGTTTGAATACTTTGGGAATGACTGTTCAACAGTCACCAACCTACAGCTGATTATTCACTTTGCTCCATTATTTTTCTGTCTTCTTTACAAATCCACACAGATTTGGGCTCTCAAGTATAGAAATTCTATCAAAGAAATGAGGTTGAGTCGCAAAAGTTTTAGTTAACTCATGATAGATTTAGTTTCTTCACAGATCACCATTTAAGAGCGATTTCAGAAATAAGAACTAACAAAGCCAACTGGAATCAGCACTGACCTATCTTATCTGTCTCTTAACACACACTGAATAAAGGTCCAAACACCTCCTGACAACACACATATGTACACAACTTTGTAACTGAAACATTTCTTTTCACAACCAACTCTCATCTGAACTTTCTGAGACATTTAACACCATCAACCAACTCCAGTCTCATAAACCTCTCCTCTGACTTCTAGAACACCACTCTCTCCTGTTCCTTCTCAGTTTTGTTTTGTTTTTTGCAGGTTACCCTGTCCCTAATTTAAAATTTATTATTTTTCGAGGGCACTGTACTTGATCTACTTCAATATTTGCTCTCACTGGGCAAACCGATTCCTTTATTACCACCTGTAAACGGTAGAGGCAGGTCACAATGATACTTTCCCTAAAAACTAGGAAGAACTTTAAGATTACTCAGAGTTAAATCTGAATCAATACAAACTCTTACAGAGACAGAATAGCATCTAGGATTAAAAATAACTGACAGTCACCATATTCTAGTCATGAAAATATCTAGATGCATGTAATGACTGGAAAGGATGATTATCCATGGAAGTGTAAAACGTCAAGTCACAGAGGAAAACGGGGGCCAGGGCTCCATGTACGGGGGATGATGACTTGAGACAAAGTCCTCTCGTAACATCCTCCCTGTGGGGCAAGGGCTGCAGCATGCTGTCTAGGACTGATGCAGTTCAGTTATTTGATAAATCTTACTCTCTTTATTCCCAAAATGCTGCAAACAAAGCAACCTCTGATGATTTGGCTTCTTGTGTCTGTCTGGATGTTGGAAGAGAATGCCAACGTGACTGTTCTAGTTCCCGTGGCAATTCTATTTGCCCCTTAATTTAATAAACTGCACTCAATTTAATAAACTGGCACTCTTACAAGAGTTTACTTGGCTTAGACTAGATCTGCTCATGCCTGTTTCTGAGCTGATGAGGCTGTGGGTGGGACCCTCATTAGTTTCCCAAGGTGATGAATGTGGTGCTTCTAAGGGGATGATTTCCCCAGGAGACATACCACCTACAGCTGGATGAACTTACTTTCTTCTGCAGGGGGTGGTTTCTAAAGTATTTATATTTGGACTACTCCTGAGCAAAGAGTCAAGTCCAGAACCTCTTCTTAAGTTTCAGCACATACGGCCTACTTCCCTCTGGACATTTTGCCCTAGAGACACAGTAAACCACAGCAACCACATACCCCACTATCTCCCCCTCCCAACTTCTTTCTTTCCTGTGTCCCAGCCTTGGTGGATAACACCACAGTCCACCAACTTAGTCACCAAAGACAGACCTATAACTCATCGAGGACGCCTCCCTTTTCTTCATTCCTCACACCCAACAAACTACTAAGTTTCATCACTTTTCCCAACTTAACATTTGTCATTATCTATTCCTCTCCAGTGCTCTACCTATGTTTGGTTTCTCATCATTTGCTGACACTATCTATATAACAGCCTAAACCATCCTTCAGCTTCCAACCTCATATTCTTCCAAAGAATCCTCTCAATGGTCACTAGAGTTATCTTTAAGAAATGTAACCTAATTCTATTTGCTTTCATGCTGCAAATCTTTCAGTGGTTTTCTATTATTCACAGCTGAGCTGTCCAACAGAGCCTTCTGCGATAATGAAATGGTGCAGTGCTACCCAATACAGCAGCCACTAACCACACATGGCTGAGCACCTGAAATGGGGCTAGTGCAACCAAAGAACTGAACTCTTCATTTCATTCCGTTTTAATTAATTTATGCTTAAATTTAAATGGCCACGTGTGGTTAGTGGCCACCATATTGGATAGCACAGGTCTAGGAAACTAAGTGCAGACGCCCCCGCACAGCATACAAAGTCTAGGATTTAGCCTCCATGTACCTTCTGCCATGTGGTGTTATACATGCAGTTCCTTGAATGTAGTATGTTATCTTCCTGTTAAGATACCTGCCTCCCTCTCCAACTGCTACTCATTTCTCATGGACGAAGAAACATAAAATCTCCTCTTTCCAAGTCCCCTGTTACCTACCCCCTGCCCCAAGAGCTGCTCATGTCCTTCCTTTGCAGCTCCATTAGATTCTGCATGTGCAACTTTCACAGCAATTACGCACTTCGTTACAAGGGTCATTCTCTATAGTGCAACTTCTCTGCATAAATCTCAGTACCTAGCATAAAATCAGTGTTCAATGCTGGCTGAATGAACGGCTCTCAAAGATGATTCAGACACGTATCATTGAGTGCTGATTCCTTCTACGTCTTTTAATTCTTAAATATCTTACACAGAATTTAAATGATAGAAACCACGCTGCCCTTTACATTGTTTTTCAGCTTTTGACTCACAAGTACGACACTAAACATCAATTTTTCTGTCCCTTAGATAATATTTCTGTCCCTTAGGCCATGTCAGACACTAATGGCATGTTGCTATTCTTTTAAATACTTACTTTGTTGAGTCTTCAAATTCAATCTTTCCCATAGTGTTGAACATACAGATGATCTCACCGCAATTCATGTTCAACCTACAATTAAATACTTCACATAAAAAAATGTTCTAATATAAGTTTACTACTTTCTCTAATAAAAATTAGTTGCTGACATTAAAAACTCCAAAATACAGAACATTTAATAACTTTGTAATTTATCATAAATTACTTATTTTAATTTAGTTGCTAACTTGGGAAACATTTTTGAACTGAATTATCAATCAATAATTGCTTGCTATTTTAATAAATTTAGGCTCTAATACATCTTTATACTTAATTATGATGTTCTCCTGAATTATAACTTACTTGGGAGAGTTCCTTACTTTTAGAGAGCTAACCTGTGACAATTCACTCTCAAATGTTAGCTTCAAAGTCTGAATAATCTAGAATCAAAAGAGAAGTATCACTTATGTGTGCATTTTATTTTGTTATAAATACTGTTGAAACAGAATGAGATTTGAGAAGCAAAACTATACCCTTTAGGTATTTCACTAAGTAACATGCTTACAGTTTGATCTTAGGCAAGTAAAATGAGGGATGCATGTAAGTGTCTGTGACTCCCCCAACTCCAAAATTTAAAATCTCTTGGAGATACGTATTAACAGACAGCAACAACACAGGACACTAGTTAATAAATGGAATATAGCTACACAGTTCCAGAGGCATTTCTGATCAGATTTATTTTGCATCTGCATTGCTATCCTCATGTTTTTCTTTTTTCCCCCCATCTTCTTAACTAGACTAACTAGGATAAAGACCAAATTTTACTACTTTTTTAACTTCCTAATGCCTCACATGTAATACACAGGAATTGACGATTACTGTTTTTAGAACTATAGCTGGAGGGAGGCCTGGCCAAGTGAGATGGTGGTAAACTCTTCTCCTTTAATTTGCAGTTCAAGACTTTAGAGGCAGGTAAACCAATGGCTTCTATTTTGTACCTCAGTTCAGTCCAAACATCTCATTATCTATGGGTAATGAGGCCCTGAGGATTCAAAGACAATAGAGTAGGATCTATACCCCAAGGGAGCAAGACAGAAATTAGCAAAGAGGACTGATGGTTAACCTTGTCCTGCCAACGAGCGCATAAGAAACATATTTCTCTCTCTGCACAACTCCAGGCACATCACTAGAGGACAGGATAGAGTGAAGCATCCTGTCTCTTGACCTGCACATCTTGGGGTGGCAGGCTGAGAGAAAAACCTGAATGGGATCTTGGTAAGTTTTTAAGCCAAGAGCTGACAATCATACCTAACTGCTTATAAAAGGAAAATACGAGTCCTATTTAATTTGCTACTCTTACTTGTCCTCATTTTCTATTCTAGTGACCTAGAAACAACTCTAGATTGAGGGTCACCCTACTTGTTCTTGAATCGTGTTACATCATTTCCCTGAGTGATAAATAATATAACAAAAGTCCAAACACATTTATTAATGTTTGTCTTAGAATTCAAACACCTAAGAATTCTAAACTGATGCCATTACAAGTTAGGATAATCTGAAAAACAAATTTTTCTTAGGTTTTAAATATCATATTCCAAAGTAGGTAAAATAAGCTACCACAGAAATAATTCACATGAAATATTAAAACTACCTGATTCAGGTCACAGTATGTCCTTAGAGAAGGTGCCGATTTTAATTCTCTTGCTATCTTCATAGCTGCATCCAAATCATTTTTTTTCTCCTCAATGTAGCTCTTAGCCATCATTACATTTGATAAATAATCACCTGTATTTCTTACTACTTCTTCACACAGGTTCTTTTTCCTTCATTTACGATAAAGTTATTTTTCAGTATTTCATAAACATTTTTATGACAGTAAGTTTACAGTAACTCAACAGTATTGAAAAGATAATTTCACTATTTTGTGAACGTAAATAAAGTAAGATTATTAGAAGGGGCATTCAGTTGAACTAAAATGTATTAGAGTGGAAGCTGTGTGCATGTAACTAGAGAAAAATCAGCCTCTGTAGGAGGACACAGTTATCATGTCACAGAGACAGCTGTCAGAGCTGCATAGTAAGATAAACCCTGGATGATTCCACCACCACTTTTAAAAGTAGGAGGAACCCTGGCCATCTTGCTGTCATTTGTGCCATTACATCAAACACATTCTGTGCTCATTTCTCACAAGAATCTATCTGTACATTAAAATATTTCTATAAGTAGATACATATTACATGAACTTAAAATGATATTTATAAATACTTCACCAAACCAGAACTTAATTAACTATTATCTTCAAAGTAATCACTCAGGAAGCTTATAGTATTACTCCTTCATTACTTACCTCATTTTACTCAAGAAATTTTCTGTGCCTATGTTGCAATTACTTTATTATGGAAATAAAGATATTTTGCACCAAAAATTATAGTGTCTAATTGCTCATTTTATTCATCAAACAAATGAGTAAAATGATTTCCTCAAAATCAAATCTGGCCTCCAAAAAGACTCGGCTACACTGAACAGTCTGAAAAGGAAATTAAGAAAACCATTTACAATAGAATAAAAAAAAAAGAATGTATTTAGGAATAAACATAACCAAGGAGGCAACAGATGTGTACACTACCCAACACTGCTGAAATTAAAGAAGGTAAACTAAATGCAAAGATCTCTCATGTTCATGAATTAGAAGACAACACTGTTAAGATGTCAATACTACCCAGAGCAATCTACAATTCAAAGCCATCCTTATCAAAATCAGAACAGAAAAACCCATCCTAAAAGTGACATGGAATCTCAAGGGACCCCAACCTTCCAAAACAATCCTGAAAAAGAACAACAAAGTCGGAGAGCTCACACATCCTGATTTCAAAACTCGCTACAAAGCCACAGTAATGAAAACATTGCTCTGCTGCCACAAGGACAGACACACAGACAGAGAGCCCAGAATTAAATCTTCACATATATGGTCAACTGAGTTTCGACAAAAGTGCCAAGACCATTCAATGGAGAAAAGACCATCTTTTCAACAAATGGTACTGGGAATGAATGACGTTAGGCCCTTTCCTTACACTATATACAAAAATCAGCCCCAAATGACTCAAAGACCTAAATGTTAGAGCTAAAACCATAAGACTGTTAGAAGAAAACACAGAGAGGAAGCTTCAGTATTAGATTTGGCAATGATTTCTTGGATATGACACCAAAACATGGCAACAAAGAAAAAATAGATAAAACAGACTTTATCAATTAAAAACTTATTTAGATCAAAGAATGCTATCAAGAGAGTGAAAAGGCAAGCCACAGAAGCAATGTTTTCTTAGGTCAGTCTGCCAAGGCAAAAGAAATAAAAGCAAAAATAAACAGATGGGACCTAATCAAACATACGAGCTTTCGCACAGCAAAGGAAATTATAAACAAAACAAAAAGACAACCTATGGACTGGGAGAAAATATTTGCAAATGGTGGAACTGACAGGGTGTTTAATTTCCAAAATATACAAACAGCTCTTACAGCTCAACATCAAAAAAAATCAAAAAACCCAAAACCCCAAACCAACAATGCAATAGAAAAATGGGTGGAAGACCTAAACATACATTTCTCCAAAGAAGACATACAAACGGCCAACAGGCACATGAAAAGGTGCTCAACATCACAAATTACTGGAGAAATGCAAATCAAAATCACAATGAAGTATATCACTTCACACCAGTGAGAATGGCCATCATCAAAAAGTCTACAAATAGGGGGAGGGTACAGCTCAAGTGGTAAGTGCATGCTTAGCATGCAGAAGATCTTGGGTTCAATTCCCAGTACCTCTTTGAAACATAAATAGGTAAACCTAATTACTCCCCAAATAAATAAATAAATAAATATTTTAAAAGTCTGTAATTATACAAATATAATAAATGCTGGAGAGACTGTGGAGAAAACGGAACCCTTCTACAACTGTTGGTGTGAATGTAAACTGATGCAGCCACAATGGAAAACAGCATGGCAATTCCTAAAAAAACTAAAAATAGAGTTACCACATGATCCAGCAATCCCACTCCTGGGCACATATCTGGAAAAGGCAAAAACTCTAATTTGAAAATATACATGCACCCAATGTTAATAGCAGCACTATTTATAGTATCTAAGACATGGAAGCACCTAAATGTCCATCAACAGATAAATGGATAAAGACAATGTGACACACATACATACATAAACATATATATATATATACACACGTATATATATATATATATATACACGTATATATATATATATGGATATTACTCAGCCACAAAAAAGAATGAAATAATGTCCTTTGCAGCAATATGGATGGACCTAGAGATTATCATACTAAGTGAAGTAAGTCAAAGATAAATATCATATGATATCACTTATCTGTGCAATCTAAAAAAGTGATACAAATGAACTTAGTTACAAAACAGAAACAGACTCACAGACACAGAAAACAAACTATGGTTACCAAAAGGGAAAAGGTGGAGGGATAAATTAGGAGTTTGAGATCAACAGATACACACTACTATATATAAAACGTATAAACAACAAGGACTGACTGTAAAGCACAGGAAACTATATTCACTAACTTGTAATAATCTGAAAAAGAATATATATATAACTGAATCATTTTGCTGTACGGCTGAAATTAACACAACATTGTAAATCAAATACACTTCAATTTAAAAAGTCAAAAAAAAAACAAGCCACAGAACAAGAGAAATTATCTGAAAATGATATATTTGATAAAGGATTAATATCCATAATGGATACAGAACTCCTACAACCCAGCAACAACAAAACAAATAATCCAATTCAAAAATGGGCAGAGGACTGGAATAGATATTTTTCCAGAAAAAAATAAGCAAATGGTCAACTGAAAGGATATGGTCCACAATACCACTAGCTATTATGGAAATGCAAGTCAAATACAAAATCAGATACCACTTCACATCCTCAAAATGGCTGTATTTTAAAAAAGAGAATTAACAAGTGTTGGTAAGGATGTGGAGAAACTGGAACTCTTATGCACTGCTAGTGGGAATGTAACCTGTGTAGCCAACTTAGAAAACAGTTTGGTAGTTCTTAACAAGATAAACATAAAAGTACCCTGTGCCACTAAACTGTACATTTTTAAATGGTTACAAAAGTAAACTTCATTATGCATATATACCACTGTTAAAAAATGTAATAAAAATGTATGCACATGACCTATCACTTAAAATTTTATAACTGAATATTAAACATGAGATACCAACAACATTGAGGAATAAAGAATATGATTCATTCATTGTGTATTGAGCCTATGTTCTAGATATCCTAATTAGACTAAAAAAAAATAAAAAGAACCCAGATCCAAAGGGGCAAGTACCATTACCAAATATATTTCTTACTTTTATGAGCCTGCCTCTTGAAATACAAAAATGTGATTAAAGATTATTTAAGCTCTTATATATCAAAGTTTTAAAAAAGGATGGCTATATAACAGTATGGTGGTATTTGTTTAGAAATGAGTATTAGAAAGTATGTTATTATTTTCTGTGATGCAAATAAACACAAGAAAAAATGATGAGATTACGTACCAGAAAGAGTATGTTTGCATTTTCCCGAGTATGCTGAATTCTACAACGGGATTCAGAATTTGAAATCATTTATCTATGCTAACTGGTTTAAGAAAGAAATTATCTGAACAGCTTTGGATCAGAAGGCAAATAGCCAAAAAAAAACAAAAACAAAAAAAACGCTGCTCTTCATTTTGAAGCTGTAAACATCAGCCTATAGGGACCACCCATAACCTTCCAAACTAGTTTAAAAGTTACTCATTACTTTAATCTATGCAAAGGAATAAAATGACAAGTTAATGTTAAAAGCTTCAGTTTCATTGAGTCTATATTTTTAACTTATTACCTGGAATCAAGAGAAGTAAAAAGCTGATCAAACTGTTTCTCCAGAACTTCTATAAGACTGACTGTTTCCTCTTTTGTTTGACTGTGTATGGGTTCGAGCATCTGGGAAGAACATAATACAAAGATATAATTTGGTATTTCTATTTTGGAGGAACTGTACTCTTTAACATAATTTTGAAAGTAAAAGATACTTTTTGGACTTTTCAAAATAATAACACAAGAGGAGATTAGATGATAAAAATGGACTAATTCACAAGGTTAAACTTTAAATCCTGGTACTTGTTAGCAAGATCACATCTTTTTTGGCACTTTGTACTGATAAACTGGCAAAAAGGCCTAGAAAACCCACTAAGTTTTCTAAACTTCTTATCATTTCAATCAGTACAGAAAATGAATCGTTTTGGATAGCTGAATTTCTCTCTGGTAGGATTCCTTAAATTTATAAAACTTAAAATGTAGTATTAAAAATATTTGAAATAAAGTGTTAACTATTTCACATACTTCTTCATATTTTCAAAGAATCACTGCTTGGTATCTGTGACCTTTTCTTCTTCCAATTTCTTTTTGGAATGGGAATATCTACCTATGCCTATCCAACCAGTGTATTTTAGGAGATAATTTATTAGTTTCACACATTCACAGTTGGAGAGGAATTTTGCCCCAGCATGAGTCATTCTCTGAGTCTCACCTATACCTGATTTAGAAGATACTTGGATGAGATTTTGGAGCTAGAGTTGACGCTGAAATAGGTTAAGAATTTGGGGTATGTGAGATGGGATGAATGTATTTTGCATGTGAGAAGGATATGAATCTGGGAGGGCCAAAGGGCAGACTGCTATGGGTTGAATTCTGTACCCCACTCCCCTTTCAGATTCACCTGTTGAAGTCTTAACTCCCGTATCAGCTATAACCCTTTGAGTGCCTTGGCTGTGAATTTGCTGCTGCTGGGTGTAAGGAATTTGTTCCTTCTCAATAAAGAAGTCTCTCTGTCTGTCTGTCTGTCTCTCTCTCTCTCTCTCTCTCTCTCTCTCTCTCTCTCTCTCTCTCTCGGGTGACAGGGTTAAGGAGAAAAGAGCATAAGACTCTGTGTAACGATCTACAGCCAGATAACACGCAATGCTAGAAAGGTGATCTGCAATGCTTCCAAGACAAAACTCAGCTCACAGCAAGCGGAAATCACAGCTCCTTAACAGAGCTCCAATTTCAGCATGCTGCTAGCACAACAATGCTATGAGATTACTGCTAGCAGGCCATGAGAGGTGTCCATTCTTTTGTATATTTCTCTTATCATTTGATAATCATACTTAATAACTGAATGCTAAGCTCCAATTTCAGTGATATTACATCCAAATTACACAGTTAAAGAGAACATGCCTTAATTTATGATAGAATTTAATCATTCAAAATGCTTACTTTTACAGCAATACTTAATTCTTCAAAATTCTGGCCTGCTATCTTCAATGCTTCATCAATTTCTTCCACAGTTTTAGTCTCCTAAGAAAGGGAAGGGGAATATACAAACACAAAGTATAAACATAGATGCTTAGATACAACATAGCAGCTGCAAAAGCATCAAGCTACCATTGCGGTTACAGACCCACTACAGAAATCAGAAAAGAAGCAACAATTAACATTTTAGTTTTGGTGATAGCATCCCAAATTTCTTTTAGGTACCTTTTTGGAAAAAATGGAATTATGTCCTACAACCATTTTGCATCTTAAAACTACCTGAAAAATATATCATGGCAATAAATATATATACATAAAAAGTAACAGTTCTTAAGACAAAAAGATTATAATTTGGCTATGTTAAGATTTAAACAATGAAGGTGAAGACAGCGCTCTGTCTTCTCTCCCAGCCCACTAATGATCCCCTTAACTTCATTCAGCAGTATTTTGGAGTTTGTCCTGTTTCTAGCCTTAAATTAGAAGAATACATTATTTAAAGTGATATGGAGTAGTAACAGGTAAAACTCAATCTTCCAACAACAATTACACCATCCTTTCAGTCACCGTTAAAATACCTGGTAAATCACCCTTAGAATTTAGAAACTTGCACTTTATACAATCTCATAGAATGTGAATTCAATAACTAGGTTCAAAAGGAGGAAGCTACGTGCAGGTAAATATCAAGAGCACTGACAGAGCTGGTCAAAGGCAGAATGGGCTAACTTGGGAGGAAAAGAGAATTGCTGAAAACAGTTCAGAACAAATCAAGAGATTCAAGCAAGGGAGTATAGGTTTACCTCTGTTACCTTCATGTTTTCAAAAGAATCTACAGTTATAGGAACCTTGAGAGAAGAGGAAAGTGAAGCTACCAGAGACAAAGTAAAAACGTCTGGCCACGTGTCACTTGATGAATAACATTCTTCATACCTCCATTACAGCTGATGGGTTCAGAACAGTCCCACGTGTGAAGGCTGAATGTTCTAAACCAACAGTTAGCCGGTCAGCAGTCTTTTTAAAGTCCTGAGAACAGTTCTTTATTCTGGAAAATGTCAAGTACATTTATTTTAAATACCAACATTAATACAATGGTTTCAATCCTCTAGTCTGATTTTTACTCTCTCTCAAAAATAATTCAGGGGGAGGTTATAGCTCAGTGGTAGACTGTGTGCTTAGCATGTACGAGATCCTGGGTTCAATCCCCAGTACCTCCATTAAACATAAATAAATAAATAAACCTAACTACCTCCCCACTCAAAAAAACTAAAAAAATAAATCATACCATGACTTCTAAGAACACTTAACAGTGGGCTCTCAATTATCTATGGTAAGTAAAGACAGGGAAACCATGACTAAATATGCTTTCATATAAAACTTAATTTTAAGCAAGAATTCAATTTCTTAACAAATTCCTAAAAATAATAGCTTACAGTATAAATTGTGCTTGAATTTCCTAACCATCTCTCCTTCTCTGATATTTTTTGGTAGACATGTTGATAATCCTTTAACTGTCTCAAGCTCAATTATTTATATACACAAATGCCAGCTATTAAAAAATGTACTTATAGGCCTAGATAATGTATATAAAGGTAATGAATTTACCAGATAAGTTAGTTTCAAAGAAAAAGTAAGCTACATTTCTTGAGTACAGATGCTAGAGTTTTTGCCTATTTTTATCTTTATATCCCTATGTTAGCTAGCACACAATAAGCACTCAGTGTTTGTTGAATAAGTAAATCAGGAGCCTATGACACTTCATGGAAGAAACTATTATTAAATATGTTACTCTCATAGAGAGAAATAATAGACTAGATAATTTTTAAACATTCTATTACTTAAAAAGTGAACATTCATGTTCTTAAAAACATATGTGAATGCTTTGGCCATAAGGAGTCCATTATTCAATTCCTGTTTCAAAATATTAAAAGACAAATCAGGAAGGAAACACATCATGTATCAAAAGATACTTCTATTTTAAAATATATAACCATTTAAACCAAATTCTACTGAAATTAGGAAATAGAGGAGTTTCTAACATAAGTATATTTGACATGGAGAACTAATTTTAAAATGGTAATTCAGAAAAAAACTGGGGTACCTAAAACAGATTCATCTACTTCTGAAAATGAAATTTCACTTTGCAACCATATTCAATATTATATAGATCTAGACAAAAGTACAATCAAATTTGATTTGGACGATGTATAACAAGAAAGATTCATACAGAAGCCCACATTTATATTTTCTCTTGGGAAAAAAAAAGGATAATCTCGCAACACTGGGATGGTCTTAACACAAAGCAGTAATTGGCTGGAGCTGAGTACAGGCTACCTCCTTTGGAGTGGGTAAACCTTCTGTCTGCTACAATCCTTAACGCTCATTTAATGTCAGTCTGTCTCACCCAGTAAGTCATCTGCTAGATTCCTGTAGGTGTTCAAATTTGTTATGGCCACTGACTCACAGGAAGCCAAAAAGATTCCTGAAGTGATTACTCTATTCACTCAGAGCCTATGGAGGAAGTGACCGGTGGAATGCAAATACAGCAGTTGGGAGCAGTACTGGTATTCCATGAGCCTGAGTTTCACCTCTGGTTCTGTCAATAACCAACTGCTGGACTTTAGCTAAGTGGTTATGCTACCCAAAGGAAAAACTGTTCTGTTGGTTTCTATGCATGCATATAAATCTGGACAGAGAAGCTACAGCAATAACATGAAAAGTCATGACAGTTAGTCTAAAGGATTTTGGATTTTACCTGGATAGGTAATGAAAACCATAGAGCAGGAAAGGGTCTGAAGTCCTAAGGAGGTAGCCAAAAGAGACTAAAAGAATCAAACAGGGTGTAGAAATGGAAGATAAATTATAAATATGGGTGATATTGTGGAAATAGAATCTTCAGGAGGTAAGATGGATGAGATATGAGGAACTGGGTGATCTATAGATGTTTGGGCCAATAACAAAATTGAAAAGTTTCCAATGAGACTGTTCCTTGAGGGAACCCTATATTTATTTTATTTCTCATATAACTTACTTCCATATTAAATATGATTTAAGAAGTTAAAAGTTATACAAAAATATAATTACCATCTGAGTAGCGTCTTGGTAAATTAATAAGAAGATTCTTTGACCCTTAAAAAGTTGCAAAGTCAAACTTCACCATTTTTTAAATCATGATTCATTCCACAGTCAACCCTAAATGTACATTCGCCTAGGATCAAAAAATGATTTTCAGAAAAACTACAGCAAATGTCAAAATATCACGGTTCTTCGTCTAACATTTATAAAATGTTTACTCTGTGTCCAGCACCAGGGATGTAGAAAACAATAAAATATGGCCCTTGCCATTAAAGGGGCTTGTAGACTAGAAGAAGATGACAAATATAAATAAGTGCAATTAAAAAAAACACAGGTGCTCATCTCCAGCTGGAATATGTTAAAAAAAAACTTTGCATACTATTTCAAGAAGAGAATTTATTAATACATATACATGTAAAATCTTACACAAGAATGGAAAAATGAATAAAATAATCTCAAAGTTATCACTTTCTATAAATCACCTCTCAAACCACTTCTTTTCAAAATCCTGCATTGTATTGTACTCATACTACTGTTGGGAATCAATAGAAATGTACGTTCTTATTTTTTTCCTCCATTATCTTCTCACTCAGCACACTAGTTTTTGCTGAAGTCTATTCTCAGCTTCTCTTACTCTGATGTGGCAATCTTGCATTCTTTTCTTTCCCTACTTTAAATAAGAACAAACTAATGCTGCTTCTTTAGGAGTTGGAGTCTCCATTTCATTTACAGCTAAGATAAATTACAAACCTAAAGAGCAATGTATAAACAATGGGTTACAAACACTAATCTAAGAATGACATTTTATCAATAATTCTAAAATAACTCTTCGAGAAATATGTTAAACTTCAAACACTAAAATAAGTGCACACAGAACATACTTTTTTGGCTGCAGTTTTTCCATAAAAGACTCTTCTTTAATATATCCATCTATTGGGCAGTATCCTTGTTTTGTATTTATAGTTGTAGCAACCTTAGGATAAAAGATGAAAGTAAGAAACCAGAAAGTCACTCAATAAATTCTGTTTATCCAGAATTCAAAAAACTAGTGTGTCATCCATAGATAAAGTTGAAAATAGCTCTAAAGATCCTGAAATCCTCTTTAAATCAAAGAAAAAGCAACATTTACATGTTTTTATCCTACTTTATTTTTTTAAAAAAATCATTTAATTGGCAATTAATTAAGCAGAACATTAACTATACTTCACTCTGCTACATTTCTAAAGGAAATACTTGGAACAATACTTTTAAAATTCACTGTAAAATTTTTACAATGCTATTTTAAGGTACGTACAAAACTCTAAAATACTTGGGAATAACTATAGTAAGAAAAATACAAGCTCTAAGAAAAGAAAACAAAAAACTTTATTGGCAGTCATAAACAAGAACTGAATAAATGGAGAATTAGGTTAGGGTCTTGAAGACAAAGATTTAAAACCCTAAAACACAACTGATATAAAATTAATACAATTCTGAAGTTCGTATGAAAACATAATGAGCAAGAATATAAAATTTTTAATATAACATTCAGTGGAGATTTATCCCACCAGAAAATAAAGCTACTGTAATTAAAACACTAAGGTAGTGGCACAATACAAGTCAACCCTTGAACAACGCAGGGCTTAATGTGCATGTAATTTACAGCTGGCCCTCTACATGTGCGGTGCTTCTGCATCCACGGATTCAACCAACAGCAAACCATGTAGTACTGTAGTATTTATCTACATAAGCGGACTTACACAGCTCAAACCTGCACTGACCAAGGGACAACTGTAAATGAATAGAACAGAGCCCTGAAACAGATCCACAAATATATGGGAACTTCATATAGACTATAAGGGGCATTTCAATTAAATAGAGGAAAGATTGATTATTCAATAAATCATGTGGGAAAGTCAGCTAATTATTCTGAAGAAGAAAGTCACATACTCACATCATATAAAATATAAAGGGATTTAATACTTACTTTAAAAAAAAAAAGTATTGAAAAAAAAGTACTGTAACTCTGAGATGGAAAATCTGCCTAATCAAAGAAAACCTAGAAGCCACTAAGGAGGAGGAAAAACAATTCAAGAAGGAAACATTTCTGAATGGTAAAATGTAATAAACAAAATTAAAAGTGAAAAATTGGGAGAAAACATTTAAAATACACAGGACAAAGTGTTAATATCTCTATCACATGAAATAGTCTGACAAGCTAGAAAAAGACAATTCAAAAGAAAAGTATGGAAAGGACCAAAAAGGATCCGTTAAAAATCCTCCCAGAAGAGGAGCTAAGAAGTCAACATATGAAAAATTGCTCAATTTCACTAGTAGTCAGGGAATTTCAATTTAAAACAAGGAGATACCCACTTTTTGTCCATTAAATGGTCAAACATTAAAAAAAATGGACAAACTCAAACACGGATATTTTTTAGACCTGGAAACTAACAGAATCTGCAGATAAGATTTTTTTGGTGGGAGTGGGTTTCAAGAATTGTGCAAAGATATGGTGAAAAATTTTGAAAACCACCTAAATGTTTTATCATAAAGAGATTAGTTAAGAATTACAGCTCTTATGTACCATAGTTTATTATATAGTCTTTGAAAGTACTGCAGCAACATGGATGGACCTGGAGATTGTCATTCTAAGTGAAGTAAGCCAGAAAGAGAAAGAAAAATACCATATGATATCACTTATATGTGGAAACTAAAAAAAAGACAAATGAACTTAATAACAAAACAGAAACAGACTCACAGACATAGAAAACAAACTTATTGTTACCAGAGGGGAAAGGGGGTGGGGGGAAGGGATAAATTGGGAGTTTGAAATTTGCAGATACTAACTACTATATACAAAACAGATAAACAACAAGGTTCTACTGCATAGCACAGGGAACTACATTCAATATCTTGTAGTAACCTATAATGAAAAAGTATGAAAATGAATAAATGTATGTATATGTATGACTGAACTATTATGGAGAGATTGACACAACATTGTAAACTGATTATACTTCAATTAAAAAAAAGTAATGTAGGAGACTCTCATGAGAATAGGTTAATGCTGCTAAGAAAAATAAAGCAGACTACTAAATGCGATAGTCTCTCATTTAAATATATACCTCTGGTGGGAAAGAGGATGTTCTGGGAAGGTTTTAAGTATAAGGTACCAAAGATAGTTATGTATTATTAGGTTATCAGGGTAAAAGTGTTACTTTAGGAAAATCACAATGGAGCAATTGTTATTTTTAAGAGTGTCCCCTCAGAACTGAGGACTAAAACTTATATTTCTATCTGCCTCTTCATTTATGCCCTTTTGGCCTGGCATTTCATAGTAAGAGCTTAATGTTACTATCAACAGATTTGATACAGGACATTTCTTCCAGAAAATTTAAGAAATTATTAAATACAACTGATTTAAAATATTTCAGTTAAAACTGTGTAAAGATTCTTAACTTCTAACATTTTTTTTTTCACTCTAGCATCTCTACGAATGTAAATTTGATGACACACAAAGGTTGAGGGGCAGGGCAAAGTTCAAAATTTGCTTGCATGGTATTGGTGTGGAAAATGCAGGTACAAATCTGAAAGGAATATTACTTCATTAAGATAAAAATAAATAGAGGCAATATTCCACAAAAATGTCCAAAAAAGTCAAAATATATAGGCTAAGTGTATAAACTTAACCTTGCATTCCCTTTGATCACTTTGAACAATCATAAAGTGGATATGAACAGCTTATCTTTTGCTAGGTTCCTTAGACTCAGGAGCAAAAATGCAAGTTTTTAGTTCCTAACTAAAAGTATGTCTTATTTCTCCAATATTTTCACCTTTAACATTAGGTTGTAATGCATTCAATATGAAAGACTAAAACTTACCTCACAATCAGGGCATATAATTGTGCTGTATTCTTCAGTTACTAACAAGCACCGTTCACAAAAAGCATGTCCACACTGAAGTTCATGATGGTGACCTACAGATGAAATTTTATTGTGAATTAAACTTTGCACAATTTGTTAATGTTGAATGTTCAGTATAATCAGACGGAAAGTTAAAGGGGATTCTCTTGTATAGGAAAAGATATGTAGTTTAGTTGGAAATGGATGACTTATTAAACGAAATTCAGGAGAAACAAAACAGGTCAGAAGGAGGGAGAAAAATGAGAAGAAAAACCAGGCAGAGCTATGTAATATTGTTTGCATTCATTTAGATGGTTATTTAGCACCTATACTTCTTCAAATTTGACATCTCTTATAATCATATAAAGTGCTCTCACATACTTCATTTGATCATTGTAAATTGCATGGCTAAGAAGGCTGGGAATATTTTATTCAACCTAGGGATGGGTAAACATTTTAGTGATCTGGGGTAAATGGTATAATCTAGACTCCAATCTAGTTCTGTTTCCAAGTCTAATGTTCTTTCTACTTGATCATACTGCCCTCTGCTAATTTGTATTTCCCAACCTGTGATGGGACAGAGAGGGCCAATTTGAGACACTGCCAAGACCATTCTCTTCATGATCTAAGACACTGGCAAGGACAGAAGTCAGATGCCACTAATGTCACACACACATGACTCATATAAAGATCATCTTCACAAACTTAGCATTTATGAAGGGAAATACCATAATCTTATCTTTGGAGTAGGGAGGGAATTAGTGTTTAATGGGTAGCATTTCAGTTTTGCAAGATGAAAAAGTTCTAGAGATCTATTATACAACAATGTGAATATACTTAACACTACTGAACTGTTCTTTTAAAAATGGTTCAGATGGTACATTTAATGGTATTTTTTTTTAAAACCACAATAAAAAAGAAACCAGAGAGGGACTCCCCGACCACACTGAGAACTGGAATGCCAATGGCTCTATTGCCCGTGCCACAATCAGGATGTTGCAAATGATGTTGCGGCCAATTCCAGAACCCTAACCCCTGTGCCATGTTCACACCAGCAAGGTGGTCTTGAGTCTTGCCTCTCCTCTGTATGATACCGTAATTTTGATTGAAAAACCTAGTATCAAGATGTTAATAATCTAAGTAGAATTTGGAGTTTATCATAATAAGCATTCATTATAGCTATGTCACTTTCACAGGTTGTCGTTTTAAAAGACTTTGCAAGAAAAAAAGGGAAAAAGAAACTAGATAAAATTAGTCACCATTCACTATAAAATTAGTGTTCTTGCTAATTTATGTTATAATAATTGCATTCTTTTGATTAAAAAAAGCTTTAGTTTTAAAGCCAACTGAAACATCTGAAGCTAGCTCACAATCAAGCTAAATTTTAAAGCTCGTTTAAATTCCAGAGATAATGTTACTAAAGAAATCAAAACTATTTCAATTGTTTTCTTTTATAAGGTTTCTGGCATTGTACAAAGCAAAATAACTTGTGCTGCATTACAGCTTACAGCAGTTTCACAACTTTGTATGCACAGGCACTATCTTTCCAATTGAGAACTTCTCAGCATTATAATAAAAATGTATGGAAGAAGCAGTGATTTTAAAATGCCATGTTCTAAAACTTTTCTTTGTAATACTATCTCATTCGAATAATGGCGATTTTCTATGCAACAGCAGTGATCGAAATTTGGGGTAGGGGAAATTTGGCTCCCCACCGAAAACACAGCTAACCAACTTTTCCCACTCGCTCATGTCTCCCAAATGGAGTCCGTCTTGGAGGGACTGAGAAAACTGACTTTCCCTTCGAAAGTGCAAAGATTTAACAGGTACACAGCGTAATAAGGCTTTCAGCAGCTCCAGGAGTTGAAATTCAACAACTCGCCCCTGGCAGAGACACAGCGCCGTACCGCCTTTCCGGTTACATTAAGTAACTTGAACCTGTTCCACCTGAGGGGAGTCTTGAGGGAGCGAATCAAGGGCGCTCGTTCCCTTGCCGCACAAGGTCAGAACGCAAGACGCACAGAAGTGAGGTGCTGTCTGCCAAACCGAGCCGCGTGCCCCGGCCCATCCCCAACGTCCGTTGTGTAATTTTAGAAAAATTTCACAGTGGTCTATTCGTTACTACAACAAAAACTACCCAAGGAAGCCATGTTCCGTTGCTTCACCACAGGATGACGGCTAGGGCCTCACAGCTCCCCTCTCACCGACCTGCGAACCGGCCGGTGAGGAAGGGGCGGCGCACGGGGAGGCTGGGGGTGAGGAGAGCCGCCCTCGCCCGTCTCAGCGCGTCCCAGCCTCGCTCGCCTCGCGGCCCGCGGGCTCCGGGCCCGGCCTCGACCCGCGCACGCCTCGCCGCCGCGGCCACCCCGCCCCGCCCCGCCCCCGTGCGGGCCGCGGGCTGACCCTCAGGCCCTCACCCGAAGCTCCGGGCGCCCTTCCTCCACACCGGGCGCACAGGGCCTCCCTCGTGGCCTGGGCTCGGGCTTGCCTCTCCACCTGCCCGCAGGAAGTCGGGCCGCGCCGAGCCCTCAACGCCTCAGCCGCCATCGCCGCCTCCTCAGGCTCGGAGGGCGCCCGCCGCGTGCGGGCCGACGTCCCTCGCGGCAGTGGCCAATCACCGGAGGCGGCGGCTCCAGAGAGCCAATCAGGGGCAAGGAAATTGAAGCCCCCCCCCCCGGCCAGCGGGGCACGCGGGCTGTTTCTGTTTTGCAGCCGTCGGAGAAACGGTGCGCGAGGTGATCAAAAACCGTTTCCCCGTCCGATCTTAGTCTGAGCGTCACCGCCTTGGCACTCTTACTGCATTTAAATCAGACTTCACACAGCATTCCTTCCACTGCTGTTGACCTCACAGGGGGTGAACCATCCTTCGCGTTGAAGTCGTCCCCCTTCCCTCGTGCATCATAGGGGCTTCGGTGAGGAAGCCGGCCCAGGTGCCTACCGGTAGGGGGATGGGTTAGCTACTTCAGACTAAGGTGGTCATGATTGCCAACAGCTGTCAAACTCTCGGTGTACAAGGCACTGGGTCGGGAACAGTTGAGGGTGCTAAAAATTTACAAACTAACAGGTTCCCGCTTGAGAGGTATGGAGGCCTCTACCTAAAGGGTAACTTCTAGTACGGTAGCTTGTGTTAAATGCCGGAGGAGAGTGAGAGAAAAGAATTATCTGCGTTGTATGAAAAGCCTTCCTAGAGGATAGAGGGTTTCCACTAGACCTTAATACCTGGGTGGGTCTTGCGGAAGTAAACAGGGTAAATGAGGCATTCCAGGGAGAAAGAACAGCATAAGCAAGAGAAACTAGGTGGGAGATGCTGTGGTCTATTCAGAATTTAACTTATAGATCATTTGGCCAGAGTATTAACTTAACTTACAGTGAGCTTTTTGGAGAGGTATATCATAGTTGAGCCTTACAGGGTCATGAATGCCGGACTAAGGAGTTTGGACTTCACCATTTAAGCAGTAGAGTGCTGGCCAAATTGTGTGAGCAAGGAATGATGTGATCTGGTAACAGTGCGGCAGGTATATTGTGGAGGGAGCATCTGGAGATGGCAGGGTGCATTCAGCTGCTACGAATAAAAGCCTGCATACAGTCTTCATTTTCTCTTTTCTGTATACTTTTTTTTTTGGAAATAGAAGTATTCTATGCAAAAGCTCACCCCTGATTAATATCCAAAATGTGCAAACAGCTCACACATTTCAATATTAAAAAACAAACCACCCTATCAAAAAATGGAAGAAGACCCGAACAGACATTTCTCCAAAGAAGATATACAGATGGCTGACAGACATATGAAAAGATGTCCAACATTGCTAATTATTAGAGAAATGCAAATCAAAACCACAATGAGGTATCACCTCCCACCAGTCAGAATGGCTATCATCAAAAAATCTACAAATAATAAATGCTGGAGAAGATATGGAGAAAAGGGAACCTCGTACACTGTTGATGGGAATGTAAATTGGTGCAGCCTCTATGGAAAACAGCAGGTAGTTTCCTTAAAAAACTACAAATGGTCTAAAACTACTATATGGTCCAGCAATTCATATATACCTGGAAAAAAATGAAAACTCTAGTTGGAAAAGATACATGTAGCCTGATGTTCATAGCAGTACTATTTACAATAGCTGAGACATGGAAGTAACTCGAAGTGCCCATAAACAGATGATTGGCTTAAGAAGATGTGGTACACATATACAATGGAATATTGCTCAGTCATAAAAAAGAATGAGATCTTGCCATTTGCAGCAACATGGATGGACCCAGGGAATATTACACTTAGTGAAATTAGTCAAAGAAATACAAATACTATATAATATCACATGTGGAATAAAAAAATACAAATGAATCTATATATGAAACAGAAACAGACTCACAGACAAAACAAATTTATGGCTACCAAGTGGGATGGGGTGGAAGGGGGGAGGGACAAATTAGGACTATGGGATTAACATATATGAACTACTATACATAAAATAGAAAAGCAACAAGGATTTATGGTACAACACAGGAAATTACGCCCAATAATCACCTATAATGGAATATAATTTGCAAAGAACAAAAACAAAAAGCAGAAGCTGAACCACTATGCTGTACACTTGAAACTAACACAATATTATAATTCAACTATAGTTCAATTTTAAAAAAGCTCACCCCTACTCAAAAATCTGTTTACTTTGTAGACCTCAGGAAAAAGTACTGATTCATTAATACATCTCCATGCTACCATCCAGTAGTTTCTACTACTAATCCATAATGGAATTCAGAGTACTAATCAAGCCAGTATTCCCATGTAACGTGCTAATATTTCTACAACATTTTTTTAGTGGTGTTGCCTGTTCCCCTCATCTGCAGTGCCCACTCCTTTCTCCATCAGTTCATGTTTTTTCCTCATCATTCATGGGTCAGCTTTAGAACCACCTGTGCCTCACAACCTTCAGATTTCTCCCTGCACTCAATACTGGAGCATGTAGCTGCAATCTCCTTTTCCATTAGGATATCTCTAATGTGATTTGAATAATGACAATCTTGTTGCATAGGGGTTCCTCTTGTGTCATAAGATGAACTGAATGTGGTTCAGTACAGAGGAGTCATGTCTGAATATCACCAGGCAGGCTGGAGAGAATTATGCCTTTGGTACAGTTGAATAAATCTTGGGTAAATCAGGGTCAGTGACAAATACAATGACATACATTTAGACCTCACATATTAGGTATTGGTACCTCCCAGATCTTTCCAACAGAGCAGATAGAATTACGTTTACATTTTAGATTGTTTAAATCCTTTGTGTGGAATTCTTTAATGGCTTCCCTTTGACTGTGACAAATCCTTAAAATGGCCTTCGATTTGGCCTCTTTGATTTGGTCTCTGCTGACCTCTGTAGCTTCATTTTGCCCCACTCCTCCTCACTGTGCTCCAGATACTCTGGCCTTTTTCAGTTCTGTAACTCGGTGAAGCTCTTTCCAACCTTAGGGCCTTTGCCTGGAGTTCTCTTCCCTGCATTATTAAAAAAAATCCAGTAGGCTATTTTAGCCCCACAATAAGGCATAAAGGATAAAATTATGAATGCCCATGTTCACTTCAACTGGCTTAAGAAATAATTTAATTTTATTTAAGTAATTCAGTTTTATAATGTCTGGCCAGTTACTCACATTTTAGCAAATTCTTTGTTCCTCCTGTGCTTCATACCTTCCTTCTAGGATCCTTTCCTTCAAGGACACCCTGAAGAAATGTCTTTAGTGAGAGTATCTTAATGGTGAATGCTCTCAGCTTTTATTTGAATGCAAATATTTTCATCTCATTTTCATACTTAAATGATTATTTAGTAACATACCATTCTAAATTGACAGTTTTTTTTCTCAGTGTTTGAAGATAACATCATATCGATTTCTGACTTTTACTGTTGCTATTGAGAAGTTTGCTATAAATCTGTCATTCTTTACAGGTAAGTTGTTTTTCTTTGGCATTCTATATATTCGTTGTAATGTCAAAGTGTAGCTATTTATTTTCCCTGCTTCAGACTGATTGTAGTTCCTCAGTCTGAGAAATTCATTCCTATCATACTGGTCTGGCAAATTCTCAGCCATTTGTCTTCTTTTAATATTACCTCTTCCTTATTATTTTCTTTTGGAACTCCCGTTAGACAGTAAATAGGACTTTTTTTATCCTTTATTTCTGTTAACCTCTCTTTCATATTTTCCATTCTTTATGTCTCTGTGCTGCGTTATGGGTGATTTTCTTCAGATGTATATCCCAATTAATCAGTTCTCTTTCCAGCTGGATCATTAGATCTGCTGTTTAATATGACCATTGAGTTTTAAATTTTCAATGACTGCTTAATCTAATTTTATATATTTTTTTAATTTCCAAATTTGCCTGACCTTTTGGATAATGCTGTATACCTTTCTCATGTCTTTGATTCCATTTTTTAAATTACTTTAATATGATACACTTACTTTATTATGCACCTGCAAATTCCTTTTTCTGCATTCTTGAGGGGTCTAATACTGCGATTTATTATTTTTATTGATTTTCATTCATGGTGATTTGTTTCCTCACGTGTTTTGTAATTTTGCATTTTAAACTCACATGGAAATGCTTATTTGTGGGAATCCTGTGAAGCCTGTAATAAGCATGCATTTCTCCAGATTATGTTTTTACTTCTCACAGGTGCCCCAAGAAACTATGAAACTTGGACTGCTTTAATTTAATTCCTTGGCTTGTGTTTTCCTAGATTACTCCAATAGCATATTCTGAATCTCAGGCCCACCGAGGGCAGGTGTGTATTCTAGATTACCTAGAGAGATACTTTCCCCACCCAAAGGTATACAAGATAGACAAATTTCTTTCCCTTTTAGCCAAATTGTTTACTCCCACCAGCAGTGTATGAACCTTCTATGCAAATGCTTGGATTAGCATTTGTTTTTTGTTTTTTTTTTTTTGACGTACTTTGCTGTACTCAGTGGCTGTACTTTGATATCTCCTTTTTGCTTTGATTTACATTTCTCTGAAGGCTAATAAGGCTGGCATCATTTCATATTTATTGGTCATTTAGGCTTTCATGTTTTGTTTAAGGGCAGGGGAGTTCTGTGTGTATTTCTTATTGATTTGCAGCAATTCTTTATTCTAGATTCCATTACAGATATCATTTTCCAGGCTGTGACTTATTTTTTCATTTTATGATATCTCTTGTTGTCCAAAAGTGTTTTATTTCACTATGATATTTTCATTGAGGTTTGCAATATTTGCCTATTGTTTAAGAAATCTCTCCCAAGCTAAACATTCATTTTATTCATTATCTTCCATAAGCTCTATTACCTTCCCTTACACTTTAAAATTCAGCTTTGTTGTTGTTGGTATTTGCGTTGGAGTGGGAAGAAGTGGGGTGCAATGGAAACATGGGAGCCCAGTGATTTGGATGGACAGGGTCATGAACCTTGATGTTCCGCTTTCATGTGTGCTTCTACATATCACATTGTTAGTGAAGTGCCATCTCAGAAGATAGATACAGAGATAGATTCCACAATGGCATTAAAAAAATCGGGGTGGGGGAGCTAATTAGGTTTATTTATTTATTCTAATTGTTTTTGATGGAGGTACTGGGAATTGAACCCAGGACTCATGCATGCTAAGCAGGTACTCTACCACTGAGCTATACCCTCCTGCCTCACAATGGCATTTTATTATGCTTTTCAAAAAAGGATCAAGTATATTTTAACTTCGATTCTGCTTTTGTTTCAATAAAACCTTGGGTTTACCATTTTTCCACTAGACTCACTAAAATTATCAGGTTGTCACTAAAATAATTTATTGTACAACATTCACAGAATGTGCACAGTGTGTACTCAGTAGAAGTATAGTCGTGAACATTCACTTGGTGTCAGAACATGAGAGTAAGGAGGGTACACCAACATGCCCCAGCCAGCACGACATGGTCTCCAAATGCACCAGATGGCGCCAGGCCCATGACAAACAGCATTTGCAGTTTGGTTCCTTTCTTACTTTTTGAAGGTAGTTTTCAGGTCCTCTGCTACTTTGCCTCGGACCTTTCTGTCCTAAATTACTGCTAGCAGAGGTGTGCAGTGAAGAGGTATAAACTGTCTTCCATATGTATTCCGGAGGAGGCGGAATACCCGACTCTTTCAGGAAGTGACTCTGGCTTTTTTCTTAGAGATTGATTACAGGGCAATGGGGCAGGAAGGACCTTTAGAAAGCACTGAACCCCACCTCCTCATTTAGGGTGGGGAAGCCAAAGCTCTGACCTCCATGGGTAGCATCCCAGTGTTTTGATTCCTGGACCGTGCTCCTGGATTTCACTACACCAATCTCCACATCCACTTCCAGAAAACTCTGCCTTGGGAATTACAAAAGAAATGGACTGCGTGGACATGAAATTTTATATGAATGGAGAGATGACCAGTGCTTCTTCAGGCCAGTTCTGGGGGACTTTCTGGGGATAAGCAAGCTTCAACCTTGCTGCTATGAAGAGTTAGGGGACAGGATGGGGGCTACAGGGTCCTTTCTTGAGAAAGAATCCCAAGGAGAGCTCCAGGGTCCTAAAAGTTGAGGAACGTACCCCTGTGAGCCTCCCTATAGGGCAGCAGCGTGTTAGTGTCCTGCACTGGGCCTCTCATGCTCTCGTCAGGGATTCCACTCATTAACTGCGGGCATCTCCATCTGTGTTTGTCACACTCAGGCCAAGTGACTGCCTTCCAGGCTGAGATGGGTGTGGGCCCTTGGTTGCAGAGCCCACGATACCTCTGGCTTGAACTTGGCCAGCAGAGGTTAACTCGTGGTTCCCAGACTTTGGTGTGCTTAAGAGTCCTTTGGAGAGGTTATGAGAGTACAGAAGCCCACGACCTAGAGGTTCTGACCCAGAAGGTCCGGGTGAAGCCCAGGCATGTGCCCTTTCATAGCCGTCCTGTGCTGGATGTCATTAGACTGGGTCCACGCTGAGAGCAGATTGCCTTACATTCTGGAGGTCTCTTCTGACTCCTCTGTGGTTCATGTACATTTCTCTAGTTCCTTCCATTCCAAGACATATATTCACTGCTATCAGATTTTCTTCTTTTGGAAACATAAAGCTGCAGACTCCAAGGGAGAAACAACACCCATGTTTTCATAGATTTTGTTTGTTTGCATTGAGGCAAGTTGTTATGACGAGGAACCGTCCAGGGGCAGAGTCAGGGCAAGACCAGGCCTGAGATCACTCTGAGGTGAGGCAGGCGATGGAAGTGCATTTGGGGTTGGCTCAACAGACAAATACAACCCACTGTTTCAGACGCTGATTTCAGTCCCTCGTTGTGTCTCAAACTTTGTTTCAGTCACTGACGATGTGGGCTACGCTGTGAGTGGCCCCTCATGAGACACCTGGCCAGATGAGGGACAGTCCTCCTTCTCTGGAAAAGCCATTTTGCCCTGTTCGCAGAAGCATCGGGCATTCCTCACCTCCAGCTAAACATGTGCGTCTTTGCGCCTTTGAACCAGTTCTAACAACTGCCTAGTTCCCGCATCTGGATACAAGCTAAATAAAATCATTAACACTTACTCATTGTTATATCTGGGTGAGAGCTGTGAGTTTACCTTTCCTTTGAAAATTGACATTTAACCCTGAAAAGAGAGGACAAAAGCCACCATCTACTCCCCTCGGGGGCACCTGGCCTCAGCTCAGCCAGCGCGGGCCTCCCCCGCCAGCACCTGGCCCCATCTTGCACTTTTACTTCACCGATGCTGTTCTTTCCGCTTCAGACCAGAACTCCAGGCGAGCTCCTTCTCCTCTGTCCCAGTCCTGGTTCTCAGCCCTCCCCTTCGACATACCAGAACCTAACTCAGGGGATTTTATCTTCTTGGTCCAGAGGTTCTAAGATAAAGTTTAATGTAGATTTAAGGCAAAAGCCTGATTCATTTTGAAGGATAGAAGCTCCCTTCTACAGAGTCGTTGTGAAGATAAATTGAGATATTGTGGAGAGAAGCATTTTGTAAGTGCATAGGTACTAGATTTATCAGTTGGTGGGGTTTTTCCCTACATTATGTGTTAACATTTGTATAACATGGGATTTCTTCCTCTTGGTTCCATTTTTCGACAAATTAAGCACTGCTAGGACACAGCAGGAACTAAATGATGGGAGAAGCGCTGAGACTGAGCAATGTGGTGCTGGCCTCAGAGGAGCAAGTGATACAACAGGAAAGACAGACTTTTAAATAAGCTGTCCAGCAAGGGCAGGATTGACAGAGGTGCAGAATGTCCTGGGTCTCCAGGGAAAACCCTGAGTGGGCCCAGCTCACATTTTAAGAGCTGAGATTTCGAAGGCAAAGATGAGAGAGAGTTTTGCAGGTACCAGGAAAAGAAGGGGAAAGGCCCAGGGATGTGTCCAGTGGGTCACGACGCGTCCTGGAAGCCAGCGCCCCCGGGGCAGACTGCGAGCTCCCTGGGCAAAGGGACAGGAGGGTGCAGACAGCTACTGGCCCTAAGGACCCCTATGAGCCTGGGTGCATTACAGCCCCTGTCATCCCGGGGGTACTACAATATCTGTGACCCCCTAAGAGACAGAAATGAGATTCCCTGTGGGAGTAAGACTAACTCACACATCCAGGTGAGATGATAGGATGCCCCGCAAACAAGGAGACTGATACTAAAGCATATTAGTCAGAAAGGCCTGAGGTGTCCACAGTGCCCTGCAGGCCCTCACAGGGCGACCCGTCCACGTGGCCTGCAAGTCCAGCTGGGGCCTTGTGAGGGCTGCTGCTCGGGAAGTGCCTTCTCCCAGATGTCTCAGGTCTGTGGACCAGCACCTTCTACCCTGACACCCCTCCCTTCCATGTTTTGCTTTTCTCCATGGCAAATCCCAGCCTCTGATGCACTGCACGTTTTACCTGCTCTGTTCCCTGAAGCATCAGCCCCAGGAGGGCAGGAACGGCTCAGAGAACAGCTCAGTAAGGGTGATGAAGGAATGGCTGGAGGAGCGAGAACAGATGGTCAACAAGGGGGTGAGCCTCGAACAGAGGCTCAGAAACAGGAACGTGGAGGGCCCCCACTCAGGAGGCAGGGGAAGGACTGTGACCAGCTGTTCACAGAGGAAAGTGTCTTGGGCCTTGGGGTCTGGTGGAGCTGTTTTGAATACTCTCTGCAGAGTATTCATGTTTCGAACCCGTTCCCCGCTGGCCGCAGAACAGGATGTCTGAGTCCCCTTTAGAATCTGAGAAAAGTGTTCACACTCAGCTGGGGATATCCTGATCTGGCTGTCACCTGCCAGGGCTGCTTCCTGACTTTCTCAGCTTGAGTGGATTGTCCTCCATTATCAGCAGAGAAGGCCAGTAAGGACAACTCTCTGTGCTTCAGATTCCTCAGATGCATTCACGGAAAACTCCTGTACCCACTCCACACTTCTCCAGTTCAGCCGTAACGTGTCAGTGACGACAGCTCTCTCCAGCTCAAAAGGGCGGCCTGGGGAGCAAAGAGGTGCCGCGTTCATCTGAGCTGAATCCCACCCAGTGTGAGACAACAAGCTTCTAAAGCTATTAAACATTTTCTACAGGGGTTCCGAGAACCCGGCCTCTTAATAAATTCCCCCCAAAAGATTTGTGTTCAGAACTAACAACCTCACCCTCCTCAGGTGCTGGGGTCAAATGCAGGCAGAGCTGCGGGGCTTTCTCGGGTGAAGGAGCCGCCCTCTGCAACCACGACTCTTCCAACAGCTCCCCTGGGCCCAGGCCACGAAGCTGCCCAGACCTTCAGATACTAAAGCCCCGTGTTCAGACTGTCTCCAGAACGGCTAGGTCTCCAAGCAGCAGTGATATTTACCACCTAACCGTGAAAGACTTGGGTCCACAAGGGCACGTTCGTACTGTCTTGTCCCGCTGCTTATCCAGATTCTTCAGAAGGAAGCAGCCATCCCACTTCTACAAAAACTCGGCCCTTTCTCAAGCAGTAGTCAGCCATTTCACACATTACATTATCAGAGAGGGGTGCTGCAGTCACTCTGCAGAAAGAGAAGACACCCCACCCCAAAGCTGGCTCAGACGTCAAGACGACCGAAGCCGTCCCCGTTCCACGTACCGGGGCACGGGAAGGCTTACTCCTCACATCATGAGATTTCCTAAGGCGAGCAGGGTGGTTCCCAAGCAAGTCCAAAAACAGCTTGAGAGATCAGAGAAAGGAAACTGGCTCAGACTTTGTATCACAGTGGGGGATGGGCTGAGGGCTCCGAAAGAGAGAACAGCCAGGCTTTCTTATTGTTGCCCAGACATGGGGCAGAAAGAAAGGGACAAGTGATGCTTAAAATCTATCAGCAGTCAAACACCAAAAAGATGGAGTCTGACTCCTTACTATGGGGGCATGTCTGATTTACGTCAGCTCAGCGGGACGAGGAGGGAGGCATAAAGAAACGGCGACACAGCTGATAGAGGACTGCGACTCAAAATATAAAAATTACTTTTAAAACTCAATAAGAAAAACCCAATCGAAAAATGAGTCAAAGACAGTAACAGACACCTCACCAAAGAAGTTATACTGATGGCGAATAAGCATCGGAAAAGACACTCCACATCACGTCATCAGGGAAATGCGGATTAATACATGACACTGCTACACATCTAATGAAATGGCTAAAACCCAGAATGCTGACAACACTAAGTGCTGACAAGGAAGTGGAGCAGCAGGAACTCTCATTCGCTGCTGGTGGGAGTGCAAAATGGTGCAGCCAGTGTGGAACCCACTCTCACCATTCGATCCAGAAGTCGTGCTCCTTGGTATTTACCCAAAGACGTTGAAAACTTATGTTCACACAAAAACATGCACATAGGTGTTTATAACAGCTTCATTCAGCATTGAGGACAACATGGTTCCAGAGGCCCTACACTGTGCCAAAAACTGTGCTGGGCGCTGACTGTAAGCCTTATTTAGTGCTTATTATTTGCCAGACACTGTTGTGAGCACTTTTGTATCTGTTAATTCATTTAATCTACCTCACAACAACCTTGAGAGGTAGATACTGTTTTATTATTTATTATTTATTTATTTTATTTATTATTTTATTATTTCTTTATTTATTATTACCCCCATTTTACAGATGGGAAAACTGAGGCAGAGCTACTCAATCTGTCAGACTCCAAAGTGTGAGCTCTCAGCCACTGCGTGATGCTGTCTCACATAAACGAGGCATCAGTCAACCCCTGTGAAATCCAAAGATATTTATTTCAGTCTCTTCTACTGGAAAAGCATGCATTCCAAAAATATTTTCCATAGTGATTTTTATGTATTAACATGAAAAATAAAACCTCAAAAGTATTTGAATGGTCCTACACAATTTTTAAAATTCCTTTTACTTTTATGGTGTCAGTGGGAAGGCAATGGCGGAAGCAGGCTTACCAGTACACTTCCATCTTGTAGGAAGGAAAACCAGGGCTCAGAGAAGTCAGGGCTCGATTACAAAACACTGTAGCCAGACATCTCTCCAGGACCAGCATTGCTTCAGCTGGGCCAACCTCTGAAAGGTAATTTCAGGTTCACCCAAAGAGCAGAGCTGATGAAACTGTGACTTGTTGGAGAATTCTTTTCCATCTCACTTATTACATGTCTGCTAATGCGATCTGGCCCCAGGATATTAGGAAACCAAGTCCAGTGATAAGGCTGTTGCAGCTTTCATTGCACAATTCAAGTGTATGCTCCAGAGTCTCTTCACTGAAGAGCATCTCCAGAGATGTGGGACACATCACCTGAAAACAGCAGTGATGTCTCTACCTGTTGACAGCGGACCATTCACAAAGCCCTCCACACTTGATCTTCATAACAAACCTGAGAAATGATCTGGGCACTTTACAGATGAGGAGATGGAATCTCAAAGACTCATTTGTCTAAAGTCACACAGGTAATCAGTGACAGAATTGGGTTTATTTGCCTCCTGGTACAGAGTATTTTTTATTTGTTTTGTTTTGTTTGAACCTTCTTGTACCTTCAACTACTTTCAACAATCATTTCCATTTTGCTGTGCTTTACTTAATTTATGGCCCCACTTTTTTTTTCCTTGCTGGAACATGACATCATCCCACATTACCCCTAAATTAGGGTTGCTAGACTTAGCCAATGGAAATACAGGTCATTCAGTTAAAACTGATAAAAATAAACAATTTTTAGTAAAAGCATGTCCTGTGCAACAGTGTATTTTATCTTGCAGCTCTACCCTAAATACTTCAGTTTGCAGTATTAAAAAGGCAGGTTTTACTACATAACGACTGACAACATCAACAATAATTCCCTGATAGCATCTAATATGTACAAATCCAAATTTCCGTAATTCTCTAAAAACACCTTTTTACTACAAGTTTGTTAAAATGGAGACATAGAGGGGGTCCATTATTATGTTTGGCTGTTACAGCTTTTAAAGTGACTTTTATTCTGAGACAGTCCCTTCCTCCTCTCCTGCCCCTTTTTTCTTTTTTTATGCTGTTTATTTGTTGAACTGGGTCGGCTGTCCTGTAGAGGGCTCCACACTCTGAATCTGGCTGATTGCTTCCTTTTGGTGTCATTGGCTTGTACCTCTAGCCCACGTAATTTCTGTAGACAATAAGTTTCCTTTAAAGGCTTCATTCAGGTTAAATCTTTTAGGCCAGAATAGAGGTGCTGTGATGCAGAGTATTTTTCATGATCCCAGTGACTATTTCATTCAAAGTTCTTTACAGGTGGAGAGGCTCAGTCAGAGTCTAAGCAGGTTGGGAGCCTTCCTCTTTGCTCGCCTGCACACTGGGCCCTCTGTGGCACACACCAGTGTTACCTCAGGACTATCATCCTGCCCACCCAGCAGGGGAGGGAGAGTCTCAGAAAGGTCACACAGGCAGTAAGTGTCCACAGAGCCTATGCCCTCCCACTGCCCACCTCTGTGGAGCACAGGCCCATCTCCTTCACCTCCTCGGAGAGCAACATGGGGTGGGGAGCCCCAGGCTGTGAGGGGTGTGTCTCCTGACTCTGGAGATGACAACAGTCGCACTGACAGCTCCTGAAGCTCTTCTGCCCAGTGCCACCACGTGCTCCCCGCAACATGAAGGAGCGAGAAGGACGCTGGATCCTGTCACTCCCCTGCCCCGTAAACTCCAAAGTCAGCACAGCCCACCGTGCTCAGCATGACCTGCCTTTGCCCACCACCCCACCTTCATTTTCTCCCACCGTCTTCCTCAGCCATCACTGACAGGAAAGGTGTCAACACTACATGGCAGGGGATCACGCGGTGGCCATTTTAGGAAAACGCAGTAGACTCAAAAAGCAAGACTCATCGTGGGAAACAGACAAATAAAGAAGAGAGTAATTGAATGCGAAATGGATGCACAACAAAGAGATCTGAAAGAGAGTGCCTGTTGCTGCTGGGACTCTACCACACGGGCTCAGCCCCGGTGGGAAGGTCTGTGCGTAAAAGGAAGCAGCTTTACGCACAAAAACAATGGTGAATATGACATTCACTACACTGTTTTCACTAAAATGAGAGGGACCAGTGCATATAGGGATGAGCGAGTTGGTTTCCAGGACAGTCCTGTCAATTCAGATGTGAGTTTTATTTGCCTTTAAGCTAAGAGGTGAAGAGGTGGGAAGGGGTAAGAGGAGACCCTCCTGGACGGAAAGGAAGGCTGAGAATTAATTTCCCTGCTGAGAAAAGGCCAGTAAACGTGATCATGCTGGACCTGGGCTGCCACCCCTCTAATTCTCCAACTCCCCTTTGCTACCGTGAGCTTGAACACGCCTTCCTACTTTCTTCATCTTCCATGAAGCCATCAGAAAAATCGATGCCATCCTGTTAGAATCACGACCAGGGTTTGAGAACCACATTTACGGGCACATCTGATGGAGTATGGGCAAAAGGACAGAGCCATAAATCCCACAACCAAACAATATCCCACCTGAGAAGTGACCGTGCTTCTAAGCTTTGCATGAAATGCCTTCATTCCTTTATGACTTCAGAGGAGGGATGGACAGCCTCCTGCCCATCAGAGTTTGCAAAGGTGGAGGGCAGAGGGCTGCCCACCCCTCTGGCCAGGTGTCTCATGAGGGGCCACTCACAGCGTAGCCCACATCGTCAGTGACTGAAACAAAGTTTGAGACACAACGAGGGACTGAAATCAGCGTCTGAAACAGTGGGTTGTATTTGTCTGTTGAGCCAACCCCAAATGCACTTCCATCGCCTGCCTCACCTCAGAGTGATCTCAGGCCTGGTCTTGCCCTGACTCTGCTCCTGGACGGTTCCTCGTCATAACAACTTGCCTCAATGCAAACAAACAAAATCTATGAAAACATGGGTGTTGTTTCTCCCTTGGAGTCTGCAGCTTTATGTTTCCAAAAGAAGAAAATCTGATAGCAGTGAATATATGTCTTGGAATGGAAGGAACTAGAGAAATGTACATGAACCACAGAGGAGTCAGAAGAGACCTCCAGAATGTAAGGCAATCTGCTCTCAGCGTGGACCCAGTCTAATGACATCCAGCACAGGACGGCTATGAAAGGGCACATGCCTGGGCTTCACCCGGACCTTCTGGGTCAGAACCTCTAGGTCGTGGGCTTCTGTACTCTCATAACCTCTCCAAAGGACTCTTAAGCACACCAAAGTCTGGGAACCACGAGTTAACCTCTGCTGGCCAAGTTCAAGCCAGAGGTATCGTGGGCTCTGCAACCAAGGGCCCACACCCATCTCAGCCTGGAAGGCAGTCACTTGGCCTGAGTGTGACAAACACAGATGGAGATGCCCGCAGTTAATGAGTGGAATCCCTGACGAGAGCATGAGAGGCCCAGTGCAGGACACTAACACGCTGCTGCCCTATAGGGAGGCTCACAGGGGTACGTTCCTCAACTTTTAGGACCCTGGAGCTCTCCTTGGGATTCTTTCTCAAGAAAGGACCCTGTAGCCCCCATCCTGTCCCCTAACTCTTCATAGCAGCAAGGTTGAAGCTTGCTTATCCCCAGAAAGTCCCCCAGAACTGGCCTGAAGCAGCACTGGTCATCTCTCCATTCATATAAAATTTCATGTCCACGCAGTCCATTTCTTTTGTAATTCCTAAGGCAGAGTTTTCTGGAAGTGGATGTGGAGATTGGTGTAGTGAAATCCAGGGGCACGGCCCAGGAATCAAAACACTGGGATGCTACCCATGGAGGTCAGAGCTTTGGCTTCCCCACCCTAAATGAGGAGGTGGGGTTCAGTGCTTTCTAAAGGTCCTTCCTGCCCCATTGCCCTGTAATCAATCTCTAAGAAAAAAGCCAGAGTCACTTCCTGAAAGAGTCGGGTATTCCGCCTCCTCCGGAATACATATGGAAGACAGTTTATACCTCTTCACTGCACACCTCTGCTAGCAGTAATTTAGGACAGAAAGGTCCGAGGCAAAGTAGCAGAGGACCTGAAAACTACCTTCAAAAAGTAAGAAAGGAACCAAACTGCAAATGCTGTTTGTCATGGGCCTGGCGCCATCTGGTGCATTTGGAGACCATGTCGTGCTGGCTGGGGCATGTTGGTGTACCCTCCTTACTCTCATGTTCTGACACCAAGTGAATGTTCACGACTATACTTCTACTGAGTACACACTGTGCACATTCTGTGAATGTTGTACAATAAATTATTTTAGTGACAACCTGATAATTTTAGTGAGTCTAGTGGAAAAATGGTAAACCCAAGGTTTTATTGAAACAAAAGCAGAATCGAAGTTAAAATATACTTGATCCTTTTTTGAAAAGCATAATAAAATGCCATTGTGAGGCAGGAGGGTATAGCTCAGTGGTAGAGTACCTGCTTAGCATGCATGAGTCCTGGGTTCAATTCCCAGTACCTCCATCAAAAACAATTAGAATAAATAAATAAACCTAATTAGCTCCCCCACCCCGATTTTTTTAATGCCATTGTGGAATCTATCTCTGTATCTATCTTCTGAGATGGCACTTCACTAACAATGTGATATGTAGAAGCACACATGAAAGCGGAACATCAAGGTTCATGACCCTGTCCATCCAAATCACTGGGCTCCCATGTTTCCATTGCACCCCACTTCTTCCCACTCCAACGCAAATACCAACAACAACAAAGCTGAATTTTAAAGTGTAAGGGAAGGTAATAGAGCTTATGGAAGATAATGAATAAAATGAATGTTTAGCTTGGGAGAGATTTCTTAAACAATAGGCAAATATTGCAAACCTCAATGAAAATATCATAGTGAAATAAAACACTTTTGGACAACAAGAGATATCATAAAATGAAAAAATAAGTCACAGCCTGGAAAATGATATCTGTAATGGAATCTAGAATAAAGAATTGCTGCAAATCAATAAGAAATACACACAGAACTCCCCTGCCCTTAAACAAAACATGAAAGCCTAAATGACCAATAAATATGAAATGATGCCAGCCTTATTAGCCTTCAGAGAAATGTAAATCAAAGCAAAAAGGAGATATCAAAGTACAGCCACTGAGTACAGCAAAGTACGTCAAAAAAAAAAAAACAAAAAACAAATGCTAATCCAAGCATTTGCATAGAAGGTTCATACACTGCTGGTGGGAGTAAACAATTTGGCTAAAAGGGAAAGAAATTTGTCTATCTTGTATACCTTTGGGTGGGGAAAGTATCTCTCTAGGTAATCTAGAATACACACCTGCCCTCGGTGGGCCTGAGATTCAGAATATGCTATTGGAGTAATCTAGGAAAACACAAGCCAAGGAATTAAATTAAAGCAGTCCAAGTTTCATAGTTTCTTGGGGCACCTGTGAGAAGTAAAAACATAATCTGGAGAAATGCATGCTTATTACAGGCTTCACAGGATTCCCACAAATAAGCATTTCCATGTGAGTTTAAAATGCAAAATTACAAAACACGTGAGGAAACAAATCACCATGAATGAAAATCAATAAAAATAATAAATCGCAGTATTAGACCCCTCAAGAATGCAGAAAAAGGAATTTGCAGGTGCATAATAAAGTAAGTGTATCATATTAAAGTAATTTAAAAAATGGAATCAAAGACATGAGAAAGGTATACAGCATTATCCAAAAGGTCAGGCAAATTTGGAAATTAAAAAAATATATAAAATTAGATTAAGCAGTCATTGAAAATTTAAAACTCAATGGTCATATTAAACAGCAGATCTAATGATCCAGCTGGAAAGAGAACTGATTAATTGGGATATACATCTGAAGAAAATCACCCATAACGCAGCACAGAGACATAAAGAATGGAAAATATGAAAGAGAGGTTAACAGAAATAAAGGATAAAAAAAGTCCTATTTACTGTCTAACGGGAGTTCCAAAAGAAAATAATAAGGAAGAGGTAATATTAAAAGAAGACAAATGGCTGAGAATTTGCCAGACCAGTATGATAGGAATGAATTTCTCAGACTGAGGAACTACAATCAGTCTGAAGCAGGGAAAATAAATAGCTACACTTTGACATTACAACGAATATATAGAATGCCAAAGAAAAACAACTTACCTGTAAAGAATGACAGATTTATAGCAAACTTCTCAATAGCAACAGTAAAAGTCAGAAATCGATATGATGTTATCTTCAAACACTGAGAAAAAAAACTGTCAATTTAGAATGGTATGTTACTAAATAATCATTTAAGTATGAAAATGAGATGAAAATATTTGCATTCAAATAAAAGCTGAGAGCATTCACCATTAAGATACTCTCACTAAAGACATTTCTTCAGGGTGTCCTTGAAGGAAAGGATCCTAGAAGGAAGGTATGAAGCACAGGAGGAACAAAGAATTTGCTAAAATGTGAGTAACTGGCCAGACATTATAAAACTGAATTACTTAAATAAAATTAAATTATTTCTTAAGCCAGTTGAAGTGAACATGGGCATTCATAATTTTATCCTTTATGCCTTATTGTGGGGCTAAAATAGCCTACTGGATTTTTTTTAATAATGCAGGGAAGAGAACTCCAGGCAAAGGCCCTAAGGTTGGAAAGAGCTTCACCGAGTTACAGAACTGAAAAAGGCCAGAGTATCTGGAGCACAGTGAGGAGGAGTGGGGCAAAATGAAGCTACAGAGGTCAGCAGAGACCAAATCAAAGAGGCCAAATCGAAGGCCATTTTAAGGATTTGTCACAGTCAAAGGGAAGCCATTAAAGAATTCCACACAAAGGATTTAAACAATCTAAAATGTAAACGTAATTCTATCTGCTCTGTTGGAAAGATCTGGGAGGTACCAATACCTAATATGTGAGGTCTAAATGTATGTCATTGTATTTGTCACTGACCCTGATTTACCCAAGATTTATTCAACTGTACCAAAGGCATAATTCTCTCCAGCCTGCCTGGTGATATTCAGACATGACTCCTCTGTACTGAACCACATTCAGTTCATCTTATGACACAAGAGGAACCCCTATGCAACAAGATTGTCATTATTCAAATCACATTAGAGATATCCTAATGGAAAAGGAGATTGCAGCTACATGCTCCAGTATTGAGTGCAGGGAGAAATCTGAAGGTTGTGAGGCACAGGTGGTTCTAAAGCTGACCCATGAATGATGAGGAAAAAACATGAACTGATGGAGAAAGGAGTGGGCACTGCAGATGAGGGGAACAGGCAACACCACTAAAAAAATGTTGTAGAAATATTAGCACGTTACATGGGAATACTGGCTTGATTAGTACTCTGAATTCCATTATGGATTAGTAGTAGAAACTACTGGATGGTAGCATGGAGATGTATTAATGAATCAGTACTTTTTCCTGAGGTCTACAAAGTAAACAGATTTTTGAGTAGGGGTGAGCTTTTTTAAAATTGAACTATAGTTGAATTATAATATTGTGTTAGTTTCAAGTGTACAGCATAGTGGTTCAGCTTCTGCTTTTTGTTTTTGTTCTTTGCAAATTATATTCCATTATAGGTGATTATTGGGCGTAATTTCCTGTGTTGTACCATAAATCCTTGTTGCTTTTCTATTTTATGTATAGTAGTTCATATATGTTAATCCCATAGTCCTAATTTGTCCCTCCCCCCTTCCACCCCATCCCACTTGGTAGCCATAAATTTGTTTTGTCTGTGAGTCTGTTTCTGTTTCATATATAGATTCATTTGTATTTTTTTATTCCACATGTGATATTATATAGTATTTGTATTTCTTTGACTAATTTCACTAAGTGTAATATTCCCTGGGTCCATCCATGTTGCTGCAAATGGCAAGATCTCATTCTTTTTTATGACTGAGCAATATTCCATTGTATATGTGTACCACATCTTCTTAAGCCAATCATCTGTTTATGGGCACTTCGAGTTACTTCCATGTCTCAGCTATTGTAAATAGTACTGCTATGAACATCAGGCTACATGTATCTTTTCCAACTAGAGTTTTCATTTTTTTCCAGGTATATATGAATTGCTGGACCATATAGTAGTTTTAGACCATTTGTAGTTTTTTAAGGAAACTACCTGCTGTTTTCCATAGAGGCTGCACCAATTTACATTCCCATCAACAGTGTACGAGGTTCCCTTTTCTCCATATCTTCTCCAGCATTTATTATTTGTAGATTTTTTGATGATAGCCATTCTGACTGGTGGGAGGTGATACCTCATTGTGGTTTTGATTTGCATTTCTCTAATAATTAGCAATGTTGGACATCTTTTCATATGTCTGTCAGCCATCTGTATATCTTCTTTGGAGAAATGTCTGTTCGGGTCTTCTTCCATTTTTTGATAGGGTGGTTTGTTTTTTAATATTGAAATGTGTGAGCTGTTTGCACATTTTGGATATTAATCAGGGGTGAGCTTTTGCATAGAATACTTCTATTTCCAAAAAAAAAAAGTATACAGAAAAGAGAAAATGAAGACTGTATGCAGGCTTTTATTCGTAGCAGCTGAATGCACCCTGCCATCTCCAGATGCTCCCTCCACAATATACCTGCCGCACTGTTACCAGATCACATCATTCCTTGCTCACACAATTTGGCCAGCACTCTACTGCTTAAATGGTGAAGTCCAAACTCCTTAGTCCGGCATTCATGACCCTGTAAGGCTCAACTACGATATACCTCTCCAAAAAGCTCACTGTAAGTTAAGTTAATACTCTGGCCAAATGATCTATAAGTTAAATTCTGAATAGACCACAGCATCTCCCACCTAGTTTCTCTTGCTTATGCTGTTCTTTCTCCCTGGAATGCCTCATTTACCCTGTTTACTTCCGCAAGACCCACCCAGGTATTAAGGTCTAGTGGAAACCCTCTATCCTCTAGGAAGGCTTTTCATACAACGCAGATAATTCTTTTCTCTCACTCTCCTCCGGCATTTAACACAAGCTACCGTACTAGAAGTTACCCTTTAGGTAGAGGCCTCCATACCTCTCAAGCGGGAACCTGTTAGTTTGTAAATTTTTAGCACCCTCAACTGTTCCCGACCCAGTGCCTTGTACACCGAGAGTTTGACAGCTGTTGGCAATCATGACCACCTTAGTCTGAAGTAGCTAACCCATCCCCCTACCGGTAGGCACCTGGGCCGGCTTCCTCACCGAAGCCCCTATGATGCACGAGGGAAGGGGGACGACTTCAACGCGAAGGATGGTTCACCCCCTGTGAGGTCAACAGCAGTGGAAGGAATGCTGTGTGAAGTCTGATTTAAATGCAGTAAGAGTGCCAAGGCGGTGACGCTCAGACTAAGATCGGACGGGGAAACGGTTTTTGATCACCTCGCGCACCGTTTCTCCGACGGCTGCAAAACAGAAACAGCCCGCGTGCCCCGCTGGCCGGGGGAGGGGGGCTTCAATTTCCTTGCCCCTGATTGGCTCTCTGGAGCCGCCGCCTCCGGTGATTGGCCACTGCCGCGAGGGACGTCGGCCCGCACGCGGCGGGCGCCCTCCGAGCCTGAGGAGGCGGCGATGGCGGCTGAGGCGTTGAGGGCTCGGCGCGGCCCGACTTCCTGCGGGCAGGTGGAGAGGCAAGCCCGAGCCCAGGCCACGAGGGAGGCCCTGTGCGCCCGGTGTGGAGGAAGGGCGCCCGGAGCTTCGGGTGAGGGCCTGAGGGTCAGCCCGCGGCCCGCGCGGGGGCGGGGCGGGGCGGGGTGGCCGCGGCGGCGAGGCGTGCGCGGGTCGAGGCCGGGCCCGCAGCCCGCGGGCCGCGAGGCGAGCGAGGCTGGGACGCGCTGAGACGGGCGAGGGCGGCTCTCCTCACCCCCAGCCTCCCCGTGCGCCGCCCCTTCCTCACCGGCCGGTTCGCAGGTCGGTGAGAGGGGAGCTGTGAGGCCCTAGCCGTCATCCTGTGGTGAAGCAACGGAACATGGCTTCCTTGGGTAGTTTTTGTTGTAGTAACGAATAGACCACTGTGAAATTTTTCTAAAATTACACAACGGACGTTGGGGATGGGCCGGGGCACGCGGCTCGGTTTGGCAGACAGCACCTCACTTCTGTGCGTCTTGCGTTCTGACCTTGTGCGGCAAGGGAACGAGCGCCCTTGATTCGCTCCCTCAAGACTCCCTTCAGGTGGAACAGGTTCAAGTTACTTAATGTAACCGGAAAGGCGGTACGGCGCTGTGTCTCTGCCAGGGGCGAGTTGTTGAATTTCAACTCCTGGAGCTGCTGAAAGCCTTATTACGCTGTGTACCTGTTAAATCTTTGCACTTTCGAAGGGAAAGTCAGTTTTCTCAGTCCCTCCAAGACGGACTCCATTTGGGAGACATGAGCGAGTGGGAAAAGTTGGTTAGCTGTGTTTTCGGTGGGGAGCCAAATTTCCCCTACCCCAAATTTCGATCACTGCTGTTGCATAGAAAATCGCCATTATTCGAATGAGATAGTATTACAAAGAAAAGTTTTAGAACATGGCATTTTAAAATCACTGCTTCTTCCATACATTTTTATTATAATGCTGAGAAGTTCTCAATTGGAAAGATAGTGCCTGTGCATACAAAGTTGTGAAACTGCTGTAAGCTGTAATGCAGCACAAGTTATTTTGCTTTGTACAATGCCAGAAACCTTATAAAAGAAAACAATTGAAATAGTTTTGATTTCTTTAGTAACATTATCTCTGGAATTTAAACGAGCTTTAAAATTTAGCTTGATTGTGAGCTAGCTTCAGATGTTTCAGTTGGCTTTAAAACTAAAGCTTTTTTTAATCAAAAGAATGCAATTATTATAACATAAATTAGCAAGAACACTAATTTTATAGTGAATGGTGACTAATTTTATCTAGTTTCTTTTTCCCTTTTTTTCTTGCAAAGTCTTTTAAAACGACAACCTGTGAAAGTGACATAGCTATAATGAATGCTTATTATGATAAACTCCAAATTCTACTTAGATTATTAACATCTTGATACTAGGTTTTTCAATCAAAATTACGGTATCATACAGAGGAGAGGCAAGACTCAAGACCACCTTGCTGGTGTGAACATGGCACAGGGGTTAGGGTTCTGGAATTGGCCGCAACATCATTTGCAACATCCTGATTGTGGCACGGGCAATAGAGCCATTGGCATTCCAGTTCTCAGTGTGGTCGGGGAGTCCCTCTCTGGTTTCTTTTTTATTGTGGTTTTAAAAAAAAATACCATTAAATGTACCATCTGAACCATTTTTAAAAGAACAGTTCAGTAGTGTTAAGTATATTCACATTGTTGTATAATAGATCTCTAGAACTTTTTCATCTTGCAAAACTGAAATGCTACCCATTAAACACTAATTCCCTCCCTACTCCAAAGATAAGATTATGGTATTTCCCTTCATAAATGCTAAGTTTGTGAAGATGATCTTTATATGAGTCATGTGTGTGTGACATTAGTGGCATCTGACTTCTGTCCTTGCCAGTGTCTTAGATCATGAAGAGAATGGTCTTGGCAGTGTCTCAAATTGGCCCTCTCTGTCCCATCACAGGTTGGGAAATACAAATTAGCAGAGGGCAGTATGATCAAGTAGAAAGAACATTAGACTTGGAAACAGAACTAGATTGGAGTCTAGATTATACCATTTACCCCAGATCACTAAAATGTTTACCCATCCCTAGGTTGAATAAAATATTCCCAGCCTTCTTAGCCATGCAATTTACAATGATCAAATGAAGTATGTGAGAGCACTTTATATGATTATAAGAGATGTCAAATTTGAAGAAGTATAGGTGCTAAATAACCATCTAAATGAATGCAAACAATATTACATAGCTCTGCCTGGTTTTTCTTCTCATTTTTCTCCCTCCTTCTGACCTGTTTTGTTTCTCCTGAATTTCGTTTAATAAGTCATCCATTTCCAACTAAACTACATATCTTTTCCTATACAAGAGAATCCCCTTTAACTTTCCGTCTGATTATACTGAACATTCAACATTAACAAATTGTGCAAAGTTTAATTCACAATAAAATTTCATCTGTAGGTCACCATCATGAACTTCAGTGTGGACATGCTTTTTGTGAACGGTGCTTGTTAGTAACTGAAGAATACAGCACAATTATATGCCCTGATTGTGAGGTAAGTTTTAGTCTTTCATATTGAATGCATTACAACCTAATGTTAAAGGTGAAAATATTGGAGAAATAAGACATACTTTTAGTTAGGAACTAAAAACTTGCATTTTTGCTCCTGAGTCTAAGGAACCTAGCAAAAGATAAGCTGTTCATATCCACTTTATGATTGTTCAAAGTGATCAAAGGGAATGCAAGGTTAAGTTTATACACTTAGCCTATATATTTTGACTTTTTTGGACATTTTTGTGGAATATTGCCTCTATTTATTTTTATCTTAATGAAGTAATATTCCTTTCAGATTTGTACCTGCATTTTCCACACCAATACCATGCAAGCAAATTTTGAACTTTGCCCTGCCCCTCAACCTTTGTGTGTCATCAAATTTACATTCGTAGAGATGCTAGAGTGAAAAAAAAAATGTTAGAAGTTAAGAATCTTTACACAGTTTTAACTGAAATATTTTAAATCAGTTGTATTTAATAATTTCTTAAATTTTCTGGAAGAAATGTCCTGTATCAAATCTGTTGATAGTAACATTAAGCTCTTACTATGAAATGCCAGGCCAAAAGGGCATAAATGAAGAGGCAGATAGAAATATAAGTTTTAGTCCTCAGTTCTGAGGGGACACTCTTAAAAATAACAATTGCTCCATTGTGATTTTCCTAAAGTAACACTTTTACCCTGATAACCTAATAATACATAACTATCTTTGGTACCTTATACTTAAAACCTTCCCAGAACATCCTCTTTCCCACCAGAGGTATATATTTAAATGAGAGACTATCGCATTTAGTAGTCTGCTTTATTTTTCTTAGCAGCATTAACCTATTCTCATGAGAGTCTCCTACATTACTTTTTTTTAATTGAAGTATAATCAGTTTACAATGTTGTGTCAATCTCTCCATAATAGTTCAGTCATACATATACATACATTTATTCATTTTCATACTTTTTCATTATAGGTTACTACAAGATATTGAATGTAGTTCCCTGTGCTATGCAGTAGAACCTTGTTGTTTATCTGTTTTGTATATAGTAGTTAGTATCTGCAAATTTCAAACTCCCAATTTATCCCTTCCCCCCACCCCCTTTCCCCTCTGGTAACAATAAGTTTGTTTTCTATGTCTGTGAGTCTGTTTCTGTTTTGTTATTAAGTTCATTTGTCTTTTTTTTAGTTTCCACATATAAGTGATATCATATGGTATTTTTCTTTCTCTTTCTGGCTTACTTCACTTAGAATGACAATCTCCAGGTCCATCCATGTTGCTGCAGTACTTTCAAAGACTATATAATAAACTATGGTACATAAGAGCTGTAATTCTTAACTAATCTCTTTATGATAAAACATTTAGGTGGTTTTCAAAATTTTTCACCATATCTTTGCACAATTCTTGAAACCCACTCCCACCAAAAAAATCTTATCTGCAGATTCTGTTAGTTTCCAGGTCTAAAAAATATCCGTGTTTGAGTTTGTCCATTTTTTTTAATGTTTGACCATTTAATGGACAAAAAGTGGGTATCTCCTTGTTTTAAATTGAAATTCCCTGACTACTAGTGAAATTGAGCAATTTTTCATATGTTGACTTCTTAGCTCCTCTTCTGGGAGGATTTTTAACGGATCCTTTTTGGTCCTTTCCATACTTTTCTTTTGAATTGTCTTTTTCTAGCTTGTCAGACTATTTCATGTGATAGAGATATTAACACTTTGTCCTGTGTATTTTAAATGTTTTCTCCCAATTTTTCACTTTTAATTTTGTTTATTACATTTTACCATTCAGAAATGTTTCCTTCTTGAATTGTTTTTCCTCCTCCTTAGTGGCTTCTAGGTTTTCTTTGATTAGGCAGATTTTCCATCTCAGAGTTACAGTACTTTTTTTTCAATACTTTTTTTTTTTAAAGTAAGTATTAAATCCCTTTATATTTTATATGATGTGAGTATGTGACTTTCTTCTTCAGAATAATTAGCTGACTTTCCCACATGATTTATTGAATAATCAATCTTTCCTCTATTTAATTGAAATGCCCCTTATAGTCTATATGAAGTTCCCATATATTTGTGGATCTGTTTCAGGGCTCTGTTCTATTCATTTACAGTTGTCCCTTGGTCAGTGCAGGTTTGAGCTGTGTAAGTCCGCTTATGTAGATAAATACTACAGTACTACATGGTTTGCTGTTGGTTGAATCCGTGGATGCAGAAGCACCGCACATGTAGAGGGCCAGCTGTAAATTACATGCACATTAAGCCCTGCGTTGTTCAAGGGTTGACTTGTATTGTGCCACTACCTTAGTGTTTTAATTACAGTAGCTTTATTTTCTGGTGGGATAAATCTCCACTGAATGTTATATTAAAAATTTTATATTCTTGCTCATTATGTTTTCATACGAACTTCAGAATTGTATTAATTTTATATCAGTTGTGTTTTAGGGTTTTAAATCTTTGTCTTCAAGACCCTAACCTAATTCTCCATTTATTCAGTTCTTGTTTATGACTGCCAATAAAGTTTTTTGTTTTCTTTTCTTAGAGCTTGTATTTTTCTTACTATAGTTATTCCCAAGTATTTTAGAGTTTTGTACGTACCTTAAAATAGCATTGTAAAAATTTTACAGTGAATTTTAAAAGTATTGTTCCAAGTATTTCCTTTAGAAATGTAGCAGAGTGAAGTATAGTTAATGTTCTGCTTAATTAATTGCCAATTAAATGATTTTTTTAAAAAAATAAAGTAGGATAAAAACATGTAAATGTTGCTTTTTCTTTGATTTAAAGAGGATTTCAGGATCTTTAGAGCTATTTTCAACTTTATCTATGGATGACACACTAGTTTTTTGAATTCTGGATAAACAGAATTTATTGAGTGACTTTCTGGTTTCTTACTTTCATCTTTTATCCTAAGGTTGCTACAACTATAAATACAAAACAAGGATACTGCCCAATAGATGGATATATTAAAGAAGAGTCTTTTATGGAAAAACTGCAGCCAAAAAAGTATGTTCTGTGTGCACTTATTTTAGTGTTTGAAGTTTAACATATTTCTCGAAGAGTTATTTTAGAATTATTGATAAAATGTCATTCTTAGATTAGTGTTTGTAACCCATTGTTTATACATTGCTCTTTAGGTTTGTAATTTATCTTAGCTGTAAATGAAATGGAGACTCCAACTCCTAAAGAAGCAGCATTAGTTTGTTCTTATTTAAAGTAGGGAAAGAAAAGAATGCAAGATTGCCACATCAGAGTAAGAGAAGCTGAGAATAGACTTCAGCAAAAACTAGTGTGCTGAGTGAGAAGATAATGGAGGAAAAAAATAAGAACGTACATTTCTATTGATTCCCAACAGTAGTATGAGTACAATACAATGCAGGATTTTGAAAAGAAGTGGTTTGAGAGGTGATTTATAGAAAGTGATAACTTTGAGATTATTTTATTCATTTTTCCATTCTTGTGTAAGATTTTACATGTATATGTATTAATAAATTCTCTTCTTGAAATAGTATGCAAAGTTTTTTTTTAACATATTCCAGCTGGAGATGAGCACCTGTGTTTTTTTTAATTGCACTTATTTATATTTGTCATCTTCTTCTAGTCTACAAGCCCCTTTAATGGCAAGGGCCATATTTTATTGTTTTCTACATCCCTGGTGCTGGACACAGAGTAAACATTTTATAAATGTTAGACGAAGAACCGTGATATTTTGACATTTGCTGTAGTTTTTCTGAAAATCATTTTTTGATCCTAGGCGAATGTACATTTAGGGTTGACTGTGGAATGAATCATGATTTAAAAAATGGTGAAGTTTGACTTTGCAACTTTTTAAGGGTCAAAGAATCTTCTTATTAATTTACCAAGACGCTACTCAGATGGTAATTATATTTTTGTATAACTTTTAACTTCTTAAATCATATTTAATATGGAAGTAAGTTATATGAGAAATAAAATAAATATAGGGTTCCCTCAAGGAACAGTCTCATTGGAAACTTTTCAATTTTGTTATTGGCCCAAACATCTATAGATCACCCAGTTCCTCATATCTCATCCATCTTACCTCCTGAAGATTCTATTTCCACAATATCACCCATATTTATAATTTATCTTCCATTTCTACACCCTGTTTGATTCTTTTAGTCTCTTTTGGCTACCTCCTTAGGACTTCAGACCCTTTCCTGCTCTATGGTTTTCATTACCTATCCAGGTAAAATCCAAAATCCTTTAGACTAACTGTCATGACTTTTCATGTTATTGCTGTAGCTTCTCTGTCCAGATTTATATGCATGCATAGAAACCAACAGAACAGTTTTTCCTTTGGGTAGCATAACCACTTAGCTAAAGTCCAGCAGTTGGTTATTGACAGAACCAGAGGTGAAACTCAGGCTCATGGAATACCAGTACTGCTCCCAACTGCTGTATTTGCATTCCACCGGTCACTTCCTCCATAGGCTCTGAGTGAATAGAGTAATCACTTCAGGAATCTTTTTGGCTTCCTGTGAGTCAGTGGCCATAACAAATTTGAACACCTACAGGAATCTAGCAGATGACTTACTGGGTGAGACAGACTGACATTAAATGAGCGTTAAGGATTGTAGCAGACAGAAGGTTTACCCACTCCAAAGGAGGTAGCCTGTACTCAGCTCCAGCCAATTACTGCTTTGTGTTAAGACCATCCCAGTGTTGCGAGATTATCCTTTTTTTTTCCCAAGAGAAAATATAAATGTGGGCTTCTGTATGAATCTTTCTTGTTATACATCGTCCAAATCAAATTTGATTGTACTTTTGTCTAGATCTATATAATATTGAATATGGTTGCAAAGTGAAATTTCATTTTCAGAAGTAGATGAATCTGTTTTAGGTACCCCAGTTTTTTTCTGAATTACCATTTTAAAATTAGTTCTCCATGTCAAATATACTTATGTTAGAAACTCCTCTATTTCCTAATTTCAGTAGAATTTGGTTTAAATGGTTATATATTTTAAAATAGAAGTATCTTTTGATACATGATGTGTTTCCTTCCTGATTTGTCTTTTAATATTTTGAAACAGGAATTGAATAATGGACTCCTTATGGCCAAAGCATTCACATATGTTTTTAAGAACATGAATGTTCACTTTTTAAGTAATAGAATGTTTAAAAATTATCTAGTCTATTATTTCTCTCTATGAGAGTAACATATTTAATAATAGTTTCTTCCATGAAGTGTCATAGGCTCCTGATTTACTTATTCAACAAACACTGAGTGCTTATTGTGTGCTAGCTAACATAGGGATATAAAGATAAAAATAGGCAAAAACTCTAGCATCTGTACTCAAGAAATGTAGCTTACTTTTTCTTTGAAACTAACTTATCTGGTAAATTCATTACCTTTATATACATTATCTAGGCCTATAAGTACATTTTTTAATAGCTGGCATTTGTGTATATAAATAATTGAGCTTGAGACAGTTAAAGGATTATCAACATGTCTACCAAAAAATATCAGAGAAGGAGAGATGGTTAGGAAATTCAAGCACAATTTATACTGTAAGCTATTATTTTTAGGAATTTGTTAAGAAATTGAATTCTTGCTTAAAATTAAGTTTTATATGAAAGCATATTTAGTCATGGTTTCCCTGTCTTTACTTACCATAGATAATTGAGAGCCCACTGTTAAGTGTTCTTAGAAGTCATGGTATGATTTATTTTTTTAGTTTTTTTGAGTGGGGAGGTAGTTAGGTTTATTTATTTATTTATGTTTAATGGAGGTACTGGGGATTGAACCCAGGATCTCGTACATGCTAAGCACACAGTCTACCACTGAGCTATAACCTCCCCCTGAATTATTTTTGAGAGAGAGTAAAAATCAGACTAGAGGATTGAAACCATTGTATTAATGTTGGTATTTAAAATAAATGTACTTGACATTTTCCAGAATAAAGAACTGTTCTCAGGACTTTAAAAAGACTGCTGACCGGCTAACTGTTGGTTTAGAACATTCAGCCTTCACACGTGGGACTGTTCTGAACCCATCAGCTGTAATGGAGGTATGAAGAATGTTATTCATCAAGTGACACGTGGCCAGACGTTTTTACTTTGTCTCTGGTAGCTTCACTTTCCTCTTCTCTCAAGGTTCCTATAACTGTAGATTCTTTTGAAAACATGAAGGTAACAGAGGTAAACCTATACTCCCTTGCTTGAATCTCTTGATTTGTTCTGAACTGTTTTCAGCAATTCTCTTTTCCTCCCAAGTTAGCCCATTCTGCCTTTGACCAGCTCTGTCAGTGCTCTTGATATTTACCTGCACGTAGCTTCCTCCTTTTGAACCTAGTTATTGAATTCACATTCTATGAGATTGTATAAAGTGCAAGTTTCTAAATTCTAAGGGTGATTTACCAGGTATTTTAACGGTGACTGAAAGGATGGTGTAATTGTTGTTGGAAGATTGAGTTTTACCTGTTACTACTCCATATCACTTTAAATAATGTATTCTTCTAATTTAAGGCTAGAAACAGGACAAACTCCAAAATACTGCTGAATGAAGTTAAGGGGATCATTAGTGGGCTGGGAGAGAAGACAGAGCGCTGTCTTCACCTTCATTGTTTAAATCTTAACATAGCCAAATTATAATCTTTTTGTCTTAAGAACTGTTACTTTTTATGTATATATATTTATTGCCATGATATATTTTTCAGGTAGTTTTAAGATGCAAAATGGTTGTAGGACATAATTCCATTTTTTCCAAAAAGGTACCTAAAAGAAATTTGGGATGCTATCACCAAAACTAAAATGTTAATTGTTGCTTCTTTTCTGATTTCTGTAGTGGGTCTGTAACCGCAATGGTAGCTTGATGCTTTTGCAGCTGCTATGTTGTATCTAAGCATCTATGTTTATACTTTGTGTTTGTATATTCCCCTTCCCTTTCTTAGGAGACTAAAACTGTGGAAGAAATTGATGAAGCATTGAAGATAGCAGGCCAGAATTTTGAAGAATTAAGTATTGCTGTAAAAGTAAGCATTTTGAATGATTAAATTCTATCATAAATTAAGGCATGTTCTCTTTAACTGTGTAATTTGGATGTAATATCACTGAAATTGGAGCTTAGCATTCAGTTATTAAGTATGATTATCAAATGATAAGAGAAATATACAAAAGAATGGACACCTCTCATGGCCTGCTAGCAGTAATCTCATAGCATTGTTGTGCTAGCAGCATGCTGAAATTGGAGCTCTGTTAAGGAGCTGTGATTTCCGCTTGCTGTGAGCTGAGTTTTGTCTTGGAAGCATTGCAGATCACCTTTCTAGCATTGCGTGTTACCTGGCTGTAGATCGTTACACAGAGTCTTATGCTCTTTTCTCCTTAACCCTGTCACCCGAGAGAGAGAGAGAGAGAGAGAGAGAGAGAGAGAGAGAGAGAGACAGACAGACAGACAGACAGACAGACAGAGAGACTTCTTTATTGAGAAGGAACAAATTCCTTACACCCAGCAGCAGCAAATTCACAGCCAAGGCACTCAAAGGGTTATAGCTGATACGGGAGTTAAGACTTCAACAGGTGAATCTGAAAGGGGAGTGGGGTACAGAATTCAACCCATAGCAGTCTGCCCTTTGGCCCTCCCAGATTCATATCCTTCTCACATGCAAAATACATTCATCCCATCTCACATACCCCAAATTCTTAACCTATTTCAGCGTCAACTCTAGCTCCAAAATCTCATCCAAGTATCTTCTAAATCAGGTATAGGTGAGACTCAGAGAATGACTCATGCTGGGGCAAAATTCCTCTCCAACTGTGAATGTGTGAAACTAATAAATTATCTCCTAAAATACACTGGTTGGATAGGCATAGGTAGATATTCCCATTCCAAAAAGAAATTGGAAGAAGAAAAGGTCACAGATACCAAGCAGTGATTCTTTGAAAATATGAAGAAGTATGTGAAATAGTTAACACTTTATTTCAAATATTTTTAATACTACATTTTAAGTTTTATAAATTTAAGGAATCCTACCAGAGAGAAATTCAGCTATCCAAAACGATTCATTTTCTGTACTGATTGAAATGATAAGAAGTTTAGAAAACTTAGTGGGTTTTCTAGGCCTTTTTGCCAGTTTATCAGTACAAAGTGCCAAAAAAGATGTGATCTTGCTAACAAGTACCAGGATTTAAAGTTTAACCTTGTGAATTAGTCCATTTTTATCATCTAATCTCCTCTTGTGTTATTATTTTGAAAAGTCCAAAAAGTATCTTTTACTTTCAAAATTATGTTAAAGAGTACAGTTCCTCCAAAATAGAAATACCAAATTATATCTTTGTATTATGTTCTTCCCAGATGCTCGAACCCATACACAGTCAAACAAAAGAGGAAACAGTCAGTCTTATAGAAGTTCTGGAGAAACAGTTTGATCAGCTTTTTACTTCTCTTGATTCCAGGTAATAAGTTAAAAATATAGACTCAATGAAACTGAAGCTTTTAACATTAACTTGTCATTTTATTCCTTTGCATAGATTAAAGTAATGAGTAACTTTTAAACTAGTTTGGAAGGTTATGGGTGGTCCCTATAGGCTGATGTTTACAGCTTCAAAATGAAGAGCAGCGTTTTTTTTGTTTTTGTTTTTTTTTGGCTATTTGCCTTCTGATCCAAAGCTGTTCAGATAATTTCTTTCTTAAACCAGTTAGCATAGATAAATGATTTCAAATTCTGAATCCCGTTGTAGAATTCAGCATACTCGGGAAAATGCAAACATACTCTTTCTGGTACGTAATCTCATCATTTTTTCTTGTGTTTATTTGCATCACAGAAAATAATAACATACTTTCTAATACTCATTTCTAAACAAATACCACCATACTGTTATATAGCCATCCTTTTTTAAAACTTTGATATATAAGAGCTTAAATAATCTTTAATCACATTTTTGTATTTCAAGAGGCAGGCTCATAAAAGTAAGAAATATATTTGGTAATGGTACTTGCCCCTTTGGATCTGGGTTCTTTTTATTTTTTTTTAGTCTAATTAGGATATCTAGAACATAGGCTCAATACACAATGAATGAATCATATTCTTTATTCCTCAATGTTGTTGGTATCTCATGTTTAATATTCAGTTATAAAATTTTAAGTGATAGGTCATGTGCATACATTTTTATTACATTTTTTAACAGTGGTATATATGCATAATGAAGTTTACTTTTGTAACCATTTAAAAATGTACAGTTTAGTGGCACAGGGTACTTTTATGTTTATCTTGTTAAGAACTACCAAACTGTTTTCTAAGTTGGCTACACAGGTTACATTCCCACTAGCAGTGCATAAGAGTTCCAGTTTCTCCACATCCTTACCAACACTTGTTAATTCTCTTTTTTAAAATACAGCCATTTTGAGGATGTGAAGTGGTATCTGATTTTGTATTTGACTTGCATTTCCATAATAGCTAGTGGTATTGTGGACCATATCCTTTCAGTTGACCATTTGCTTATTTTTTTCTGGAAAAATATCTATTCCAGTCCTCTGCCCATTTTTGAATTGGATTATTTGTTTTGTTGTTGCTGGGTTGTAGGAGTTCTGTATCCATTATGGATATTAATCCTTTATCAAATATATCATTTTCAGATAATTTCTCTTGTTCTGTGGCTTGTTTTTTTTTTGACTTTTTTAATTGAAGTGTATTTGATTTACAATGTTGTGTTAATTTCAGCCGTACAGCAAAATGATTCAGTTATATATATATTCTTTTTCAGATTATTACAAGTTAGTGAATATAGTTTCCTGTGCTTTACAGTTAGTCCTTGTTGTTTATACGTTTTATATATAGTAGTGTGTATCTGTTGATCTCAAACTCCTAATTTATCCCTCCACCTTTTCCCTTTTGGTAACCATAGTTTGTTTTCTGTGTCTGTGAGTCTGTTTCTGTTTTGTAACTAAGTTCATTTGTATCACTTTTTTAGATTGCACAGATAAGTGATATCATATGATATTTATCTTTGACTTACTTCACTTAGTATGATAATCTCTAGGTCCATCCATATTGCTGCAAAGGACATTATTTCATTCTTTTTTGTGGCTGAGTAATATCCATATATATATATATACGTGTATATATATATATATATATATACGTGTGTATATATATATATATATGTTTATGTATGTATGTGTGTCACATTGTCTTTATCCATTTATCTGTTGATGGACATTTAGGTGCTTCCATGTCTTAGATACTATAAATAGTGCTGCTATTAACATTGGGTGCATGTATATTTTCAAATTAGAGTTTTTGCCTTTTCCAGATATGTGCCCAGGAGTGGGATTGCTGGATCATGTGGTAACTCTATTTTTAGTTTTTTTAGGAATTGCCATGCTGTTTTCCATTGTGGCTGCATCAGTTTACATTCACACCAACAGTTGTAGAAGGGTTCCGTTTTCTCCACAGTCTCTCCAGCATTTATTATATTTGTATAATTACAGACTTTTAAAATATTTATTTATTTATTTATTTGGGGAGTAATTAGGTTTACCTATTTATGTTTCAAAGAGGTACTGGGAATTGAACCCAAGATCTTCTGCATGCTAAGCATGCACTTACCACTTGAGCTGTACCCTCCCCCTATTTGTAGACTTTTTGATGATGGCCATTCTCACTGGTGTGAAGTGATATACTTCATTGTGATTTTGATTTGCATTTCTCCAGTAATTTGTGATGTTGAGCACCTTTTCATGTGCCTGTTGGCCGTTTGTATGTCTTCTTTGGAGAAATGTATGTTTAGGTCTTCCACCCATTTTTCTATTGCATTGTTGGTTTGGGGTTTTGGGTTTTTTGATTTTTTTTGATGTTGAGCTGTAAGAGCTGTTTGTATATTTTGGAAATTAAACACCCTGTCAGTTCCACCATTTGCAAATATTTTCTCCCAGTCCATAGGTTGTCTTTTTGTTTTGTTTATAATTTCCTTTGCTGTGCGAAAGCTCGTATGTTTGATTAGGTCCCATCTGTTTATTTTTGCTTTTATTTCTTTTGCCTTGGCAGACTGACCTAAGAAAACATTGCTTCTGTGGCTTGCCTTTTCACTCTCTTGATAGCATTCTTTGATCTAAATAAGTTTTTAATTGATAAAGTCTGTTTTATCTATTTTTTCTTTGTTGCCATGTTTTGGTGTCATATCCAAGAAATCATTGCCAAATCTAATACTGAAGCTTCCTCTCTGTGTTTTCTTCTAACAGTCTTATGGTTTTAGCTCTAACATTTAGGTCTTTGAGTCATTTGGGGCTGATTTTTGTATATAGTGTAAGGAAAGGGCCTAACGTCATTCATTCCCAGTACCATTTGTTGAAAAGATGGTCTTTTCTCCATTGAATGGTCTTGGCACTTTTGTCGAAACTCAGTTGACCATATATGTGAAGATTTAATTCTGGGCTCTCTGTCTGTGTGTCTGTCCTTGTGGCAGCAGAGCAATGTTTTCATTACTGTGGCTTTGTAGCGAGTTTTGAAATCAGGATGTGTGAGCTCTCCGACTTTGTTGTTCTTTTTCAGGATTGTTTTGGAAGGTTGGGGTCCCTTGAGATTCCATGTCACTTTTAGGATGGGTTTTTCTGTTCTGATTTTGATAAGGATGGCTTTGAATTGTAGATTGCTCTGGGTAGTATTGACATCTTAACAGTGTTGTCTTCTAATTCATGAACATGAGAGATCTTTGCATTTAGTTTACCTTCTTTAATTTCAGCAGTGTTGGGTAGTGTACACGTCTGTTGCCTCCTTGGTTATGTTTATTCCTAAATACATTCTTTTTTTTTTTATTCTATTGTAAATGGTTTTCTTAATTTCCTTTTCAGACTGTTCAGTGTAGCCGAGTCTTTTTGGAGGCCAGATTTGATTTTGAGGAAATCATTTTACTCATTTGTTTGATGAATAAAATGAGCAATTAGACACTATAATTTTTGGTGCAAAATATCTTTATTTCCATAATAAAGTAATTGCAACATAGGCACAGAAAATTTCTTGAGTAAAATGAGGTAAGTAATGAAGGAGTAATACTATAAGCTTCCTGAGTGATTACTTTGAAGATAATAGTTAATTAAGTTCTGGTTTGGTGAAGTATTTATAAATATCATTTTAAGTTCATGTAATATGTATCTACTTATAGAAATATTTTAATGTACAGATAGATTCTTGTGAGAAATGAGCACAGAATGTGTTTGATGTAATGGCACAAATGACAGCAAGATGGCCAGGGTTCCTCCTACTTTTAAAAGTGGTGGTGGAATCATCCAGGGTTTATCTTACTATGCAGCTCTGACAGCTGTCTCTGTGACATGATAACTGTGTCCTCCTACAGAGGCTGATTTTTCTCTAGTTACATGCACACAGCTTCCACTCTAATACATTTTAGTTCAACTGAATGCCCCTTTTAATAATCTTACTTTATTTACGTTCACAAAATAGTGAAATTATCTTTTCAATACTGTTGAGTTACTGTAAACTTACTGTCATAAAAATGTTTATGAAATACTGAAAAATAACTTTATCGTAAATGAAGGAAAAAGAACCTGTGTGAAGAAGTAGTAAGAAATACAGGTGATTATTTATCAAATGTAATGATGGCTAAGAGCTACATTGAGGAGAAAAAAAATGATTTGGATGCAGCTATGAAGATAGCAAGAGAATTAAAATCGGCACCTTCTCTAAGGACATACTGTGACCTGAATCAGGTAGTTTTAATATTTCATGTGAATTATTTCTGTGGTAGCTTATTTTACCTACTTTGGAATATGATATTTAAAACCTAAGAAAAATTTGTTTTTCAGATTATCCTAACTTGTAATGGCATCAGTTTAGAATTCTTAGGTGTTTGAATTCTAAGACAAACATTAATAAATGTGTTTGGACTTTTGTTATATTATTTATCACTCAGGGAAATGATGTAACACGATTCAAGAACAAGTAGGGTGACCCTCAATCTAGAGTTGTTTCTAGGTCACTAGAATAGAAAATGAGGACAAGTAAGAGTAGCAAATTAAATAGGACTCGTATTTTCCTTTTATAAGCAGTTAGGTATGATTGTCAGCTCTTGGCTTAAAAACTTACCAAGATCCCATTCAGGTTTTTCTCTCAGCCTGCCACCCCAAGATGTGCAGGTCAAGAGACAGGATGCTTCACTCTATCCTGTCCTCTAGTGATGTGCCTGGAGTTGTGCAGAGAGAGAAATATGTTTCTTATGCGCTCGTTGGCAGGACAAGGTTAACCATCAGTCCTCTTTGCTAATTTCTGTCTTGCTCCCTTGGGGTATAGATCCTACTCTATTGTCTTTGAATCCTCAGGGCCTCATTACCCATAGATAATGAGATGTTTGGACTGAACTGAGGTACAAAATAGAAGCCATTGGTTTACCTGCCTCTAAAGTCTTGAACTGCAAATTAAAGGAGAAGAGTTTACCACCATCTCACTTGGCCAGGCCTCCCTCCAGCTATAGTTCTAAAAACAGTAATCGTCAATTCCTGTGTATTACATGTGAGGCATTAGGAAGTTAAAAAAGTAGTAAAATTTGGTCTTTATCCTAGTTAGTCTAGTTAAGAAGATGGGGGGAAAAAAGAAAAACATGAGGATAGCAATGCAGATGCAAAATAAATCTGATCAGAAATGCCTCTGGAACTGTGTAGCTATATTCCATTTATTAACTAGTGTCCTGTGTTGTTGCTGTCTGTTAATACGTATCTCCAAGAGATTTTAAATTTTGGAGTTGGGGGAGTCACAGACACTTACATGCATCCCTCATTTTACTTGCCTAAGATCAAACTGTAAGCATGTTACTTAGTGAAATACCTAAAGGGTATAGTTTTGCTTCTCAAATCTCATTCTGTTTCAACAGTATTTATAACAAAATAAAATGCACACATAAGTGATACTTCTCTTTTGATTCTAGATTATTCAGACTTTGAAGCTAACATTTGAGAGTGAATTGTCACAGGTTAGCTCTCTAAAAGTAAGGAACTCTCCCAAGTAAGTTATAATTCAGGAGAACATCATAATTAAGTATAAAGATGTATTAGAGCCTAAATTTATTAAAATAGCAAGCAATTATTGATTGATAATTCAGTTCAAAAATGTTTCCCAAGTTAGCAACTAAATTAAAATAAGTAATTTATGATAAATTACAAAGTTATTAAATGTTCTGTATTTTGGAGTTTTTAATGTCAGCAACTAATTTTTATTAGAGAAAGTAGTAAACTTATATTAGAACATTTTTTTATGTGAAGTATTTAATTGTAGGTTGAACATGAATTGCGGTGAGATCATCTGTATGTTCAACACTATGGGAAAGATTGAATTTGAAGACTCAACAAAGTAAGTATTTAAAAGAATAGCAACATGCCATTAGTGTCTGACATGGCCTAAGGGACAGAAATATTATCTAAGGGACAGAAAAATTGATGTTTAGTGTCGTACTTGTGAGTCAAAAGCTGAAAAACAATGTAAAGGGCAGCGTGGTTTCTATCATTTAAATTCTGTGTAAGATATTTAAGAATTAAAAGACGTAGAAGGAATCAGCACTCATTGATACGTGTCTGAATCATCTTTGAGAGCCGTTCATTCAGCCAGCATTGAACACTGATTTTATGCTAGGTACTGAGATTTATGCAGAGAAGTTGCACTATAGAGAATGAGCCTTGTAACGAAGTGCGTAATTGCTGTGAAAGTTGCACATGCAGAATCTAATGGAGCTGCAAAGGAAGGACATGAGCAGCTCTTGGGGCAGGGGGTAGGTAACAGGGGACTTGGAAAGAGGAGATTTTATGTTTCTTCGTCCATGAGAAATGAGTAGCAGTTGGAGAGGGAGGCAGGTATCTTAACAGGAAGATAACATACTACATTCAAGGAACTGCATGTATAATACCACATGGCAGAAGGTACATGGAGGCTAAATCCTAGACTTTGTATGCTGTGCGGGGGCGTCTGCACTTAGTTTCCTAGACCTGTGCTATCCAATATGGTGGCCACTAACCACACGTGGCCATTTAAATTTAAGCATAAATTAATTAAAACGGAATGAAATGAAGAGTTCAGTTCTTTGGTTGCACTAGCCCCATTTCAGGTGCTCAGCCATGTGTGGTTAGTGGCTGCTGTATTGGGTAGCACTGCACCATTTCATTATCGCAGAAGGCTCTGTTGGACAGCTCAGCTGTGAATAATAGAAAACCACTGAAAGATTTGCAGCATGAAAGCAAATAGAATTAGGTTACATTTCTTAAAGATAACTCTAGTGACCATTGAGAGGATTCTTTGGAAGAATATGAGGTTGGAAGCTGAAGGATGGTTTAGGCTGTTATATAGATAGTGTCAGCAAATGATGAGAAACCAAACATAGGTAGAGCACTGGAGAGGAATAGATAATGACAAATGTTAAGTTGGGAAAAGTGATGAAACTTAGTAGTTTGTTGGGTGTGAGGAATGAAGAAAAGGGAGGCGTCCTCGATGAGTTATAGGTCTGTCTTTGGTGACTAAGTTGGTGGACTGTGGTATTATCCACCAAGGCTGGGACACAGGAAAGAAAGAAGTTGGGAGGGGGAGATAGTGGGGTATGTGGTTGCTGTGGTTTACTGTGTCTCTAGGGCAAAATGTCCAGAGGGAAGTAGGCCGTATGTGCTGAAACTTAAGAAGAGGTTCTGGACTTGACTCTTTGCTCAGGAGTAGTCCAAATATAAATACTTTAGAAACCACCCCCTGCAGAAGAAAGTAAGTTCATCCAGCTGTAGGTGGTATGTCTCCTGGGGAAATCATCCCCTTAGAAGCACCACATTCATCACCTTGGGAAACTAATGAGGGTCCCACCCACAGCCTCATCAGCTCAGAAACAGGCATGAGCAGATCTAGTCTAAGCCAAGTAAACTCTTGTAAGAGTGCCAGTTTATTAAATTGAGTGCAGTTTATTAAATTAAGGGGCAAATAGAATTGCCACGGGAACTAGAACAGTCACGTTGGCATTCTCTTCCAACATCCAGACAGACACAAGAAGCCAAATCATCAGAGGTTGCTTTGTTTGCAGCGTTTTGGGAATACAGAGAGTAAGATTTATCAAATAACTGAACTGCATCAGTCCTAGACAGCATGCTGCAGCCCTTGCCCCACAGGGAGGATGTTACGAGAGGACTTTGTCTCAAGTCATCATCCCCCGTACATGGAGCCCTGGCCCCCGTTTTCCTCTGTGACTTGACGTTTTACACTTCCATGGATAATCATCCTTTCCAGTCATTACATGCATCTAGATATTTTCATGACTAGAATATGGTGACTGTCAGTTATTTTTAATCCTAGATGCTATTCTGTCTCTGTAAGAGTTTGTATTGATTCAAATTTAACTCTGAGTAATCTTAAAGTTCTTCCTAGTTTTTAGGGAAAGTATCATTGTGACCTGCCTCTACCGTTTACAGGTGGTAATAAAGGAATCGGTTTGCCCAGTGAGAGCAAATATTGAAGTAGATCAAGTACAGTGCCCTCGAAAAATAATAAATTTTAAATTAGGGACAGGGTAACCTGCAAAAAACAAAACAAAACTGAGAAGGAACAGGAGAGAGTGGTGTTCTAGAAGTCAGAGGAGAGGTTTATGAGACTGGAGTTGGTTGATGGTGTTAAATGTCTCAGAAAGTTCAGATGAGAGTTGGTTGTGAAAAGAAATGTTTCAGTTACAAAGTTGTGTACATATGTGTGTTGTCAGGAGGTGTTTGGACCTTTATTCAGTGTGTGTTAAGAGACAGATAAGATAGGTCAGTGCTGATTCCAGTTGGCTTTGTTAGTTCTTATTTCTGAAATCGCTCTTAAATGGTGATCTGTGAAGAAACTAAATCTATCATGAGTTAACTAAAACTTTTGCGACTCAACCTCATTTCTTTGATAGAATTTCTATACTTGAGAGCCCAAATCTGTGTGGATTTGTAAAGAAGACAGAAAAATAATGGAGCAAAGTGAATAATCAGCTGTAGGTTGGTGACTGTTGAACAGTCATTCCCAAAGTATTCAAACGAATGGTGACTTTTAGCCTAGGTGGAGGTTTCTAGTAATTTGCTTAGGATTGTACCCCTCACTGCTTCCTATACTTTATTTTTACTTCAGTGAATTAAAAGAAATAATCTTAACATAATTTAAAATTAAATACCTAAGCCAAATAAAAATTTGAAGCTGGTTTTTTTTAGAGTTCTTAACAGTTTTTTTTATTCAAGTACAGTCAGTTACAATGTGTCAGTTTTGAAAATGGATTGAAATTAAAAACTACATCCAGTGTTCTTTTAGGATCAAATCATTGTGATGTGACTATGTCAGGTTCTTTCTTCAGCTTCTCATTGATTTTTACCTCTTGACCTTTTAAAACCCTTGGGCTTGCTTGAGAATGGGCAAAAGTTTCTTTTAGGGTAATGGAAATATTCGAAATTAGATTGCAATGGTTACACAAGTAAATTTAGTAAAAATTACTGGATCTGATAGTGTGTAAATTATACATTAATAAAGCTGTTAAAAACCCGTGAGACACCTGTGTGACTAACTCTGCACATGTCACAGTATTAACTGTCAGGTGTAAAGGAAACGGTTTGAAGGTGGATATAAAAAATTTATCAAATGACTTAAAGTAGCCTTTATATTTTTAAACAGATGTGATCCTCAAGAAAATGAAATTGGACAGAATGTTCTAAAGAACAATAATCATAAAAAGGAATTTGCTTGTAGTCGTACACAACCATCACTAAAAAAGAAAAAGTTTGACATTTCTGTCCTAACTAATGAAGCCCCACCAACTACTTTGCGATGGGAAACCAATAATGTGCATTTAGAAGCAAAAAACTTCCAGCCACAGAAAGAGATTGTTGCAACAACATCCCCTAAAACCACTGCTGCTTTACCTCAGATGGGATCCAGCCCTGATGTGATCATTGAAGAAATTATTGAAGAAAACCTGGAAAGTGAGTAAAAATACAAAAGCAAAGAAATAATGTATCATGTCTGGAATTAGAGGCAAAATTAGTTCTTCTTTGTCCCTGTACTTAAACATGTTTTTGTTACTTACACCTCACTGTGAGTTAACACCTATTGATTCCATGCCTCTACTGTCACATTCCTAAAGTTCAGATTATTTTTATTTTTAATTCAAGAATATTAGCTAAACTCTGAGATGTAATTTTAAGATTAGAGTATTTGACTTTTTAGTGTTCCACCCATATAAAAGATGAGAATAGTGGGAAGGCTATAGCTCAAGCGGTAGAGTGCATGCTTACCCTGCACAAGGTCCTGGGTTCAACCCCCAGTACCTCCTCCTAAATAAACCCAATTACCTCCCCCTCATAAAACAAAACAAAACAAAAAAGGCCAAAAAAAAGATGAAAATATTATAAATAAATGAGAGATTGTAACTTTGTCCTTAAATTTAAGAAGACCATGTCTTAAATCTTTGTTCTGAGATAACTCCTGTTATAAAATGAACTATCATGAGTACAATAGCATCTGAGTGGTCACATTTTAAATGTATCACAGCTGTTTGATTGGGTTTCCAGTGGTGTCTCCCATCAGCACCAGAGTGAGATCACGCTGTGTGCAATTATCCCGTCAGTCTTCTTCAGGACCATTTTCAAGATCCACTTTGGTTTTTTCCTTCCCCCACCCCACCCTCCCCCAGTCTGTTTCATTGGTTGACTTTCCAGAATATTTTGGATACATAAAAAAGGACACGCTATTTTCTCTCATTTCCACTGGATGATTATTGTCACTGATTAACTCAGTGAGTTAAGAAAACTATCAGTATTTTGCCTACTGATACAGGGGGTCCTGCCACTCCAGTGTTTTACCAATTCAAGTACAGCTTTTTAAACAGTATGTTAAGTGTGCCATTGCCAACATAATAAAATTAATACAGTTGTCTTTCTTCCCTATTTTGATGAAGCATGCTGCACAGATTATCTTACGGAGACACCTAAATATCAAAAATAGCCTCTTCAGAAGAAATCTCCTTTTGGATCAAAAGCAGGTACTTTATGTATAGTAACTCTTAAGAAGAGTGAGGCCATGAGTAACATGAATTTTACTGATATGTAAAACGTCTTCCTTTTTAATGGTTAAAGTTCTGGCTGTTATTGGCAAAAATATTTCTGAAATTTATAGCACTTCTCTCAGCGATCTCCCCAGTTACACGTGCTTATCTCTTTACCTCATTCTCAGTATGCATATTTTTCTTTGCAGTCTGTTTTGGATAGGTAAAATGATCTGTTTGTTCTGTTTTTATCATCTATCCTTCAATTCCTTCAAGTCTTTGTTTTTTAAACATTTTTACTAGATTTACTAGAACATCTACATTGTTCAAAAATTAAATGTATACATATTAAAACACCCCATGAAACTTTTCCCCTAACCTGTTCTCTTTCCATCTAGTCTCCTCTTCCCTTCCAGAGTTTCTTTATGCATATTCGAACAAATACACAGATATTATTTTTCTAGTTCTCGTTTTTTGTTTTTGTGCACAAAACGTAGCATGCCATACACACTGTTCTGTTAATTCCTTTCTTAACATTGTACTCTGAGATCTTTTCATATCAGTAAAAACACTTGGCTTAATTATTACTATATACAAAATATTTCTCACTGTCTTATTCTACCCAACCCTTGCTTCCACCAAAACATGCACATCTTCCCCTCAATTGCTGCTCAATATGTTGGCTTTCCCAGGCATTTTTTTCATACCTCTCCAGCCTGACAAGATTTAGGAGTCAGAGTGGCTATGAGCTAATTATTGGTTCTTTTGATTTAGTACAGTTTAAAGGAGATTTGGAGCTATACTGGAAACCTAATCATTATCAAGGGGGTTCCAAGTTCCAATTATATTTATAAATAAACGTTGGTGTTTTGTTGTAAAACAGTAGAGTTATAGCACATACTCTGACTTTAGAACCTAACTACCACAGGAACTACAGCTCATTTATTTAACGCATTTTACAACTAAAATAAAATGTTCATGGTTCGGGTTGCAAAAGAAATCTGTGAAAGTGGGCTCTATTTGTTTTATCAGTCTAGTTACTGTTTTATCGTTTGGACTCTTGTGGGGCCTAGGTCTTCTAGAGTTTGCAGTGCTACAAGACACTTATTATTCTTTTAGAGGATATTGCATTCTGTTTTTAGTGAATTTTTTCCTAACTTTTGGTTTCTTAATATGGTTTAAATATTCTTATCCAGGTTCTCCAGAGCTAGTTTTTGTAAGCCATGTAATACATCCTTGCCACTTCTATATTCGGAAGTATTCACAAATAAAAGATGCAACAGTATTGGAAAAGAAGGTGAATCAGTTTTGCAATAAGAGTTTACACCTTGATCCTTCAGACATTTTGGAGCTAGGTAATGAAATATTACCCCAAGTTAAAATCTGAAGTTTATTTAAATATTGTAATACTTGGCCAACCCATATAGACTTTTTTTGTGATACAGATTTGTACAAGCGTAAAAGGCTTTGAAATTGTTTAACATAAGTTTAATTTTATTTAACTTATTTAGATAACTTAACTAAATATTAAAATTGACTGTCAAATGAGGTACACAAAAACTCCACTATGGAGTAAGGTGAGATATTTTTTAAATATCTTCCTGGGCCACACAGCATGGTAGGTAAACTTAATCAGCCCATTTTAATTCTAAGGCTGTATGTGATTTGCTGTAATTTAAACTTTCATTACAAATACTTCCCTTATAACATGGATTAAATATGGTGTATCTATAATAAGATGAGGCTATGATTTGACTTATTATAGCATTTTTCTCATTCTGCTAACATTGGTCAACACCTGCATATAACTGATACCAGAAAGTACTGTATGATCTGTTTAGCTTTATATAGTAGTTCTTTAAAAGTGTGATTAATTCCCAGCTTGTCTGTGTCTTTTTTCAGAATATCAGAAGACTAGAACCATCATATACTAACAAAAATGAATAATAATTTTAAAAGTTAAAAAACAGGGTTTAAATTATGAGCATCTAAAGCGGGAAGTGTAGTGTTAAACTTATTTTTTATGGCTGGAAATAATTCTTTAAATTTAATATATGCCCAAAAGCTCAGTTTAGTTTCAGAAAATATGCTAAGAAAGCCAGAAATTCATCCTTTGCTTTAAATTGTCAAGGATAATTACTATTTCAAGGCAAATATACATGATTTAAATACTCATTTATCTTTTGAGAAGTGGTTGGTAAGGGAAGAAATGTGATATGATGCTTTAGCAGAGTATCCCCTGTTCCCTTTTCCTACCTATGTTCTTCATTATAAGGACTAACAAGTAGCTCCAGTAGACTTGTATCTCACCTACTGCAAGAAAGAATGTTTTAATAGCATGTAGTTTAAAACTAAAAATATAGGTCATGTGGTATATAGCAACATAAGAAAAGGGTTGATGACAATCTCAAGGCCAAACTAATGTTTTGGTAGAAGTTAAAATTGCCTCTCAGCTATCCTGTGTTTATTAGCATATACAGAGGGGATTATAGAGCATCTTTGTATATAATCTGTGACCAGGTCATACCAAATTTCTCTCTAATGCTGAATTAGTTAAAAGGATGGCCTCCAACACCACCTGCTACCTCTCCTTAGTAGCTACGAGGCTCTGTCTGCCTACTTTCCTCACACATTTGGGTGGAAGACCACTTTCATGGGGTTGTTGTGGGGAGGAGGTGAACTCACACACAAAATATTGAGAATGTTGCTGAGCCCATTGTAAACGTAAAAATTCGGGCCTCTTTCTGGCTTGATCTTTTTTTTCCTGGTTATTTATTTGTAATTCATCTGATGCCTCCATGAGGCCCTCCTCTGCTGCTACGTCCTTGGTTCATCTTCCCCTTTTCTGAAGTCCACTGTGTGTACATTTCTTAATTTTGGCCTTTCCCACTCTGCCTTTCTTGGTTCCTTTACTCTCACTCCACTTTTAATTGAGGGAAGGTAATTGCTTCTTCCTTTATGCTTCCAAAGAAGTATGTTACAAATTTCAGCATGCATGTATCTGTGCACATGTGTGTGTACATGCAAAAGGCTAGAAGTTCTTTTTTCTTTTAATGTTTTGCATAGTGTATTATAGTAACTTAATTTGCCTGTCTCTTTTCCTTTCTTGAGCTTCTTGAGGCAGCATGGTCTCATTCATCTTTGTTACAGTTCATAAAACACAGGTCCTCAGTAAAGGACTGCTGACTTTGTATTCTTTGTTTTTACCTCCCTGTCTAGCTCATGAGTTTCTGTATTACAGAAACTGTCAGAATATACTAGCTTTATTTATCCCTCTCATAGCATTTGACAAGGGGCTGTGTATTCACTGTATGTCGTCAGTAAATACATGAATTAAGACTTCTTAGTGGTGAAACTAATGTACATGTTTGTAACTTAGAGGTTATTGGGTGTTTTTCTCCATAAACATTGATAATGATTCATCTCCCTCATTGTTTAGGTGCAAGAATATTTGTCAACAGTATTGAAAATGGAATGTGGTGTCGAGGAACTATTACTGAATTAATTCCAATAGGAAGTGAAAATATCAGAAGACGTAGTCCAACCAAATACTTAGTCCATGAAGTTGCACTGATACAAATATTCATGATAGATTTTGGAAATTCTGAAGTCCTGGTTGTCCCAGGGTATGTTATTTTATGATTATTATGTGTTCTTGGCCTGCTTAGACACACTCGTATGTGGAGGAGGGAGATACTAAAGAAAAAACTGGACAGGTAGGGAGGAGTCATTTATCCTTTTTCACTTCCAAGGTATAGACTTTTTATTTTGCTCTGTAATTTGTCTTATTAATTACTAAATTGGTAAAGTGGTATGATTTGTCTGTGTTATTAAGATGGGGAGCTTGCAAAAGGAACTTTCCAATATATCAAACTTAAATACTCTTCTCTGTTGCTTCAAAGCAGGGCATGAGGCACAAAAATAGTCCTACTAAAAAAGTGTTACAGTTAGTTACCAGATGATTGAGTACAGTTTTTAATGAGATTTCCAAAATTTAATTGACGTTAGAATTCAATCTATGTGTTCAAAAATGTTTCCTCAATCTCCTAGGAAAATAAACTGATATTGTTCTTGTGGTAAGGACTAGTATTAATTATAGCATGGTCACTTCATTTAATGGTCATAGCTTTATAAATAAATATATTTCTGTGTGGGACTGTCATTATGCCTTTCAAGTTTAAACTGAATGGGTATATGAAGGACAATCCAGATGAAGGCAGTTGAGATTTATTTCTATGGATAGAAATAATGTCTGTGTTTATAAAAGCTAGATTGAATCTATGTAGTGAGATAGCATCAATTAAAATACAACTTTCTAGAAGATTTAATTTAAGGAGAGTATTCTTAGAAAGGTATACCTTTTGTGAGGGAAGGCAAGTTTGGGTTAAAAGCATCCTTTTTTTTAAATTTTTTAAAATATGTGTTTTTATTGAAATACAGTCAGTTTACAATGTCATTGTCAATTTCTGGTGTACATCATAATGCTTCAGTCATACATGAACATACATATGTTTGTTTTCCTATTCTTTTCCACCATAAGTTACTATAAGGTATTGAATGTAGTCTCCTATTCTATAGAGTATGAACTTGCCATTTATGTATTTTATATATATTAGTATCTGCAGATCTTGAACTCCCAATTTATTCTTTTCTACTCCCTTCCCCCTCCCAGTCACCACAAGTTTGTTTTTTGTCTGCTTCTGTTTTGTAAGTAAGATCATTTGTCTTTTTTTTTTAAGATTCTGCATATAAGTGATATCATACAGTATTTTTCTTTCCTTTTTGACTTACTTCACTTAGAATGACAGCCTCCAAGTCCATCCATCTTGCTGCAAATGGCATTAATTTATTTATGATGGCTGAGTAGTTTTCCATTGTATAAATATGCCACAACTTCTTTATCCAGTCATCTGTGGATGGACATTTAGGTTGTTCCCATGTCTTGGCTACTGTAAATAGTGCTGCTATGAGCAGTGGGTGTCCTCGCGTGTCCCCCTCAGCCTGCTCTGGGGGCGGTCTCTGCTGCCCCAGGGTCCCTGGAGGCTTGTCCTCAGGTGATCCTGCTCCTGAGAGGTGGGCCTGGTGCAGTCAATGTGCAGGGGCGGGAGCAGCGACAGGGACAGAGACAGCGACAGCGACAGAGACAGCGGGCAATGGGAGCAAGTACCTGGCTAGTAGTATGGGTCAGCCCCAATCCTGCCATCTCCAGCTCTGCTGCTGCCACTGCCGCCGCCCCGCCCCCCTGGCCATAGCCGGCCTGCCTCCCAGGGGCAGGCTGACAGGGGGAAACTCCTTCCAGGAAGCTCTGGCAGCAGAGGCCAGGCGGCGGGGGAAGTGGGAGCAAGTGGACTTGCTCTCCCAGGACAGCCGCCCTGTCCCGCCTCCGCCGCCGGCGCCGCCACCCCCACTACCACTGCCACTGCCACTGCTGCCCGCTGTCCATCCCGGGGGCTGAGGGCCGGGCTAAGGCTGCACCCTCCCTCCCCGCACCAGCATCAAGCAGCCAAGGCCCACTGGCGAGCGGTGTGCAGCTCGGGACCACCTATCCCATGGGCTCTGAGGAGGCATTGGGCTTCGGGGTGGGATGGGGGCGTGGGGGTGGGGCTGGGAATTGGAATGGCCTCAAGCCCCGCCCACCCGGCCGCCGGGGCCGCGCCCCTGGGAGCCAGGACTGCATGCCTGCCATGGGCCTGGGGCATCCCTGTCTAGCGGCTGTCGCCGTGGTGATCGGAGCCCGGAGCGCCTGGCTCTCGCGAGGAGAGGGCTGAGGGGGTCATCTGGGGTAGGGGTGCACTCCGGGTGTGCGGCGATCTGGCGATGAGGGCGGACAGGGTGAGGGGGAGGGGTTGCTGGGAGCGGAAGTGACCCGGCTGAAGGGTGGGGGCTCATTCCTAGGTGAAGGGTTAGGTGAGTATCTCCAGACGGTTAGGGGAGTATCACCTGGGGTGAGGCCCTTGGGGTGAGCGCGGTTTACAGGGGCTGTAGCTTAGGACCGAGTGGGGCGCAGACCTGGGGCGGGATTTGGCTGTGAGGAGAAGCAGCTTTGTCTCAGGGGTGCAGTGGATCGGGGACCGGGCGTGGCAGGGGGTGGGGAGGCATTGACTGGGTGGGGGGTCGGCAAGCAGTGGTAGTGGGGCTGGTGGGGTGAGGCCTGGCCCTGGGCCCTTGGTGGTCCTACTTGGGGGCCGGGACCCTGGAGGAGGGCGTGGGGGGCCGCGTTGGTGTTGGGGACCCGGCCAGCCCTGGCCGCGGGCTGGGCTCGCCCCACCGCCCCACCGCCCCACGGACCGAAGCTCCACTGGCCCACCGCCCGGCCCCACTCGCAGCATCCCTACTGCTGGAGTCGCAGCCAAGCCTCCATGCTGCTGTCAGGCAGGCGGGAGGGGGAGGGGCGCTGAAAGCTGCTCGTGCGCGCGCGCGCACGGGCGCCGGGACGCCTGGTCGCTGGGGCGCGCCCAGAACGTGAGGAAGCTGGGCGGGAGCTGGGTGCTCCTGGACCAGCTCCCGGAGGAGGAAGGCTGCCTGGGGTCTCGGCCTCCCACCGCTTGCTGTCGCCTCTGCTGCCATCGCGAGCCAGGTAAGGGGGCGCTGGTGGGGGCGCGCAGGTCGGGGAGTCGGCGGGTGAGGCCTGGGCTGTGCAGTTGGGGAGGCGCCCGGGGGTGGGGGGAGGGGTGCGTCGGTGGGGTCCAGGCCGCGCGTCCAGGTTGGGACCGTGAGGCGGGTCCCGGGGCCCCCCCGGCCTGGTTGGGGTGCCTTCCTCCCCCTCCTTAGTACTGGCTGAACCGCGCGGCTTTCTTGGCCGCCGCTCCCAGGCGGCTTTGGCAAAGTGGGAGCAGCCCCGGGAGATGGGAGGGCGCTGGACGGCCCCGGGCCAGCCGAGACTGGCCCTCAGGCCTTGCGAGGCCTTCCCGCGCGGGTGGCCCTGCCCTGGGAGTGGAGGCCGCCCCGGACCCTGTGGGGCACAGGCGAGCTGGGGCAGAAGCAGGGGCGAGGCCGGGCCTTTGGGAGCTTGTTAGCCTCCCCCCGAGATCCAAAGCTTCTGACCAGTGTATTTTCCGTCTTTTGAGGACTCTCCCTCCTGTTTTGCACAGTGGCTGCAGCAAACGACATTCCCACCGACAGTGTAGGAGGGATCCCTTTTCTCCACAGCCTCTGTAGCCTTGATCCTGTGTGGGCTTTGGAATGGTGGCCACTCTAACTGGGGTGAGACGCCACCTCATTGTAGTTTTGCCTTGTATTCCTCGGATAATTAGCAACCTTGAGCCTGTTTTGTCATGTGCCTCTCATTGGTCGCTGGTGGGTCTTCGCTGGAGAACTGCTTCCTGAGGTCGTCCTCTGCCCATTTTTGGATTGGGTCGTCTTCTGTCCGTTGAGTCGGATGAGCTGTTTGGATATGGTGGAAATGAACCCCTAGTCAGTCTCATGTTTGGCAAAGATTGTCTCCTATTTCGTAGGTCGTGGTTTAGTTCTGCTTCTGGTTTCCTTTGGTGTGCCAAAGCTGATGAATTCAGTTTGCTCCCGTTTGTGTTTGTATTTTTGCTGAGTTTTCTGTTGCTTGGGGAGACTACCCTAGGAGAAAATGGGTGAGGTGTACGTGGGATACTGTTTGGCCTACGTTTCCTACCGAGAGGTGTGTGGTGTCTTGTCTTACGTTTAAGTGTCTAAGCCATTTTGAATGTATTTCTGCGTATGCTGGGGCTGTACGCCCAGGGGCCGGGATTGGGGTAGGGGGCGGGGCGGCTGCAGAGAGGGCAGCAGGGAAGGACGGGAGCTGCCCAGGCAAGCCTGTGGATTTCCTCCCGTGTCCCTCGCAGCCTGCTCTGAGGGCGCCCCATGCTGCCCCAGGTTCACTTGGTGCACATCTCCTTGTTGGCTGGCTCCCTGGACGTGGGCGCTATACGCTCAGGGGTCCTTCTACGGGGCAGGGGGCGGGGCGGCTAGAGAGAGTATGGCAGCGTGAGGCGGGGGCTGCGCAGGTAAGCTTTAGATTCCTCCGGTGTATCCCTCTGCCTGCTCTGTGGGCGCCCTCTTCTACCCCAGTTTGACTTGGTGTAATTCCCAGGGTTGGCCGGCTCCAAGGATGCTGGAGAGGTATGCCCAAGGGGCGGGGTCATGGGAGGCGGCAGGGTGGCTTCTGACAGGGCATCAGGGAAGTATGGCGGCAGCCCACGAAAGCCTGTGTATTTCTTCCCTTGTCCCCCTCAGCCTGCTCTGGCGGCGCCATCTGCTACCCTTCGTGCACGGGGTGCACTTCCCCGTGTTGGCCGGCTCGCGGGATGCTGGGGCGATATTCCCAGGGGGCGGGGTCGAGGAAAGGGGCGGGCGGCTGCGAGAGGGCAGCAGCGAAGGATGGGGCTGCTCACGGAAACCTGTGGATTTCATCGACTGTCCCCCTGAGCCTGCTCTGGGGGCGTCCTCTGCTACCCCATGGTCACTGGGTGCACTTCCCCGAGTTGGCTGGCTCCCAGGATGCTGTCGCAGGATGCCCAGGGGGCAGGATCTGGGAAGGGGGCGGGGCGGCTGCAGACAGGGCAGCAGCGAAGCATGGGGGCTGCCCAGGGAAGCCTGTGGATTTCGTCCACTGTCCCCCTCAGCCTGCTCTGGGGGCGGCCCTCTGCTTCCCCAGGTTCACTGGGTGCACTTCCCCGTGCTGGCTGGCTCCCAGGGTGCTGGCGCGGTATGCCCAGGGGGCAGGATCGGGAAAGGGGGTGGGGCGACAGCAGACACGGCAGCAGCGAAGGATGGGGGCTGCCCAGGCTAGGCTGTGTATTTCTTCCCTTGTCCACCTCAGCCTGCGCTGGGGCGCCCACTATTACCCCAGGTTCACTAGGTGCACTTCCCGATGTTGGCCGGCTCCTGAGATATTCTCGTGATATGCCTAGGGGCTGTGGGCGGGGAAGGGGTGTCGGGGCGGCTGCAGACAGGGCAGTAGCGAAGGTTGGCTGCTGTCCAGGCAAGCCTGTGTGTTTCCTCCCTTGTCCCTCTCAGCCTCCGCTGGGGGCGCCCTCTGCTCCCCCAGGTTCACTGGGTGCACATCTCCTTGTAGGCTGGCTTCCTGGAGGAGGCTTCGTCTGCGGTCATGGGGCGGTGAAAGGGGCTGGGGCGACGCGGCCACAAGGAGGGCGGCAGAGGGGGCTGGGGGCTGCCCAGGCAAGCCTGTGGATTTCCTCCCGTGTCCCCCTCAGCCTGTTCTGAGGGTGTCCTCTGCTGTCCCAGGTCCACTGGGTGTACATGTCCTTGTTGGTTGGCTCCCTGGACGCGGGTGTCGCTGCATTCAGGGGGCGGTGAAAGGAGTGGGGGCGGGGCGGCCACACGGAGGCCGGCAAAGGGGGACAGGGGCTGCCCAGGCAAGCCTGTGGGTTTCCTTCCGGGTCCCCTTCAGCCTGTTCTAGGGGCGCCCACTGCTGCATGGGCTTCACTGGGTGAACATCTCCTTGTTGGCTGGCTCCAAGGAGGCGGGCGCTGTGCGCTCAGGGGTCCTTCTAAGGGGTAAGGGGGGGAGGCTCCAGAAAGTGCGGCAGCGAGGGGCGGGGGCTGCGGAAGTAAGCTTTGGATTCCTCCCGTGTCCCCCTCAGCCTTCTCTGAGGGCGCCATCTGCTAACACAGCTTCACTGGGTGCACTTCCCCGTGTTTGTCGGCTCCAGGGATGCTGGCGCGCTATGCCCAGGGGGCGGGGCGGCTGCAGACAGGGCAGCAAGGAAGGACTGGGCCTCCCAGGAAAGCCTGCGGATTTCCTCCCGAGTCCCCCTCAGCCTGCTCTCTGGGGTCCTTCTACTGCCTCAGGGTGGCATTTGACATCCTTCCAGGTCAGTCGAGTCCTGGGAGGCTTCCTCCAATACACAGACACACACACATATCAATAGAGAGGCAGAAACACTAGTCTCTTCATTCGTTTATTAATAGATATACTAACCTCCTCCTCCTCCATTAGGTAGGTACACACATACATAGATACAAAGACAGACACACACACGCACGCACGCACACACACATACACACACACACACACACACACACACTACCCTCCTTCTCCTCCTCAATTAGGCAGACAGACAAGCACACTAGCCTCCTCTGCATCCTTCGTTGCACAGATAGTTTGGCAGAGATATAGGTAGGCAGAGAGATAGACCGACATACTAGCCTCCTCTGCTGCCCTCCTTGTGGCCGCGTCGCCCCAGCCCCTTTCACCGCCCCATGACCGCAGACGAAGCCTCCTCCAGGAAGCCAGCCTACAAGGAGATGTGCACCCAGTGAACCTGGGGGAGCAGAGGGCGCCCCCAGCGGAGGCTGAGAGGGACAAGGGAGGAAACACACAGGCTTGCCTGGACAGCAGCCAACCTTCGCTACTGCCCTGTCTGCAGCCGCCCCGACACCCCTTCCCCGCCCACAGCCCCTAGGCATATCACGAGAATATCTCAGGAGCCGGCCAACATCGGGAAGTGCACCTAGTGAACCTGGGGTAATAGTGGGCGCCCCAGCGCAGGCTGAGGTGGACAAGGGAAGAAATAAACAGCCTAGCCTGGGCAGCCCCATCCTTCGCTGCTGCCCTGTCTGCTGTCGCCCCACCCCCTTTCCCGATCCTGCCCCCTGAGCATACCGCGCCAGCACCCTGGGAGCCAGCCAGCACGGGGAAGTGCACCCAGTGAACCTGGGGAAGCAGAGGGCCGCCCCCAGAGCAGGCTGAGGGGGACAGTGGACGAAATCCACAGGCTTCCCTGGGCAGCCCCCATGCTTCGCTGCTGCCCTGTCTGCAGCCGCCCCGCCCCCTTCCCAGATCCTGCCCCCTGGGCATCCTGCGACAGCATCCTGGGAGCCAGCCAACTCGGGGAAGTGCACCCAGTGACCATGGGGTAGCAGAGGACGCCCCCAGAGCAGGCTCAGGGGGACAGTCGATGAAATCCACAGGTTTCCGTGAGCAGCCCCATCCTTCGCTGCTGCCCTCTCGCAGCCGCCCGCCCCTTTCCTCGACCCCGCCCCCTGGGAATATCACCCCAGCATCCCGCGAGCCGGCCAACACGGGGAAGTGCACCCCGTGCACGAAGGGTAGCAGATGGCGCCGCCAGAGCAGGCTGAGGGGGACAAGGGAAGAAATACACAGGCTTTCGTGGGCTGCCGCCATACTTCCCTGATGCCCTGTCAGAAGCCACCCTGCCGCCTCCCATGACCCCGCCCCTTGGGCATACCGCTCCAGCATCCTTGGAGCCGGCCAACCCTGGGAATTACACCAAGTCAAACTGGGGTAGAAGAGGGCGCCCACAGAGCAGGCAGAGGGATACACCGGAGGAATCTAAAGCTTACCTGCGCAGCCCCCGCCTCACGCTGCCATACTCTCTCTAGCCGCCCCGCCCCCTGCCCCGTAGAAGGACCCCTGAGCGTATAGCGCCCACGTCCAGGGAGCCAGCCAACAAGGAGATGTGCACCAAGTGAACCTGGGGCAGCATGGGGCGCCCTCAGAGCAGGCTGTGAGGGACACGGGAGGAAATCCACAGGCTTGCCTGGGCAGCCCCCGGCCCCCTCAGCCGCCCTCTGTGGCCTCCTCGCCCCCGCCCCTTTCACCGCCCCTTACCGCAGCCGCACCCTCCTCCTCCTCCGGGAATGCAGCCTAAAAGGAGACGTGCACCAAGTGAACCTGGGGGAGCAGAGGGCGCCCCCAGTGGAGGCTGAGGGGGACAAGGGAGGAAACACACAGGCTTGCCTGGGCAGCCCCCATCCTTCGCTGCTGCCCTGCCTGCAGCCGCCCTGCCCCCTCCCCCAATTACGCCCCCTGGGCATATCACGCCAGCATCTCGGGAGCCAGCCAACACGGGGAAGTGCACCCAGCCCAACTGCGGTAGCAGAGGGCGCCCCCACAGCAGGCTGAGGGGGACACGGGAGGAATCCAACTCTTACCTGCGCAGCCCCCGCCCCTCGCTGCCTCACTCTCCGCAGCCGCCCCGCCCCCGCCCCGCAGAGGGACCCCTGAGCGCACCGCGCCCGCCTCCAGGGAGCCAGCCAACAAGGGGATGTGCACCCAGTGAGCCTCAGGCAGCAGAGGGCGCCCTGAGAGCAGGCTGAAGGGGACACGGGAGGAAACCCACAGGCTTGCCTGGGTAGCCCCCGCACCCCGCTGCCGCCCTTTCTGCGGCCTCCCCGCCCTCGCCAGCGACCCTGCCCTTGAGGGCACAGCGCCCGCCTCCAGGGAACCAGCCAACAATTAGATGGGCAGCCAGTGAACCTGGGGTATCAGGCGCCAACCGCAGGTTAGGCCAAGGGGTACATGGGAGCAAATACTCAGCTTTGGTGGGGCAGCCCCGCCTTTTCACTGCAGCCCCTGACTGAAACTCGCCAGCCTCCCATGACCTGGCTGACAAGGAGACTTCAATCCCGCAAACCCGGAGTGGCAGAGGCTGTCCCCAGGCCAAGGAGAGGGGGAGATGGGAGGAAACTTACCAACTCGCCAGGGCAGCCCCCTTAGCCTCAGTGCTTCCACACCCTCCACCGCAATCCTCTTTCAATGAGCGCACCACGCCCGCTCCCAAGAGCAGGCTGATTAAATGGCTTGAGTCTGGCGAACTTGGGAGAGCGGTGGTCGCCCCCAGGCTAGGCCGTTGGGGACATGGGAGAAAATCCTCTAGCTCACCAGGGGCAACCCAGTCCCCGGACCCTGTTCCCATCACTGTCCCCTGACTGCACTCCGCCTGTAGTGAGTGTGTCTGTCCGTCTGCCTGCCTGCCTGCCTGCCTGCCTGCCTGGCTGTCTATCTATCTGTTGGAGGAGGGGAGAGGCTAGTCTATGTCTGTGTGTCTCTGTGTGTCTATGTAATGGAGGAAGAGGAGGCTAGTATGTCTCTCTCTCGGCCTATCTATCTCTCTGACAATCTATCTATGCAATGGAGGAGGCAGAGGAGGCTAGTGTGTTTGTCTATCTACCTAATTGAGGAGGAGAAGGAGTGTAGTGTGTGTGTGTGTGTGTGTGTGTGTGCAAGTGTGTGTGTGGGTCTGTCCATTTCTGTATTTGTCTAATGGAGGAGGAGGTGGAGGAAGCTAGCGTGACTTTCCATCTGTCTGTCTGCATACGCACCTAATGAAGTAGGAGGAGGCTACTGTGTTCGTCTAAGTGTCTTTCTATTGGAGGAGGTGAGTGTGTCTGTCTCTCAGTCTGTCTGTGGGTTTCTTTACCTACTAGAGGAGGAGGCTAGTGTGTCTATCTACTTACCTACCTGATTGAGGAGGAAGAGGAGGCTGCTGTGTGTGTGTATCTCTCTGACAATCTATTTCATGGAGGAGGAGATTGGTGTGTCCATCTACCTACCTAACTGAGGAGTAGGAGGAGGCTTCTGTTTGTGTGTGTGTGTCTGTGTGTGTGTGTGTGTTATGGTGTGTGCCTGTCTGTCTTTGTATGTATGTATCTGTGTACCTATGTAATGGAGGAGGAGGACGAGGTTAGTGTATCTATCTGTTAATAACAAAGAAAGAGACTAGCGTGTCTGCCTATTTATATGTCTGTCTCTCTGTGTATTGGAGGAAGCCTCCCGGGACTCCATTGACCTGGAGAGATGTCAAATGCCACCCTGAGGCAGAAGAAGGCGCCCAGAGAGCTGGCTGAGGGGGACTCGGGAGGAAATCCACAGGCTTGCCTGGGCAGCTCGCGTCCTTCGCTGCTGCCCTCTCTGCAGCCGCCCCGCCCCCTATCCCAATCCCGGCCCCTGGGCGTACAGCCCCAGCATACGCAGAAATAAATTCAAAATGGCTTAGACACTTAAACGCAAGACAAGACACCACACACCTCTCGGTAGGAAACGTAGGCCAAACAGTATCCCACGTACACCTCACCCATTTTCTCCTAGGGTAGTCTCCCCAAGCAACAGAAAACTCAGCAAAAATACAAACACAAACGGGAGCAAACTGAATTCATCAGCTTTGGCACACCAAAGGAAACCAGAAGCAGAACTAAACCACGGCCTACGAAATAGGAGACAATCTTTGCCAAACATGAGACTGACTAGGGGTTCATTTCCACCATATCCAAACAGCTCATCCGACTCAACGGACAGAAGACGACCCAATCCAAAAATGGGCAGAGGACGACCTCAGGAAGCAGTTCTCCAGCGAAGACCCACCAGCGACCAATGAGAGGCACATGACAAAACAGGCTCAAGGTTGCTAATTATCCGAGGAATACAAGGCAAAACTACAATGAGGTGGCGTCTCACCCCAGTTAGAGTGCCCACCATTCCAAAGCTCACACAGGATCAAGGCTACAGAGGCTGTGGAGAAAAGGGATCCCTCCTACACTGTCGGTGGGAATGTCGTTTGCTGCAGCCACTGTGCAAAACAGGAGGGAGAGTCCTCAAAAGACGGAAAATACACTGGTCAGAAGCTTTGGATCTCGGGGGGAGGCTAACAAGCTCCCAAAGGCCCGGCCTCGCCCCTGCTTCTGCCCCAGCTCGCCTGTGCCCCACAGGGTCCGGGGCGGCCTCCACTCCCAGGGCAGGGCCACCCGCGCGGGAAGGCCTCGCAAGGCCTGAGGGCCAGTCTCGGCTGGCCCGGGGCCGTCCAGCGCCCTCCCATCTCCCGCGGCTGCTCCCACTTCACCAAAGCCGCCTGTGAGCGGCGGCCAAGAAAGCCGCGCGGTTCAGCCAGTACTAAGGAGGGGGAGGAAGGCACCCCAACCAGGCCGGGGGAGCCCCGGGACCCGCCTCACGGTCCCAACCTGGACGCGCGGCCTGGACCCCACCGACGCACCCCTCCCCCCACCCCCGGGCGCCTCCCCAACTGCACAGCCCAGGCCTCACCCGCCGACTCCCCGACCTGCGCGCCCCCACCAGCGCCCCCTTACCTGGCTCGCGACGGCAGCAGAGGCGACAGCAAGCGGCGGGAGGCCGAGACCCCAGGCAGCCTTCCTCCTCCGGGAGCTGGTCCAGGAGCACCCAGCTCCCGCCCAGCTTCCTCACGTTCTGGGCGCGCCCCAGCGCCCTGGCGTCCTGGCGCCCCGGCGCGCGCGCGCACGAGCAGCTTTCAGCGCCCCTCCCCCTCCCGCCTGCCTGACAGCAGCATGGAGGCTTGGCTGTGACTCCAGCATTAGGGATGCTGAGAGTGGCAACCAGGGAGCAATTAATGGCCTTTTTTGAGGTAACAGCCACAGCTGAGAACTAGCTAACTTTTTTTTATGCAAGAATGTGGATCCATTTTTACCAGATCTGCAGATATTCCAAGAGAAGTCAGGACTCTACATTTTATGTAATATGTCCCATTTGTTTTCAAAGCACTGTGCAGACCAAACAAAGCAGTTTAAAAGCCGGATTCAGCCTGAAGACTTCCCATCTGCCACTCTGACACAGTTGGGTCCCTGTATTTTAAACAGAGTGGCCTGAAGACCAGAATGGAGAAGAGACTCTTCAAAGGCCACAGGGTTAGTCAACAGTGAAGACAGGAGCAGTGAACAGTGTAATCTGTACTTCAAACTACAAGGGTACTGGTGAGGTATTCCTCATGTGCTATCTTTTCTCTCTCACACATCTTGCTACATCTGGCATTTGGGAAAAGTCTCAACTACAATGACGCAAGCATAGAACTTCTCATATATGGTTGGCTCCTACGGTTTTCCGGATATCAAGTGGTAAGTTCAAGGGGAAAAAGAAACTAATAAAAAAAAAAACCCAGCATGATGGTTTGGGTAAGAAATGCAGCCCAGATGGACAGAAAGCACTTGGAGGAAAGAAGGATGTATTTAAGCTAAAGTATTCTTATTTTTTATGTTTCTACAAGTAGTTTACATCTGGAAAGAGTTATCCAGTTAATGTAAAGAGATTTGGGGCCATAATCATCTTTAACTAGGAGAAAGGAATTATGGAGGAGCTTAATTACAAACCTAAAATTCCTACTGGGATTCAGTTAAGTTTTTGTTATAGCCCCATTTTGAGATCTAACTAGCCAGTGACCTGGAAAAGTCACTTTACCTCTACAGCTCCCCTGGGGTAATTAATCTTCCTCACCCTCAATCCTAAATTTGATTTTTTTTCCTTCTTTTTTTTTAATGATTAAAACAAATAGGTAGCAGTCTGGCACCTACGACAGACCAGAAAAGCTCAATTCCACATTGGAGGGGTCTATGAAGGAGGTTACATTGGGTCTCTGGCCTTGATCTCGGGTACTGGAATCTCTCCTCACTGGCTCCAGGGCTGAAGTGGAGCCTGCAGTTACCGCTAGAGGGATGTTGTGAAGTGAAGGGGACAGGGTGACAAGGGAGGACAATGTCTAAAAACTTACCCCCAAATTCAAATACATTACTTAAAAAGTGGGCATCCTCTACATTTCCGGGTCCTAGGTCTCTGAATCTAGTTGATGGCTTCATTTACAAAAAGCCATTTCTCAGGAGCTACAAAGTGAAGTATGTTCCTCCAAAATTCATATACTGAAGCCCCAATGTGACTGTACTTGGAGACAGGGCTTCTAGAAGGTAAAGAAAGTTAAATTAGGTCCGGAGGATGGGGCTCTAATCCAATTAAAAAATGTGTAGCTTTCCAAGAAGAGAAAGAAAGGAATCTCTCTATATATCAACATGCATCCAAAGAAAAAAGGCCATGTAAGGACATAGGGAGACAGCAGCCAGCTCCTTGATCTTGGACTTACGGACCTTCCAGAGGTGTGAAAAATAAACATCTATTGCTTAAGCCATCCAGCCGGTGCTATTTTGTTATGGCAGCTGAGCTGACAAAGACATCAGGTCTCCATCTCATACACTGGGATGGTCCTTTTACTATTCTAAACCTGTTCACGTTTATTTTATGCTCTGATACAGAGTGGGCAATAGAAAAGCTGAGAATCCTTGACTCCCAGCTATGGAGACATACACAGAGATACCGAGAGACTTGCTCAAGCTGTGGAGATGGCAGGCGGCAGAGACACTGTAGGACCTTGGGGCCAGATCCACACCCAGCTCTTCTTCCCAGAAGCAGATGCTCCTGTGCTAGGGATCAGTCTCCTTTACTTGAGAGCATTCTCTCCTAACAAAGGGGCTTTGGTCACACTGTGCTAGCTTCACACTGGTCACCTTTCACCCTACAGCATGTTTCTAATTAGTACAAGGGGGAGGCGGGAGAAATGACACTTGGAAGCTGGGCAGAGGAAGGAGGAGTAAGAGAAGGATTAATCGCCTCCCAGCTGTCAGGACGGTAATTAAATTCAGGTTGTTGACTCCAGCCTTACTTTGATTATGTGAAATGAATCTCCAAATGCATTCACGTTTCCATTGCGTTTTGCTTCTGTGCAGAAGGCAGGGTGGCTAAACAACGTGCAAACAGAGAGAGCGGCTCATCCTCAGCCTACATCCAGCCAAAGCAACTTCCTGGCGCTGAGCAAGGTTATGGATCTCTCACTTTCAGGGCTGTTTATGAAACAAAACCACTCAACCTGGGTGTGCACACAGCCATCTTTGGAGGAAATGGACCTGAAGCATTAGGAAGTAGTTTTAGGAAAAGAGACCAGCATGCTATTCACAGGTTCAAGGAGTTTAAACCATTCCAAAGAGAAGCTAGAGTGTTTGATTACTGGTGTGGAACTGCAGGTCTGGAACCTCAGGTTCCTGGATCCTAGCTGAGGTTCTGACATTCAGTCTCTCTGACTTTGAGCACACTGTAGTTTACCTCTGGACCTCTGGTTAAATCCCTACCCTACCCTATTTCTTTCTGGAAGGATGAGAAGATTAGAAGAGAATGATTCCCTGCCAGTGTTAACAGTCCTTGACTCTTGACTGTCCCACTTTCCATGAAAACCTGTTCATGTCTAAATAGTCTAGGCTCTTTCTCTAATAAGGTGGTAGCAACTGAGTAGCCAGAATTCCCCCTTGACCTCCAGACACTTAAGAAAAAATGATACCAGTCAATGTAGGTAGAACATATTAGCTGCCCACATATTGCGAACTTTAACAATCTTAGACTCTACCTGTACCTGCTGCCTGATGCCTGGAATTCATTTTTGTGAGAAAAGTCCCAATGTCCTCAGAGTCAAACTAACTATTCAGACTCTCAGGAGAGGAGACTCAAAGCCCACCTTCCCAAGATGCAGACAACTGACGGCAGAGTCCTCAGAACTACCTCGTAATTATCTGACATCTAGGGATGAAGGGGCCATAAACAGGAGCAAGGGGACAAGAAATGGGTGAAGGATACACTATTTTGCCCAAGGTCAGCTTTGTCTAACAAACCTTGATACCAAGATAAAATTTCATTTCTTATCTGCAAGAGAAAGAGAACTAGCTTCTCTTTGGAAGACTCACAACAGTGATGATTCCTACGCAGAATTACAAAAACATCTAAGGAGATAAGGATGCAAAATACTTTCAACTGTGTTGTTTCAATGGAAAGATAACGGTGGGCATTTGTGGACTGAATTGAAAAATGAATAACAACCTTTATAGAGAACTGAATATGAGCCAAGGACTCTGGTAAGTGCTTTCAGTCCATCAGCTCACTTAGCCCTCATCAGCACTGTGATGTAAATACCACCCCTCCTCCCCGCCCTCAGCATTTTTCAGACTGAGGTTTAGACACATTAAGCCACTTTGTCAGGCAAAGCACTGCTGATAAGCTATGAATCCAGGATTCAAGTAAGCTTTTCTGATTTCAGAAACGTCATTCTTAATTAACTGAACCCTGTAATGTGAGAGTGTTCTCTGTCACTGGACAAGTCCAAGAGGCTGGAGAATCAGGCACCATGAACACTGAGTATGGCTGAGTATGTTTCTTTAATTGGAGCCAACCTATGTAGATTTCTCAGATCATTCTTAGAAAAGGCAGATTCTACAGACATAGCCATGCTGAACTTTACTTCCAGGGCATTTGTTAATACCTGAGGAGAAGAGCAATCAAAGGCGAGCTGAATTCAACAAGAAGACTGTCTTTCTCTTTATTATTATTATTATTTACTGTTTTTAACTGAAGTATAATTGGTTTACAATGTTGTGTTAATTCCTGGTATATAGCATGGTGATTCAATTATACACACACACACATATAATTCCTATAACAAAAAGGAATATATATGTTATGTATATATGTGTGTGTATGTGTGTGTGTGTGTATAGGCTATTACAAGGTACTGAATAGAATTCCCTGTGCTGTATTATATACAGTAGGACTTTGTTGTTTACTGATTTGGTATATAGTAGTTAATATCTGCAAATCCCCAACTCCTAATTTATCTCTCTGCTTCCCCACCTCCCCTTACCCTCCCTGGTAGCCATAATGTTGCTTTCTATGCCTGTGAGTCTGTTTTGTAAAGAAGTTCATTGGTCTCATTTTTTTAAGATTCCCCATATAAGTGATATAGGGTATTTTTCCTTCTCTTTCTGGCTTACTTCACTTGGTATGACAATCTCCAGGTCCATCTATGTTGCTGCAAATGGCATTATTTTATTCTTTTTTATGTCTAAATACTGCCTTTCTTCCGGCAAGAACTTATCTTCTATCTCCTTTGTTGGAAATTGCTTACACCCCTTGGGTTTTCAGAATAGGCGTTTGCTCGTCCTCATCCTATTGCTCATTGTCTAATCCTCTTTATTTGCTGTGCTTCACCAGGGCCTATGGAGCTCAATCCCCGTGCCCTCTCATTAACCCAATTTTCTCTCTCAAGATCTGCAACTAAACCATGACTAATATCACTTCCTTGGCTCTGTGTTATGGGCCCTGCATCCCTGCCACTGGTTAATGGGAACAAAAAGGTAATTAATCCACCCAGGTACCATTAGTTCTGTGAAAAAGGCTTTTGTTCATATTTTTAGAAGCTGTAAGATTAACCTGCATGGAATAGGAAACTTGTCTTTGAATAGAATGGTAACAGCCCCATCCCTCAGCTTCTGCTCATGGCCTGATTTTAATAAGTAGTCATTTACCCAATACCTACTACATGTGCAGGCCTGTGCTTAAAACAATAAACTTTAAAAATTACACAGAAGACTCATTTTTTCCTGATGTAGATGGGAAATAAACTATTATTCATAAGCGAATTTCACATAATTAAAATTTATCCCTTTGAGTCCCAAAATTAAAAAAAAATACACCTTTCTTGCCTATAAAATTTCCATGATGAACTAAACATTTCTTTATCTACTGGAACAGAGTATACATGTAATTAAATAACCCCGCCCTCTTGATAACTTAGCATCAGGCACATCAATTACTATGCAATCCCATGACACATGAATGTTCTGGGGGATCCAACAGACTTTTTGCCTTCATATTAAATGTCTCACAAAGTGCTGTGCTTTTAGAAATCTTAAGTCTTTTTTCTGTTTACGTGTCCTCTCCACTATCACCACCTACTTACACATACACACTCACACCAACACACATTAATTGGCCAAAATTTCTGCAACTGTTAGTCTCTACCTCTAGCCACACATTCTCAATTGCACTCCTTATCTTTTAAGTTCCGAGGAAAAAGTATGGATGTTGATCTGCAACTGTGCTTGCCTACAATTCCTCCCATCAATAGGCAGATCTATCTGAATCTGGGTCAGCCCTATGACTTGCTTTGATGAACAGAATTCTCCCATGATTTACCAGTTCGGACCCCAGGCTTGACAGTGTTACTTTCACTCTCAGAAGCCAGCCTCCAGGCTGTAAAAAGACTCAGAAGGAATGAGAGGCCAAGAGGAGAGAGAGACCCTGGAAGATGGGAGGTCCTCCTGGACACAGCCACATTCTAGATCCCAGTTGAATGTGCCCACTTATGTGACCTCTGTGGATAAGAAGCTGAGCCCAGTAAATCTGATTCATGAAAAATAATTATTGCTGAGTTAAGCTAAGTTTCGGGCAATAAAAAAATATTTTGAAATCATATATGAGAATGAAAAAGCTTTGAGTACATATTTGGGTCTCCTATAAATGTATCGTGTTCAGTAATAGACTCAGGTATCCATTTAGAATGGTAGAAAACTAATTTCTCATCTTTCTAGTTATGACTATACTCTATCAAGGTGATGTGAGATGAATGAGAAGCTATCAAGACGTAAAAGCAAGTATTTTCTTAAAAGGTGTCTAAGGAAAAGATGCAAAAGTGTGGCCAAACATGGTATGAGGCAAGATGGGAAGATAAGAATGGTTAATGAAATGCTAAAGTTCATGTTACAAACCAATAAAAAGGGTTAGAAGGGATGGGTAGGAAGATGGTGAGTAACAAAGGAGCTGAGGAGGATTTACAAAGTAGCTGAAAATGTTCTCTGTGACATGAATTTTTGAAACAATAGAATGTCAATTCTAACCATGAAGTAAATAACACAAGAATAGCCATTACACCCTCAGCTGGGACTAACTGGAAGTTTACAATTTGACCTAAAGTGTTTTATAAACTCTCAAAAAGCTGATAAGTAAGTTGGTGAAACTATGAAGTAGGCAATTTTCCATTAACATATTCAACCAACATTTATTGAGCACCTGTTCTAGATGACAGAGATATATCAGTGAAAGACACAACCACACCACCTCGTGTTCTTGAAAAGTGCATTCCATCTGGGGAAGAGAGATAATAAGCCTAGTAAGCAGGTGAATTATAGATAAGAGCTATGGAGTAAAACAAACAGAACAGTGACAGATCAGAAGAGCTGTGGGGAGGTGCTCATTTTTAATAGGGTGATCAAGGCAGGCCTCCTTGAGAAAGGGGCCTGTGAGCACAGACTTGAAGGAGAGGAAGGGGTGAACCATGTGGAAACTGGGCAGGAGAGTGCAGTGTGTCTAGCCAAGAAAACAGCCCTTGGAAAAAATCATGAAGTGGAAGCAGGTATGGCATGTGTGAGGAACAGAAGAGGACAGTGTGGCCTGAGTGAGATGGAGAGGAGGCCAACAGCAGGAAAAGAAAACCAGCACGGGAACAGAGGATAGATCCTGGAGGCCTCGAGACCATGTTAAGCACTTTGGTTTTTACTCAGTGAGGCAAGCAGCCTTTGGAGGCTTAAACAGAGGAGTGACATGACTACCTTTTTAAAACATCATTTCAGCTACTGTTGTGAGAAACAACCATAGGAGGACAAGGATTAAAGTAGTGCACTTGTTTAAGAGGTTATTTATTTGATCTAGTAGAGAATTAGTAGTGACTTTGGTTAGGGTGTGTATACACACACACATGACTGGAGTTTCAAAAGACTTTGGGGGAAGAACTGGTCATGGGATCATAAACATGAAGTTTCTAACCCTGAGGCTCCAGAACCTTGGACAGATACCTGCAAGGTAAGATTCAAGGGGACTTAATAATCACGTTCACCCCAACAGCCTAGTCGTTCTTAGGATGCTTCCTAAAACTTTACCACCAGACATAATTTTTTTAAGAATTCCAACTTAGATGTGAACTATCCCAAGAACCTGAACTCTACAAATGATTGTCACTTACTTATATCTTGAATGAAGAAGCTGAGAAAACAAAGGGTTGTGGATAAAGGAAACTGGACTTGTGCTCTACAATGTCCTAAGAGAAACACTTCCTTTTATGTGGAAATTAAAGAAAAATGGGTTACAAGAAAAAAATGTGATTGATAGTTACAACTGCCTTTGGTAGATGTTGGGCTTGTTATGGAGACGACTCTCCATTTCGGTCAACAATGATGCAAACGGGAGATGAAAGGCAGGACCTGTGAGAGGCAGCACACCCCGTTCTGCAGTGTGTTCCTTCCCCGTGGCTTCCCAGCCATCAGTAAAGGCACTAACATCACAAAACTCTTCCAGGGAAGGATGAGTGTCTGTGTGGTATGTGCCTGTGTGTACATAAAGGGATTGAGGTCTGTGTGCCGAGTCTGATGTGACCGAAAGCAGATGAGTAGGAATTAAATAGTGTAGGGTGCTATGGAGGCAAATAGCAGAGGCAGCTCAGCCAGACAGAGATGAGGAAGAGACTGCTAGAATGAGAGGCCTCTCACCTGAGGCCCACGAACGCGCAGACGTCTAACAGGAGGGAGTGGTGGTGGGAAGGAGGGGAACACTCCAAGTGCGGGGGATGCCATATGCTGAGGCCTTGAGGTGAAAAAGTGGAGAGCTGGCTATTTCAAAGAAATAAAAAAGATCACTATATCATGATGGGAAATGGGCCTCAGGATTGAGCAAGAAGAGTTGTGGAGGGAACCTTGCCCAAGAGTTAAAACGGAGGCAGAGGCAACAGGAGCCACTGAAAAGTGTTCTGCAGGGGACTGCCAAAACTAGACTTATATTCGACATGACTTTCTCTGTTGCTGTGAGCAGAGAACCCACTTTAGACAGTGGCCATTGGCACAAGAGAGAGATGACGGTGGCCTAGAAAGTGAAGATCCAAAAAGGTAAAGATATTTAGAAGTACTTAAGAAATGCAGTAAGTAGGAAGCACTCACTGCCTACATATGGCAGAGACGTGGGAGAGGGAAGCAGAGAGGATGGCCAAGTTTTTCTGTAGTACATGCACACCCTTTGTCAAATTCTACGCGATTCATATTTTAAAAATGACATTTCAGATTTTAAACATTAAGAAGTGTCCAGTGTGAAGAGCACAACACAGTCCGTCAGGACACCTGGATTCTACTCTAATTTCTGCCTTGGCCAGGTAACCTTTCCCTGCTAAAGCAGTCAAGAGACCTTGTTCCCCATGAGGTAGGAAATACACTGGTCTCTGAAAAAAGGAGGCTTCCACTTGGTGATGGGAGCCAGGCTGGTGCTGCAGACAGAGGAGCTATCTCTCCCCCTGACGTTCTGGCAGGAGGCCACGTAATACACTGATTCCATTTGGCAGCAGCAAAGTAGCTAATGAAAACTCCTCTTTCAAGATGTGACATGCTCCGCGTGAGCTGTCACAGGGAAAGTTTACATAATGAAGAGTACTGGCATGCATCAAAGCCATCTGGACTAGCCCAGTACCCCTTGGGGCATCTTGTGACTGTGGAGTCCTTCTGAGAGGGAAGCAGACATGAATTCTGGTTCCGTTAACAGCTAGCCAAGGGGATGAGCTCATGGTACTAAAAAGCTTGAGATCAGGGGTTTGATTTTCAGGGGATCAGGAAATGTAATGTTGCATACTGTGTGTACTTTCTGGGTACAGGACCACCCAGAATGCATTACTTCAATGAACAGTCCCTTATTTCAAGTTGTCCTCTCCTCCCCTCATTCCACAGTTCAGGTGACACAGGCACATGGGTGGTACTCTGTTGCTCAAGCCCCCATAAGCGGGGTGGGGGGAGGCATGTGAAACGCGTAAGTCCAAACAGAGAAAATCTCTTTTCTGGAAATTCTGTGGCCAAGGTACTCTCCCCGCCAAGCACCTTCCCTACCTACCCCCACACACACTTCACTCCAGATTTCCATCTGGAAAGATGTAATTTTAGGAGCCTACTTGCACCCCTTTGACTATTCCAACAGGCAACCTTAATGTAGCCAGTGGCAGGATTGACACTAGAATCCAGATTACCTGGCTGCCGCTCTTGTGCCCTTTCCACTGCATGCCACCTGATCTTTAAAATCCAAAATGCTCTTTTTAAATTATGAATTGAGTAAGTGAGGAGAGGGCTTATCCAACGGTGGAACCAATCCAGAGGACAAGGAGAGGAGTGACAGATCACCACTTCATTATCTGAGCCCTGAAGCCACCCTTGTCTCTGGACTTCTTGGATATAGAAGCCAGTAAACTCCATTGATATTCAGACCATGATGAGGTAGTTTGCTTGCTCATAATACAGAGTCCTAACTGATACACAGACTCTTCTTTCTCTAAATCCAAAGGCTTTTCTCAAATCTAGGGCATGATTTTACTAGCACAGGACACTGAGTGTTAAAGCAGAAGTAGAGAAGAATCTGTACTCTTCCTCTCCATCAACAAGAGGGACCGATGGAACAACGCACTGGATCCTGACTTAAGTACCACCCGCCTTCGTTCAAGCTCCCAGGGCACAACAGCAGGGACCTCAGGGTTCCTGTAAGTAAGGGACAGATAATGTCCCATGTCATACCTTCTCATGAGGCTACTGAGAGTATGAAATGACACCATGCTTGTGAAAGAATTCTGGCAAGCCTAAAGCCTGAGAGAACTATCTGGTATGATGATTAGCTCAAAAGATGTGCTCTTACTTATATGTTTTATTTAGTATCACAGTAAGTTATGAAAGACAACTTGCCAATATACAGTACCTATATACGTTCGGTTCTGGACTACGCAAGTTGAAAAGGTTACATGGTCATTCAAGTCAGTGTTGGGCATGACATTAATAATTAGCACATCTGTAAGGCATATTGCTATTCTAATAGTTCTATTTTTATGAAATAAAAAGTATAATGACATTTTACATTTTTTATTTATCAGTGAAAGGTGATTTCCTGGGCTCTAGAAACTGAACTAATGTACCATGATTCTACAGAGAAAAAATATGTATATAAACATTGTCCCCAGAGGAATTTCCATTCTAAAATGCAAATTCTTGACAATTTTTAAAATTAATGAAGCTGACAAAAGTGACAGCTGAAAAACACAGCTATTTTCCAGCACCTCCTACCGTGGGCACTTCATCTGCATAATGACTGCATCTTCCTGCATAAACCACTGATCTCTACAGTCTATCTATACATTCAGAGAAGAAAAGCCAAGCCAAAGATTGACAGCTTTGAAAATACTCAAGTTATTTTAAGTCGGTTTCCTATCCTCTTTCTTTACCTCCTGTATGCCTCCTCTCAAAACTTTTCAGGAAGTAAGTGTCCCCAGACTTCATAAGGTGAGCTTCCTTCTAGCAATATTTGGGGGAAAAAAAAGAACAGTTTTCATCCTATTACTCATTCAGACTGATTACTTTTATTAAGCATTTCTTAACTAGTATGTAGTTTATTAAATGTCTTCCAAGTATGAGCCTTGTCTAACTTAATTTTTTATTTCATGGGAGGCAATGGTATTTTCCTAGTCAGTCACACGCTAGAGTAGACAGATGCTCAAATGTGATGAGCGGATACTGTGAGGTGCTCCAGCAATTTGGTTCTATCAAAGACAATTCATTAGAAAGTGACCATTGGGCTGGAAAATAAGGACGCAGACAAGCCTCAGGAGAGAGTATGGTCCTCTTTATGGAAGAGACATACACACTGCCTGACTTCTACATGACATGGCTCTGGCCTCCCCTCCGGCTTCTCCTGAGCACACTACTTCTCACTCAGCAAGCTCCAGCCACTCTTCTTCAGTCCTTCCAACGTGCCAAACAACTCCTCTCTCTGTGGACTTTTTCTCCCCTCCGTTCCCCAAGAATCTTTCTATAACTGGCTCTTCCCATCTTTCAGGTCACAACTCAATTGGTGGTGACAAGATTTACGAGACCCCCTTTTAAACACATCCTCTCCCATGTTTTTCTTTAACCTCCGATCTCATGTATTTCTTTCAGAACACCTAAAATACTATGTAACTATCGATTTAAAATTTTCAGGGGTTTATTGTTTATCACTCCTCCTAGAATGATGCTGTGCAATTCAGTAGCCACATTTGTTCAAATGAATTAAAACCACCTAAAATTAAAAAGTCAGTTTCTTGGTCATGTTAGTCATGCTCCAATGCTCAGCAGCCAGAAGTAGCTGGTGGGTACCATGCTGAGCAGCAGATATAGGACAATGAAAAATCCTATTACATGACGCTGTTCCAGAATATAAGCTCTTTCAGGGCAGGTTCACCACCTGTGTTGTTTGCTGTTGTAGTCTTGTGTCTACTGCAATGCCTGGAACATAGTAGGCGCTCAAATATGCATTGAATCAATGTATAAATGAGTGAATTAAAAAATAAAAGGATCACTCGCTGACTACTAGTAAGGGAAATCTTTAAAACTAAGAACTAGAAGAGATAGTTGGGTAGATTATTTGGAAAGAATTAAAGCCCAGCCTGAGACAGAGGTTGCCACGAAACACGTGTCGTATGTAACCGCTGGTTGCCGGCTCACCCCCTCCCCTTGCTAGAATACAAGCTCCCTCAGGGCTGGGGCTAGCTCCTGATCACTGCTGTATTCTCAGCACCCAGAGCAGAGCCCATCTACGGTGAGAAAATCCAGACCAGCTTGTCCTTTTCCATGTACTCTTTTTCACCTAGGGAAATGAAACGACGAGTTTTTAGAGAAGATTACATCTATTCATGAACTACCCCACTGTTCCTCACAGTGCTTGCCCGATTTTGTCATTTCTCTTTTTTTTAATCCATAGGTCTCTCCATGCTCTGGGTAGCTATCTGACACCTCCCTGGAAGCAGGTGCAGGATTCCCTTCCCACCCCCCGCTGTCTTCCTCCACTCCTCAGTGTGACCTGCGTCTTCAGGCAGTGACTTGGGCTCAGCATCTCGTTTTTCCATCTGCATCCCTATTGAAGTGTCTACTTTTAATTCTGAAAAACAGCTGTCACCCTCCAGCTAAGTATCTAATGGCTGCAAAGAGGTCCAAGGGTTCCTTCTCCAAGGTGATGAGTCCTGAGAGGGATTTCCTGGAGTTGAATTAATTCTGAATCTTATCTCTCAAGGACTCAGCTTAAAATTCTTCTCCTTCATGAAAATTAAATGTGAACATGCTTTTGACTTTAGCCTAAGCACATCTGAAGTAAGTCATTTATTTACTTGTAGCCAAAAACTGCCCAAGCACAGCACTCCTCAGCCGCTCTACAACAAAGTCGTTTCTTAATCTTCTCACCTCTCGTAGCAATTTATCCATTCCTCACCGATGACACATGTTACTATCTATCCTGTATTGTAATGACTTATGTCCAGGTCTTATCGCTGTGAGACAGAAATTCATCTCTATCAATCATCCCGTCTTACACACAATAGGTATTCAGTAAGTGGTTTTCACATGAATGAGATGGAGTGTTGTGCTGGGCCCATGGTTTGGATTTCAAATTCTTACCTAATAATTTTTGTATGAAACTTTTGCAAGATACAGAGAAGAGAAAAACTCTTTCAGCCCTATGAATAGAAAATAACAAGAAATGAACTTTATATGGAACACACAAGTCTTAATATAGGATGATATCAAAATGATCAAAAACTGCACTCTAGTCTAACTTTTCACTCATACTGACTCATTTCATTCATTGTAAAGACCATAGCGAGGTAGGTAAGAGAGGCCATGTTCTAGAAAGTAGCACATTTTTTATGTTTTGATTAGATAATAGGTTAGAACGAAGATATTGTTAAGAATGTGACGAAGAGGCCATTCACAAAAACAAGCATGATACTCAAGAAAACAAGAGCACGGCGAGGCAGTCAGAAAAGCCAAAGGCAGACAGATGTTTTTAAACTAATGACTCCCTCCCCAAATGATGGCACAGACTTCGTCCTTGCCCCAGTGTTCCTTCTCCTCAGCGTTACAACCCACCTGTCTAACTCTGGTAACAGTACCTAAAATTCCAGCATGTGAGACACATACCTTTGAGTTAGAATTTATTTCTAAGAGACTCTCATAAGTTGTAAAAAGGGTTTACACAGCAAGGTTAGGACATGAACATAATCTCGTTTAAAAAAAGAAGCTGCTCACTAAGAAGCATCGTTACAGACCTAGCTCTGTCACATTTGTTAGGGCTAGGTCCTCAGTTGCCTTCTATGCAAACTGACCAATACATGCACACACAGGCACAAAGACGTGTGGACAGGCACACACATATTTTGTACAGAAGCATTTAATATAAAATGTGTGACAGGTACTGGAAAAGGCTCCAAAAGACTGTCCTTCTCATAGAAAATTAAAATGATCAGGCAAAACATAAGACCAACTGATTTATATTTTCTATTTTACATATGGGGAAATTATGACCCAAAATACTGATGTCATTTCCTAGAAAATGGTCGTTCTTTCCCTTTTTTTATGTAATTTTCTTAGGAGGAACACATCACTTTCACAATTCTAGATTTCGAGGTTTAAGAGAAATCACACCTGTCACAACTCTAAGAATGAGCCTGTAATTCAAGAACAAGGGGAATATGCACAGTATTTAACACCCGGAACAGCACAGAATAGCTGTCAGCCACAGACAACGGGAACAATTGCCCAGGCAAGTCCTGGTCAGTATCTTCACTGCCCAGAAGTAAGCAAATGAGCCTGTTCCAGTCCCACTGGCTATAGTGACTGGTGCCTGGTTCAGGATCGATCACAAGAGACAAGTCAAGCCAAAGACTGGAGCTAAGGCCTTGCGTGACTTACTGTGGAATGAAATTTTCTCCATCTTTGGAGGTTTGTTGAATGATCAGAGTGAACTAATTACAAAGTGACTGAGGGTCACCACACAGACTGAGAAGAGCACCAATACAGGGGAAGGAAGAGCTAAAGAGATGGAGAAATACAGGTGCTTATGCTATTGAATCCCTGATCGAGTCATACTTGAAGCCAGTAAGAATCATCCTTGCACATTTTAAGCATGTGAGCCACAAACTACGCCACACTCCCCCCCCCTTTTTTTTTTTTGCTAAGACCAGTTTCACTTGGCCTTTTGCCACTTGCAACCAAGACCTGAGTAATAACAAAGATTACCTCGGAAAAGCCAGCAGGACCAAGATTCAAACCTAACACTGTCCCTTAACTTAAAATTTAATTTGTCTTTCCATTACATCAAAGGTTCCCATTTGAGGGGGGAAAGAATTTTAGGTATCACTTGGAGGAACTTTTCAAAAATATACATCTGCCCTCAACACTTCCCTGTCCCCAAGGAAACCAGAAGAAAGAAAGACTGGGGGTGGGAGGTACGAAGGGAAATGGAGGTGAAAATAAAAGCAAATATATTTTGAGAAAGGTCCTCCAGTGACTGACACATGCTTAGTTCTAAAACAACTCAGCAGTCTTACGTTGCTTTGTTACACCGAGTGCCAAGGGCTCAATTATGGTGCAGAAGTGAAACTCTGATTTAAAGCATTGCCTTAAGCCTTGTGCATCAAATAAGTGGTTTCTGAGCTAGAAACAATGAAAAACGTACTGGAAAACTTTCTTTCCTTAAGAAAATGATTGACTTCTCTGGGTCCCTGAAATAAAATGAGTTTTCAGAATTGCAGGAAAAAAAGTGCATAACAATCATGCTTTGGAATTCACCAATGACTACTGGAGGCCACTGTGTCTTCTCACAAGCAGAAATGACAATATCCTCAAAGATGCAGAACCAAGTACCAGGTCTGTCAGCTCCTGTACAAATGTCATGTTGTTTGGAATATTTACATAAGTTTGCATGAATTGTAATAATGCAGACTATCTTTTTAATAGCTTTCAGGCATAATAGAGGAAGTGATGAATCTTTTTGCTTATTACCTAGAAAATAAAATGGGGTTTCAAATAAGTCCTTGGACTGAAAGGCTACAGAAGACCGTTAGGCACCCTTATGCCTAAAGCAGGAATAACAAATAAGCCAATTCTGAATAATTAGCAGTGCCCACTGGGGACCCCAAATTGAGAAGAACTGTGAAGCCCCATCTGGATCCACTGGGAAAGGATGTCATGATTGATGACTGATGTCCACCATGGTCATAGAAAGGAAAAATGGTAGCTTGAGTACAATTTACTGATCTTCTCTGACTTCAACCATCCACATTTTTCAACTTGTACCTCCTCTCTTAAGTACCCTCTAATCAATAATCATACTGGCACTTGGCCATTATTTTTGAGCTAAATAACAACTAATTGGCTTATTTTGAGAAATAACCCTTAAGCTGAGTTGGCTGTGTCTGTCAGCTACACCTCTACTGTCCTTTCCAGGCAAACTTCTTTGACTATTTCCTCCCATTTAGTACAAGTGACCAGGATGGATGTTAAGTGGTACCTTTCACTCTTAGGGAGAGACACTTTCATTCTGGGACAAGCTAAGTTACATCCGTTAAAAGTTTTGGTACGCATTCTGCTTCTTCCAAGTATCAGTTGTGCAGTCCTGTGTCGATCAGTTGACCTTTCTGAGCTTCAGGTTCTTTATCTACACCATGGAGGGACCTGTTAGCGGTGCAGAAGCCCCCCTGGAGTAATGTATGTGGAAGTGTCAAGAAATTGAAAAAGGGTATATAATGTATATATGAGGGCTATGAATAGGAGCTATTACTAAGTGAAAAAGTTCTGCAGAGTTCACTATGTAACATCGAGAGATCACTTGCAATTACAGGTCTCTAACATCAACTTCAGTTATGGTTAAATGAACTCAATTCTACCACACAGGGTGGTAACGCCAGTGAGTAATGTTATACTGACTCTCCTGATGCCTTCAGCCTTGTCACTTATTGAACATTATTCCAACCTCCCTCCAGGCCAGTTGGAGATCTCTTTGTGAACTCCCGTCCAGTTTGTCTTGATTCTCTGCTAGGTTAGAACCTATTCATGCGATCACTTCCTATCCCAATAGGCTGTATTCTCCTCACTCCTGTCTAGGTTTCCACTGTTGCCTCTGTCCTTGGCATATAAACAGCACAGGCTTCAAGCTTCTCAAACTCTAGCTATTCCCGTCCTCCACTGAACCATCTGAGCAATTGCAGTGGGCTCTATCTTTGCATTTAAACAAATATTTTTACGGCCCTTATTTTATGATGTTCACATTGCTATTCCTGAACATTCACTCTCTAACTTTGTATTCTGCTTTTTTCTCACTCATATCTTTTTCTCAGTTCTCAAAAACTACAATCACAACAGGTACTTCAGAAGCATTATCTCATTTAATCCTCTTAACAAATCTATGAGGTACAGGTACTCATTTTCTCATTGTAGATGCTACTAAAATGGTCCAAGCTCAAAGAGCTAGTATGCATAATGGAGACAGAATTTAAATCCAGGCCTACCTGACTCAAAAGCCCATACTACTTTCAGAGTGCCATGTGGCTTTTCAAATCCTCATCCATCTTGCAATTATCTTCATTCTGTACTTTAAAAGATGACTGTGCCAGAAAGGGCTATAATGCAATCTGTTCCTCATCCGAGAAAGACACCACCGTTGCAAGCACAGCTCAATACTAGTCAACGCTGTTCAAGTTGACGATCAGCCTCTGTATCTATCCATAGTATCTATAGACTTTGAACAATAAGGAAGAAACTATGGGGTCAGTAACACTGGTCATAAAATTAGGACAGAGTAAGAGAATATATTAAATGTCTCTGCTTTAGAAGCGGGACCTGAAGATGCAGGGCGAATCCTTACGTTTCTCTTGAGTTATGTCTGGGGTTTAGAACAGACACTCAATTTTGTTCCAAAAGCCTGTGCTCCTGGAAGGCTACCAGGTTTTAAATGATAGAACTCAGTTTATTTTCCAACCCCATCATTGGAGAGAAAGTGAAATTGAGATGAGAAGGTCAAGTGGTTTACTTATAATTCCTGCAGCTAATGCTACTCAAAGTGTCAGGCTTGTAATAGGATATAAATTAGCATACATGGCTTCCTTCATTAAGAAAGTTTTGCTACCAAAAAAAAACAAAATCAGCTGAATCCAACAGTGATGTAACTGACTGTCATTCTCCGCGTGCTCCTTACGTGGGGCAGTCTAGCCGCGAGGAGTCTGTGAACTCGCCATCCCCGGCTCGTATTCTGAGTAGCACTGACTGCCGCTGAGTGGTTTACAAAGTCAGGACTGGCAGTTAGTTTCCAGAGACCAATCCTGTGGTCTTTCAGTTCACTAGCATTTCTTCCGCAGCACTCCACGAAGCAGTATTCCTATAAGATGTTATCTAACAAGTGTCCCACACTTTCAGTAAGTTTGGAAAACATCCTCTAAACATTTTTTTTCATAGTACTGAATCTGGGTGGTTTTACTATCTTCAATGTGTTTCATGACACCACGAATGGAAGAGACTATATATTACTCCCCCCATTTCATTGCCCAAACACTTATTAGAATAACTGATACAAGTGACCCAAGGCGTAGAGTTTGGGAGAACCGTATCCACTACCTAACTCACATTTTAGATTAAATGCTACCCTCCCCAGGCAGGTTTCCACTCTACCTTTGCTCCTGTTTGTGAATAAATGCCTGGACAGCAAACACTTCTCTAACACAACCAGAATTCACACAGTCCCAGGGTCAAGATAAAATCGCCAGCAATAAACAAAACAAGCACCGGCAGCCCTAGGGAGCTCTTCTCTCCTTCATGTAGGCAAGGAGTGCTTCTTGTTGAGTGAATTCACCATCTACTCTAAGACAGGTACTTTGGCAGAGGACAAAAAACCAAAACACCTTGTCACACGCCTTGAAAGGTTGACAATGGCGGCTACAGAATTTCTATACCCAGGGCAACAAGAGTGACAGTGGGGATGAATGGGGACTTGGGGGAAGTTAAGTGACTTACCCTGAATTTGAGTTTGCATAGCAAAATCACTGTTAGATTGTTTAATCTGTTGAAGGATAAATTTGGTGGGGTTGAGATAAACTGTGGGAAGATGATGTCTGAGCATGCCCTCAGTTCTGCCATTAGAAATAGGCTTTCCGACTGGGCAGACAGATGGCAAAACAACTTATAATACAAAGAGGAGCTCTCTACACAGGGTACAGCATGTGGTGCTCAGGGAGACCTGAAAAGGGGGTAAATCTAGGGACATTTTTATCTACATCCATAATAGAAAAAATACTTTAAGTTGCTGTTAGACTGCCATATTGAAAAAAAGCAAAGATGGAATTCTCATGTGTTGCCCAAGTGAAGGAGACACTGTATAACAGTCTTTTTAAATAATAATAAAAATAATAATGTTCTAGATTGATGCTTCCTCTGCTTACTTTTAAAGCCTCTTATTATCAATACTGTCCTGGGAAAATTAAACCTAGGGTCTTATACTGTCACCCCTGAACCCAATGACCTTGGCCAAATCCCTTAATACCCATGTGACTCAGCTGATTCACCCATAAATAGAGTTAAACTGAAGTATTGCTGAAGTCCCACTAGGCTCAAAAATGAGATGATTTCATAACATTCCTCAGTGCCTCTTAGGTATTCAGAGCAGTGATTAGATGATCAGACTCTGGGTTTAGATCCCAGCTTTGCCATTTAGTGTTTGGTGACTTTGAACAAATTAATGACTCTCTCTAAGTCTCATTTCCCTAAATTATAAAATAGAGATAATAATATCCACTCCGTATGTTTTGGAGAAGAGTAATTGAAGTAATGCATTTAAACTACTTAGCTTATTTGCTAGAACCTAGTTATAGCTCAATACATAGGAGACATTATTAGCGACACCTTTATAGTTATACGTTTTTTCAGAGCACATCATAATGTCTGGCATATACTGCCCAGTGAATAGCTGCTGAGTAGGGCACATCCCAGGCTTTTGTTCAATCATTAACGTTACTGTGACTTCTTAAGCCTAACACAGAAACTTTTTTTCAAGAAATATTTAACGTAGTACTTACTACGTGTTGGATACTCTTATAAGCACTTGAAAAATATTAACTAATTTAATCTTTCCACAATCCTATGAATTAGGTATGGTGTCATCTACCCACTTTACAGCTGAGGAAACTGAGGGGCAGCAAGGGTAAGCAGCATGCCCTAAAGCTCGTGCCAACAGCCAGCACGCAGCAGAGCCAGGCTTTGGACCCAGGCAGCCTGGCTCTAGAATCCATGCTCTTAACCATGCTACACTGTGAGTTTTGTATCTTACCTTCTTCTGACTTATCCCTTCTAGGTGGTTCCTTGCTCTTCTCACAGTTCCCCAAGAGCCCAAGCTGATTCGCTCACTCACACTATGATGATTTCAACCCCACCCCTCTTCCCATCTCTTCCTACCCCATCAAGTGGCATCTCCCAGGTTCTACACTCTATTTACCTGAATCTAGGATGCCCTTCAACACTTGTAATTTTCCCTCCTAAAGTTGTCAGTTTTCTTTCCGCTCACTGATTTTTCCTGTCTCAGTCTATTTTATTTGCAAGCCAAGGGGACGGGGTAACATGTCCTAATTTCTTGCAGGTCTGACTCCTTTTACCCCACTAAACTGTAGTTGTCAGGAGAGCAGGACCCACAAGCACTCCTTTGCATCTGTTTCTCAAAAATGGCTGTCTTACAACAGCCACAGAAGATGCCTTATGACATGAAACATTAGGATGCTCGCTCAATCTCATTTTCCCCCTAGGCACATTTGGGAACAATGGATACAGTAGTCTCATTTGACAATAGCTAGTCTAGAGTGACATCTGGTGGTTATTTCTCCAAAGGTTACAAATATTCACCGCTCCTTATAGGAAAGGGTTGCTCCTTTAAGGGAAAAGTGCAGTATCTAACATAGTCTATGTCACAGCTGGGCTACCCGCCCAGAGAGCAGGAAGACTCAAGTGAGACGAGGTGAACAGAAGTCAGTACGGGGCACCTCCCCTCAAGAGGAGAGAGCTTGGGTCCTGAGGCCCAAGTATAGAGACAGAACTTCAAGCCCCATATTGCAGTCCTAGCTGTTCACCCTAGAGAACAGGCAAGACTCTGTCCACTTCTGGGCCTCAGCTGTCTACAACACTGGAATTAAATTCTAAGTACGTTTCTCTTTACAAAATAGAATATCATCTGCAAATAAATACACAAAAGACTCCTAAGTTCCCAAGACCAAGTCAAGTTCATAGTTATGATCTCCCATTTAAACACCATTTCTCTTAATACTAGGTCTTAAAATGAACCCAAATGAAGGAGCTAAAAGTACTCTCATAAAGGCAGTAAGAACAGCACCACTCCCACTCAGATGAGCAGTGAGGGCTACCACACGCCGTGCTAAGCCTTTTCTCTGTGTTACCTCACACTGTTGGATGCCAAAGCTCAGAAGGCACCACCCACACACAGACACAAACTGCCTATCCTGGCACAGGAGCCACTGGAAAAGAGTAGGAGACCAGCCAGCAGCTCCCCCTTAGGACACACCCCACAGCCCAGGGCAGCACCACTGGGCTACACACCGCGCCTGCCCTCACGTGACTGTGCGTCCCCTTCTCCACAGCCCTTCTGTGGTTGTATAGGAGCCAGAAGCAAGCTTGTAGGTGGAAGATCAGGAGAAGGACAGATAAGTAGGTGGCAAAGCTGGCCCACCGCTTCCCAACTTGTCCACTGGAGGCATCCAACACCCACTCAGGCTCAACCTGGAGGAGGGGCAAAGCCTAAAACCAGAAGAAATATTGATGCTCCGATATTAGATTGAATGGCTTGGCGGGGGGAGGGGAGGGGCTGGAGAATGAGACTATTTATTATTACCGAAAGTGACAGCAAAACCTATAAAACACGCGCAAGGTACTGTCAGGGGCATCGAACAGGTGTGACATGATACTGAGGGAGGGATGGTGACGGTGCAAAGTAAAGCTGTTTTCTGTTTGAGGCTTACCTAATCCAGTCCATTCAATAAACCATACTTACTCTTTTGGACTCAAGAGAACTGTGCATTTTGAAAGACAGCTAGGCAAAAGAAATGACCCGGCACACAACCTCTGAAAGAAAGGAAGAGACATGAACTACAAGAGACAGAGACGAAACAGTACACTCCAACTGCTGGTCTCTGTCAAGGAAACTAAACAAAACACACATGCTCTGAAACAGGAAATAAATCTCTTAAGGCACAATGAAAACTAGCAGAGCAAAGGAATACAGGCATTACACGAACTCCGAAAAAGGACGAGGAGTTACCCAATGCAGAATTGGGCATTCACGGAAACCTAGTCTTTGCTCAAATGTCACCATCTCAGCAGAACTTCCCTGACAATCATATTTAAAATTGCCACCTCTTATTCCAGCTCTCTCGTGTCCGTTCCCTTGCTCGTTTTTATAGCACTTGTAACTTTCACATATTCCACATACTTTATTTCCCATGCTTTTCTCTCTGCCTCCTCCCATCACTGCCCCATTAGAACGTAAGTTCCATGAGGGCAGCATTTTCGTTTGCTCCCTCTCTGATCCAGCACTCATAATACAGTAGCAGATGGAAATGAAGACCAACCAAAGGAGAAGATGCAAAAGGTATTTATTCAGAGCTTCCTGGAACAAGTGTCTTAGCCACCATCACCGCATTTTCATGGAGACTTACAAGCAGGCAGAGCAGTGGGAAAGCTCTATAGTGGAAAAGAGAGAAGACATCCTGAGTGCCCTGACTGAGGGCTGTCTGGTGTGGGAAACTGCTTGTGTCATAAAATTGACATTTTGATTGAGTAAAATAAATTATTATTAAGCAGACTTTAATACAGTAATAAGACGGAATGTACTCTTTGAAGCACCAATTTTTTAACTGACTGCCTAATACGGCACAAAGAAAAACTTAAAAAAGCAGCCGTAAAGCAAGACAAGTACTAACTTTATTTTCTCATCTCTGCAATAAACCAGAAATAAATAATCAAAAGCAAAAGCCAAAGAGGAGAACCGGCAGCAGCAGTAGCAGTGGCAGCTGACAAAATGTTAAGTGAGCAACACAGAGAAGCACGTCTCTCTCGTAGCAGCTCTTCTATCACAAAGGAAATAAAACTTCAAGTACAGACTTTGCATCTAGCAATATGCTGCACTGGATTCTTTAACAAGACTTGTATAAATTACCAACATATTTTCTTGAATGCTTGTCAACAAACTAAAAAATAAGGGCACTTAAACAGCAACAGTGAGCGGAAATCAGGGCTCTGAGAAAACGTTTAAGATCCAGGGCTGCGCTCCAGGCAAGGCTGACCAAGGGCACTGGGAAACTCTAGACCCTCGTGAAGTTCTGGAGCTGAACTTGGACTCCCACATGAAGCCAGGAGCCTCAAAGCTAGACTACACACTGCAAGTGTCTGTCTCGGAAAGGGAACTTTCTAGGAATCCTGGATGCAAGTATCTCCACACCCAGCATCCTCCGAGAACTGTCACTCTTAGCCTGCTCTCACCTGGCTCTAGAGTCAAAATGGTTAACATCTGTCTGGTCAGTGAAAGCTCAACACAAGAAAATAAAGGAATCCCTGCCTGTCAGCACATCCTGGGGTCCAGCAAAAGCAAACACCCATAGAGCACAAAGCAAAACCTCCTGAGCTTGGTTCTGTGGTGTTCCATGAGCAAGTTCAACCCTACATGTGCTCATTGAAAAGCAAAATGAAACAACAGAAAAATACAGAAACTACGGGTGAGAATCAGCATATTTGGATCCAGAGTACTTCAAATACTGGAATCACCGACAGAGAGAAAAGATAAATCTTAATATATGACTTTTTTCAAAGTTAGGAGATGACATAAAACGAACAGGAAAATGCAAATTTAAGAGACAGTTTCTCCGAATAGAGCGAGAAGGAGATGCCATGGGAGCCCACACGGGCATCACGACACGGTGGATTTCGTTCCCTTTCATAGGCTGTGAGGTATGGTCACAGGTGTTTGGTTGTTACTAGGATTCAGTAACCTTTGTTTCAAATATTGCATGAAATACAACTTCAGTACTTTAAACAACAGGTAAGTCCCTTTGTGCACACAGATATTTCATTCTGTTTCCTCCTAAAGCCTCACTAAAATACTTGAAATATTTCTCGAGGTGTGAATCAAGCCACAAGAACAAAGCGGACAGGAGGAGAGATAATGAATACACAACGGAGGGCTCGGGAGGGTGCTTCCTGGAGTCCTCCGGGCTCCCCCGCGGGCCCCTCCATCACAGCTCCTCTTCTGTCACAGCAATGCTTCTCCACCTGGCTGCTCCCAGCCCTACTTTCATCCTCTACTTCCAGAAATACACCCCACAGCCTCTCAATGCTGGGCTTCCTTGTCCTGCCAGGCTATCTTCTTGTCAGCATCTTAAAAAAAATCACTCTGTGCCTCCACATGTATTTAGACCCAAGAATTTGTGCCTCTGTGACCTTCCTCAGAGGGGACTTCAATTGGACCTAGACCACCTTCTCTTTCTCAGGCACCACTCAAGCCCCAGTGTCTGTTTCCTATAGCAATTAACCAATCTCCTGTCTTATTCCACAAATTCTAGCGAGGGCTTGTTCCCTCCTCCCATGTTGGCAGAGCATTAGAAGTTTATCCTCTGGAAGGGTTAACAGAAGTTTCCTAAATGCGAAGCACAGTTAAAAGCCGTGCTACCACAATGCCAACAGGAGGATTAAGTATCACACACATCAAAGTAGGAAACGCCACAAGAAATGGCACACCTAGACACACTGTAGAGTACCTGCAAAATATTTAAGCAAAGAGAGGATTTAAAATCGCTCAGAGAGAAAATGCCGATTTCCTGCAAAGAACAATTTGACCGACGGTAGGCTTCTTAACAGCAAAAAATGGAAACTGAAGAGTAAATATCTAGAAACACGCACCCAATAAACGTAAGAGTAACGTTTTCAGCAAGTAATTCTGAGAGCTTGCCACCCACAGAACCTTAAGAAATTTCCAAAGAATGAATCTCACGACTGTGAAAAACTGAAAGATGACCTAAATGGAAGCTCTAAAATTTCTGAAAAGAGAGCAAAGTTGATAAGTGTGAAAAGATAAATAAATGTATGAAAGTAATACCAAGTATGGGCTTTAAAAAGTGATAATCACTATAGAAAAATTACATGTCAGTCGGGAGTGGTCAGAGATGAAACAGTCTAATAAGTTCCTTGTAACTTTAGTACAGAAGGTTAATATGCTGGTTAACCTTAGGTTTTTAATTATGTATTACTGATACATAATTATAAGTAGAAACCACAAGGATTTATCATAAAATTTGTAATTTCCTCTTTTACCCAGCTTCATGGGTGACCTTTGTGGACCCCTGAATGAATATTCTTGTAGTTGCCATGACTTTTCTCATCAATTTTAGGTAACAAAAAGTAAGGCAATCTTTAAGATATAAAACTTAATCTCAATTCTCTAACAAGCAGTTTCCAGTCAAACGTGTTGTTTACTACTTTAGTCTTTATTTACTAAAAGGGAGCTTTTTTTCCCCTTCCTCAAGCTTGATGTAAATGTAGGCAGACTCCTTCTGGATGTGAATAAGAAGGTACTAAATTCTTTTCTGTTTCTTTTTGGATGTTGTTTCTTTTCCAGATGACCAATATTACTACTGGAAGTTAAGTTCTGGTGTCTTCTGACACTTCTTGGCTCTCAGAAGACTAGCAGTCTGGCCTGTCCCTTCAGGTAGGGCATGAGGACAATCTTTCCTAAGAATCTGGAGGGGGTAGAAGATATTCACATCTGGGGGACACACCCCTAAGAAAATGGTCCCTCCAGATTACCCTCAGTACAACCTGCTGGTGACAAGCACCAATCTCACACCCAACAATATGGCTAGATTTTGAATGCCTGCTCTTAAATAAGGAAAAACACCAAGGATCACAAACATCTTAGAAAATCCTATTTAGGAAAGATCAAGCCCCAAATATAACACGCAATTGACAGAAAGTCAAGAAGCAAGGAGAAGCTTAAATAAAATCAAAATGATATCCCCCAAAACTTACAGAGCAATAACATATTTTTCATCAACAAACCATGTGTAGGATGCAAAAAGAGGCATGTTTCTGAAAGCCAAGAGAGTTCTTGCACACTAGAAAGATTATCAAAAATTTCAGTCTCACATGAGGATTGGAAAATAAAGTTTAGGGAAACTAGAAAGTAGAGCAAAGAGACAGGGAGAGAATATGAAAGAGGTATTTTAAAGAATAAAGAACCAGTCCAGGCACTCCAACATTCAAATATTAGGAAATCTAGGAAGAAAAAACAAATTGAATTTAGAGAAGTACACCAATAAAATTATTCAGAAAAGTGTTAGACTTAAAGGGCATGTAGTGACAAGTCAAAACTACCCACCAAATTCCCAGAACAACAGATGAAACGGACTGATGCTAAGGCACCCTCACACAGTGACACTGTAGGACCACTGCTGACACAGAGTAGATCCTATAGGCTTCCACAGATGGACGGGGTGGGTGACAGTAGTTCAATATTATGTTTTTAACCTTAGTACATCAAAGAGTGACTTTTTAATTCATTCCCTCTTTGATCCACAGTTCTGTTCCTCCCCATCTAGTGCACCTTTTCAATCGCCATGACATCCATCTAGTTGCTCAGATATTTATGATTCTCTATTTTCCCACTTCTAATCCATCAGGAAGTCTTACTGACTCCATCTCTGAAATTTATCTTGCCTTCATCCCCTTCTCTCCATCTCCATGACTGCTGTCCTCATCCTAGCCCTATCTGCCTTCACCCTGATTACAAGTCTTGTCCCCGTCTTGGTCCTCTCCAACTGAGAGATCTTGTAGAATGTAAGATCATGTCACTCCTCTGAATACAACCGTTCAATTACTTTCTGATACTCTTAAGATAAAACTCAACCTCATTGTAATGACTGTAAGGAGTTCAAGGGATTTTGATGCTGATGAAGTGGTGACCACAAGGTGGCAGCAGCACAACAGACAGGGAGTGGTATAGTTTGGGCTGGAAGGCAAACAATGGTCCAAACAGGAAATGCCTCTTAAAGCACATGAAAGAAATGAGAATTCTAGGCGCCCTCCCCAAGCACACTGAGAAGCCAGTGGAGGGGTGTCAGCAGGAGAATTATATGGGATGGATTACTCCTCCCACAGTGTGAAAAATAGCCAGAGAGGAGGCCATACTGGAGGCTGGAAGAACTGTTAGGAAGCTACCGTAGTCATTCTCAAGAGCAAGAATGAGGTCCCAAGTGAGGATGAAGATGGTGAGAAGGAGCGATCTGAACAGACTCAAGAGAAGCTTGTACAGATTCAGCAGAGCTTCAGATGGATTCAGAGAGCTTTGTGAGTTGTCGGTAGGACTCCACAGATTCCAGGGGTGAAGGAGAAATGGGTGAAGGACTGGTGACCTTTTCACCGAGCTGACTCTCCAATCCACAGCAGGTTTTCACCACCCTCACGCCAACAAAGCAACAGTCCTCCAGAGGGCAGTCCTAACACCTACCTCATGTGTCAATCAGCAGAGAGCTGGGATCGGGCAGGAGTAAAATACATTTTCCTTAAACTTCACCATAAATTCTAAAGTATCGGGATTCTGTAACTTAGATGCTTTGGAATTATTCAATCATCAGAACAAAACACCGAACATCCTGGTTTAATACAATCAGCACATTGTAGAACTCAGCCATACCTCAGAGGCAACAAGGTTTGATATTCTCACTAAGTAGATGAGGAAACTGATGCCCAGGAAGAGGATGATATTTTCCCAAGGGATGTGAAAGACAGAACAAGGTCCACAATTCAGGTTCCTCAATCTGTTCATCCCCATGGTTTCATGGTTTCACTCTATCTAGCAGAAGTCAGCTCATCATCAGACTCTGAAGGCCGACTTTTGGGTTTGAATACAGGCTCCCATACTCACTAGCTTTGTGATCTGCTGAAAGTTGTTTAAAAAAAAAACCCAGATGTCTCAGTTTCCTTAAATTGAGAAATATATACTTCATAGGATTGTTATGAAGTTTAAATGAGACAATACATATAAAAGTAACCAGAACAGTGACTACATATATGTGTAACTACATCAGCTTTAGCTCTTATCACCACTGTTGTAAGTTAATACCTGCATTATCTTTAATTACTATTTCCACTGCTCTTCTTTACAGTCTCCTACAGAGATAGTTCAATTAATTCACATAACACTTTCCACCTCCTCTTTAAGTCCAAATGAGTTTTTAAAAAATAGATTTTTGTATTCCAGATGGATCTCTATAACTTGAGATTTTCTTTCTATGGCTCTGAATTTATTCTCATCATGCCTTTTCCATTACCTATTCATATCTTCACATTTCAAGATTCATGTCAGTTCCTGGTGTTTAAGTGATACCTTCCCTGAGCTCTCTGCCCTCTTGGTTTCCCTTTCCTTCCATCTATAATTTAAAATTAAAATTAAATCACTGTATCATGTATTTTTTTTTCATGGAGACGATGGCCATGTTTAAATCTCTCATTCATATTCTCTCCTTCCCTCCTTCTCTCTCTCTCTGCCCCCCTCCTCACACACACACACACACACACACACACACACACACATATTAGAAAAATTCTGTATATGTGTGAAGGTCCCAAATCATTTGGTGAATAAATTCAGATATTCAGGATATTAACTTGCTGGCTCATCTTTGCTAATTTCTTTTCTCTACCATGCCTCTCCTAGTTTTGGACCACACTGTAGTCCAAACATGAGCTCAATGTCCAAAACACTGAAATATTTTTCTTATTTAGCACAACTGAATAATTTTTCTTTATTTTTAACCAATCTTTTTATGGCGGTTGTTGTTCAATCCAAGCACATTTTCTTTTTGTCCACTAGATGGCACCCGCATCACTACACTGATCTTGGGAGAACCAAAAACATGTGTAAGGCAATGAAAAGATGGATTAATATAGAAGTGGTAGCAGCTCTCAGCCAATGAACTGTGGTGGTATGTATATGCCACAGACGAGGTAATCACAAGGACATGTGTATGGAACTGAATACAATAAAAAATGCTCCAAGTTTTACACTTTTAGCATACGATCCAGCAACCACACTCCTTGGTTTTTATCCAAATGAGCTGGAAATTTTTGTCTACACAAAAACCAGCACATGGATGTTTATAGCAGCCTTATTCACAATTGCCAAAATTGGAAGTCACCAAGATGTCTTTCAGTAGGTGATGGATAAACAAACTATGGAACATTTTGACAACGGCATACAATTCAGCATTAAAAAGAAATAAGCGATCAGCCCATGAAAAGATATGGAGGAAACTTAAACACACAATAACAGAAAAAAAAAGTCTTAAGGAGCTACACATTGTATATTCCAAATTTATGATGTTCTGGAAAAGACAAAACTATGGAGACAGTAAAAAAGATCAGTGGTTGCCAAGGGTTAGGGGAGAGGGAAGGGAGGGCAGAACACAGAGGATTTCAGGGCATTTTAGTGAGGCTATTTTGTATGAAACTGTAATGCATGTCATTTCTATTTGTCAAAACTCTCAGAAAATATAACACTATGAGTGAACTTTAATGTAATCTATGGACTCTAGGTGACAGTACTGTGTCACAGATTGTAACCAACTTACCACCACAGTGAGATGTTGGTAGTAAGGGAGGCTGTGCACATGTGTTTAGAGAGGTATATATAGGCATTCTCTGTACTTTCTGCTCAATTTTGCTCTGAACATAAAATTTCCTCTAAAAAAAATTAAGTCCCTTAGAAAGAAAATGCTCCAGTGCATTGAGTGTTTGCATCCATCCTCCCTCCAGGACTGTCCACCCAAATGCTCAGGCCCAATAGATGGATCACATCGTGACTGCTCTCAGTCACTTATTTATCCATTGGGAAATCCCAGAGCTCCTGCCTTCAACATATACTCTGAATCTGATCACTTATGATTAAATCCACTGCCCTCATCCTAGTTTAAATCATCATCATCGCTCAACTGGACTGTTTCAACAGCCTCCAGACTGGTCCCTTGCTTCCACTCTCCCCCTTTAGATCATTCACAAAACAGGAGTCAGGATGAATCCTATACAAGCAGAAAATAGATCGTATCACTCTCCATGTGAACCCTGCCCCACTGGCTTGAAATTGTAATTAAGTAAAACCCGAACTCTTTACTGTGTGCCTACAAGTCCCAAATGGTCTGGTAACTGCCCACCTCTCTAAACCCTCTCTTGTGGTTCCTCTAGGCTTACTGGCCTCCTTCTAGGACCAATTTATTTCTACTACAGGGTCTTTGCACTTACTCACTCTTCTTCCCGTTGCACATGCTCACACGACTAATCCTTTCTCATGATTTGGGTCTCAGTCAGTCTCACCTCCTCAGAGAGGTCTCATCTTTACACTCTAGGTAAGGCACCCCATCCAACAATTCTCCATCGTGTCTCTCTGCTCACTTTCTTTATAGATGTATAGCCATCTGATTCTGTACTTCCTATGTGTATCATCTGTTTCCCCTCAGTAAAAGGTCAAGTCCATCAGTGTGGTGGACAGACCCTAAGGGGGCTGCCATAATCCCTACTTTCAGGTACTCATACCCTTGTGTAATGCCCTCCCCCCAAATGTGAGTTGCACCTATCCCTATTAGAATACAACGAAGATGGTAAGATGTCAATTTCTTGATAACATAACACTATAATGCATCGCTTGCTAGAACTCTCTCTTTCCAGCAGGTTTTAAAGAAACAAGTTGACATGTTTTAAGATGCCCTTTGGAGAGTGCCACATGGCAAGGAACTGAGGGTGGACTCTGGCCAACAGCCAGCAAGAAACTGAGGCCCTCAGTTCGGCAGCCTGTGAGGAGCTGAATGTAGCCAACAACCGTGGAAGCTTAGAAGTGGATTCTTCCCTAGCTGACTTTTCAGACGAGATAGACCTTGAATATTTAGAGGTGTGATGACTATTGAGAAGTTTAGGGCTTGTACGTCACAGAGGAATGGTCCTAATCCTGAAGGACTTCAGACTTTTCCGGTATAGTCTGAGGAAACAATAATTAAGGCAAGTTGAGAGCGAGTAGGGTGTAGCTCAGAGGTAGAGTGCATGTCTAGCATGCATGAGGTCCTGAGTTCAATCCCCAGTACCTCCATTTAAGTAAGCAAACAAACAAACAAACCTGATTACCTCCAAAAAATAATTAGTTGAGGGGTGATTTAACCAAGCAGAGGAGTCATTTGACAAAGTACACAAAGTTGGCTACATTTTCCTCCACATCTTAATACCACAGTTTTAAAAATAATTGCATAGTGTTTCATCTGGCATTCAGATCTCATTTTCTAAATATCATTCTCAGTTCTTTGTAGTGCTACAACCAGGTTGGGTTAGGGAAAGTACAAGGTGAGCCTGGAACAGTCTGTGCCAGGAAGTAAGGAGGTGACCAAGTACATGAGAGAACAGAGGAGCCAGCTTCAAGGAGCGCTCATTGGCCACATTTGCAACATCACAAAGGAAGTGGTGGCAATGGATTAAAACACTTCACAGTTAAAAAACAACAACAACAACAACAACAAAAACCCCTCAAGTCCACAGTACTACCTGAGAGAGAGAAGAGGGAGGGAAAAAAAGACAAATTCTTCTTTTTAAAGGACTGCCAGATAATCCATGTAGAAAAAGAAGAAGAAAACTGCCATTATGCAACCTTCATTGTAATAATGACTCAGCTACAGTTCATCAACAGGTGCATAAAACTTTGATGTCAGAATATATATGAAAGCAGAATGTTCACACAGGCTCAAAGTATCACCCCAGAAATACTTAATATAACCAGAAAAACCTACCAGTTACCAACTTAATCAAGTGATCAAACTTAGTATCACTGACAGTTATAACCTACCTCTTGAAATCTTCAAAAATTCAACATAAAAAAACAAAACACTTAATTTTAGGGGTACCACACTAGATTCTAAGAAATCAAAGAGACATAACAATGAAATGTAATACACTAACCTTGGATGGATCCTGGATTAAAAAATGATGATGTAAAAATACTCATGGAACAATTAAAGGCATTTGAATCTAAATAATATTAGTATTACAGAATCATTAGCAAGTTTCTTATGTTAATGGTATTATGGTTATATTGGAAAATGTCTTCATTTTTAGGTGATGCACACAGAAGAACTTCTGAGTAGAGGTATAATGCATACAACTTTCAAATATTAACAACTGGTAGACCTAGGAGAAGGGTATTTGGGAATAAACTATTCTTTCAACTGCTCTACAAGCTTGGAATTTCAGAAAACACCAGGAAAATAATTTAAAAAATGAAAACCTTCCTTCTACAGGGATGGGAGAAGGGGGACAGAGAGACAAAGAGAAAGACAGACAGGAACAGAGAGAAATAAACTGATTGGGAATTACCACAGAGTACTGTATTATGTTTCATCTCTTAAAACTCAAAGAGCACCCTGAGCTGAAGTAAACATTATCACCATCTCTATTCTAGAGATGGAGAAACAAAGAAACCAATTCCATACAGTACAGCTTGGAAGGAACACAGCCATGATTCAAAATCGGGGTTACACTACTCCTCTGTATCTTAAATATCCAAACTGACATTTATATGTGGTAAAACTGTTTGGGTTATTCCTCTCCCCTCCAGCTTTTCTATATTAAAAACATAGGTACAAGAGTCAAAAGTTAATAGCTGAACAGAAATGGAATGAAAGTCAATGATATGAGAACACAGTTCTATCATACACTCTTTAGAGGTGTGTACTTAGCAAATCCCTAAGTGGCAGATGCAGAGAGATACTTCTGACCCCTCAGTGAAATACTGGTATGTTTCAATACCATGGTGGGTTGCACAGAGATGTTTCTCAAACAGTTGGGAAAGTTTATCACTTCCCACATCTGTCTCCTTTTGTGACTATGAGTCTAAGGTGGCTAACTGGGAGAACTTGCACAATTCTGGATGAATATGAAATGAGCGCTGAATGTGCAATGAGGAAGCCTGATGACAAGTCATTGCATCCACGTGACCCTAAACGAGTTGCTGTCCTTCCCTGGGCTGCGAAGGAGGAGGCTGAAGATGTTAATCTCAGATTCTCTTTTGTGCTAACGTCCTACACACCTGAACCGCTAAAATGCCCCTAAGTCTTCTGATTTTGCCAACTCAGAATTCAGCCTGAGTACCGGTCTGACCCAGCTGATAGTTCTCCGATGTACATCTACATAAATTACCCATTAGTATTACTTATCACTTTAGATAGGTTTCACTAAAACACTGTATTTTTTTTAGCTGTAACTGACTCCGAGTCCACTAGATGGCAGTCTTGCCCATTTCTCTTCTAAGATCTATAACGCTTCAAACTGTCTTTCCAGTAATTCCAGAACAGTTACCATTTCTCAAAACACAGGGGGTTCAGCTCCAGCCCTCATGGACTTCACGAAACAGTAACCTCTATGAGAATTCTGAGCCTTCCACTTTATTCTTCAAAAAATCAATAATCAGTAGTTACACAAATTCTGTCTTTATATTCAAGATGCAGTACTACCCTTTCAATTACAATTAAACATTTAAATAAAAGATTACCATTGAGAAAGAAAAAAAATCAGTAGGGCAATCTAAGTACTTTAGTGCTTCTTATCCTGTCCACAGTTCTTTAATTTCCATGTGTAATGATTTGCTGGTGAACTCTGAAGAGAACTCCAAGTCGGCTCTCTTCAGAGTCCTTATCCAGCTGGAGGGCACGGAGACTAACAGCACTAAGGGCAGGTTAAAAGGACATTTAACATGGGGATAGGTTAGGTCAAAAGCCTCTGGCACTGGACAAAGCACATCTCAGTCCACCACTTACTGACTGTGAGACCTTGAGCATCTTTAACCTGTATCTATGACAGCATCCTTCTCTGTAAAATGGGGATAATCAGATACCTAACTTACAGGGTTTTTATGAGAAATAAGATAATGAAAGCATAGCTTTTAGAATACAGTCTGGAAAAAAAGTGTTCAATAACCATAGCCTGTTGCTACTGCTACTAGTACCAGTGGTTTTTTAAATTAATGTTTAATAACTAAAATCATTTTTGCTGCTAATTATAATATTGCTATTAATTATGATTGACCTAGTAACTATTTAAGTAGTACTATGGTGATAATTACTTCTTTTACATCAGTGATCACATAGAAGCCCAACAACTTTATGAGAAATTTATTATTCACACCTAAGGATACATTAAAGCTCAGGTAAGTTTTATAACTTAGTGATACAGCTTTAGAAGGTAGAGCTGGAATTCCAATAAAGGCTCTCTGACAATATAGCCACAACTTTAACCTACAGACTGTAACCAAATGAGAGGCTACAACCCTCTCATGCAGGGAGATGAACAGCGCAACCACCACTTTACAGTCCTTCAGGGTATCAGTGGCTTGCCAAGGACACACAGAGGGTCAAGTGCATGCTTAGGACTGGAAATCAAGTCCCTTCATGCTTAACCCAATGTCTTTTATCTTAAACTAGCATCACTTCAAGTATGCATCCAACACATTTGACTATGGGAACGTTTTGCCAAACAGTATCATGCGTGCTCAGTGTCCTATGGAACACATGGGCCCTGTGAAAGAAGAAACAATTGCCTACGCTGATACTTTTCTTCAAACAATATTGAACTTTCACCAGTGTAACTAGTACATTGGCCACCAGAGTTTTGTTGTTGTTGTTTTTAATTGAAGTATAGTCAATTTACAATGTTGTGTCAATTTCTGGTGTACAGCATGCTTCAGTCATACATACACACACATATATTCCCTTTCACTTTAGGTTACTACAAGATATTGAATGCAGTTCCCTGTGCTATACAGTATAAACTTGTTTATCCATTCTATATATAGTAGTTAGTATCTGCAAATCTCGAACTCCCAGTTCATCCCTTCCCACTCCCCTTTACCTACCAGTAACTGTAGGTTTGTTTTCTACATCTGTAAGTCTGTTTCTGTTTTGTAAATAAGTTCACTTGTGTCAGGGTTTTTTTTGTTTTGTTTTTTTTTAGATTCCACATAAAAGTGATACCATATGGTATTTTTCTTTCTCTTTCTGGCTTCACTTAGAATGACAATCTCCAGGTCCATGTTGCTGCAAATGCTTTTATGGTTGAGTAGTATCCCATTGTATAAATGTACCACAACTTCTTTATCCAGTCATCTGTCAATGCATTTAGGTTGTTTCCATGTCTTGGCTATTGTATATAGTGCTGCTATGAACATTGGGGTGCATGTATCTTTTTGAATTAGAATCCCTTCTGGATATATGCCCAGGAGTGGGATTGCTGGATTATAGGGTAAATCTATTTTTAGTTTTTTAAGGAATCTCTATACTGTTTTCCATAATGGCTGCACCAAACTACCTTCCCACCAACAGTGTAGGAGGGTTCCCTTTTCTCCACACCCTCTCCAGCATTTATCATTTGTGGACTTTTTAATGATACCACCAGAGTTCTGGGGTGATTATTGCTGGCACCGCAAAGCCCTGGTGGACACTGACATAAACAGAAATACGAAAATGATTTCATTATGTCCAGCCTCTTTGAATGCAACCCAGCAAGCAATGTGAAGAACACTGATGGAAAGTAAACCTCAAGAGGGTAAAGCTAGTGACAAAAGTTGTGTCAGGATAAGGATGGAGAATTGGTATTGACTATTTTCACATTTGTTTCAAAGGTACTGAATTATTACATCACAAATGCTAAGACCAGGAAATCTGCTCAATTTATTCTTCTCCCTCAGAATAGGTATTCTCATGGTAAGCCAGAAAGGTGCCACAGTCAACATTTTCTTAAAAATGCCAGGAACCGGAATTGTCAAGTTGTGTGAATATCAAAAGAATTTCATAGTACACTTCTACAACCAAGAAGTACATATAGATCTAAATTTTCTTGCTTAGAATTCTCAGTCTTTGGTGGTGAAAATAGTCAACATTCCATAGCTCGTTTACTGTGCACTTACTTCTGTCTATGTACTCTTCCCCATTTTCCCATTTCAAACTTTCCAGTCCTTTCCTTCCTTTGTGTAATCTTCGTCTGAACTGTGACTTTGCTCTATCCAGTAGACAGTGGTCAGAAGCTATTACAAGTGATCACAGTCTTTACTGATGGTCCTCAATGACATACAAGGAGCTCCATTCACAGTCCACAGAACTAGTCTTTAAAATCATCTTTTCCCTGTTGTCACGCCACACCTGCTCCAAAGCCTCCTTTCTGCCCCAAATCACTCTCAATCTCATTAAAATTACTGCCATCATTAAGCCCCCTCCCTCATAACTATTATTTTGCGCCCTCATCCTTGCATCCGGCAACCTATTAGTATCTATCCCTGAGAGGTTCTCCCTCTCCTATTCACTCCTTTTCTTTTTTTAATTGAAGGATAGTCAGTTCACAATGTTGCATCTATTTCCAGTGTATAGCATAATGTTTCAGACATGCATACACACACAAATATTCTTTTCCATATTCTTTTTCATTATAGTTTGCTACAAGATACTGAATATAGGTCCGTGTGCTATGCAGTATAAAGTTATTTATGTTATATATAGGAGTTAGTGCAATTCACTCTTCATTCTCTCCTGCTTCTTTTGCCTCATCCACCTCCCTTCCCAAAACGGATTACTGGGATCTGAGGAAAAGCTCACACACTGAGCTTCTAAAGACAAAATTCTCTCATAGGGTGATAGATTTTTTTTTAATATTTTCTTCTAATACTACCTTATGGGTGACAAGGAAAGGAATAGAGACCCTAATGGACTTGGCTTAGCAACTCTTACATCTCTTCAAACCAAAAGAGTTAACATCAGTTTGAAAATGCTTCTTCTTTCCAACCTTCCTTCTCCAAGTTGAGGACTTCCCCATCAACCTTTCTCTTAACTTTCTCGCTCATATCCGTGTTTTCATGGCTTTTTAACCCCATTCCCTCTAGCAGCCTCCTGATAGTCTTCTTTGTTCTGCCTATTTCTCAAGCTTCCTGGTAGTCCCCAAAAGACACTGCTAAAAAATGTTCAAGGCCCTGAAAAACCGAGACTGATGACCCATTTCTCAAAATGAGAAAGGAAAAAGGAAAGGAAGGAACAAATAAGTCAGGGAAGGATGGGAGGAAGGAAGTATGGATATTTTGGTAGAAATAAAAGAGCTTTTGACATGCAGGAAAATGGCTTGTATTTTCACTGTTTCCAGAAAATTTACTGAACAACAAGAAAATGTTTTCTACACACTCAACGGTTTTTTGTAAGAAATGTATTTCACGGCACAGCCTGGTCCATCCCACCCTGTGCGGTTGCCTAGGAACCGCTAATGAGCGCATCAGCTGTTCTCTAAGACCAATTGGTCTCTGACCCACCTTCTCAGTATTATAACTCTTCTCCTAAGAGATTCAGATCTTGGCACAGCAGCAATTCTGATTCAGCTACTAACTGCCTTCTTTCCAAGTGAAGATGGCAGAAATTCTCAGACAGTATAAAGATGGCAAGTCATGGTCAGCTGAGGGTGGGCTGAAGCAGTACAACCAAACTATCATTTAAACTGAGTTGGCAGCTTCACCTAAAGCAGCTGCTCCTTTAGTATTTATGCAAAAACAGCTTTACACAAATTAACCTGATAAAGAGGAGTTAGTGACCCGTCATTCTGACCTTTTATTTTCCTGATGAGGAAACTGAGGTTCCAACAGGAAAGCTGATGTGTTCAACAGCACACAAAACAAAGGCAGTGATGGCAGTAGGGCTTAATGGTCTCTCATTCTGGTTCTCTTTCCACTGCATCAGTTTGCTCAAAAACCATGTCCCTCAGCTTACAAGTGTTCTTTGAAGAACAAGGGAAACAGAGTTTCTTAGTCAAAGGATCTTAGGAAGTGTGGGAAGGACAAAGTTAAATGTTTTTCTTAACTGCTAGACTTCTCTGAATTTTCCACATGCTACTGTGCATTGTGAATCTCTAAAGAGAAATATATTGGGGCTGTTCCCTATACTTCTTTGGCCACAGGACAATCCCCCCTGCATCTTTTATTTTAAGTAACATCTTCTTAAACCAGTAATCCATGAAGTGAACTAGATATGCAACACATGAACACTTTTTTGATGCACACCCGGAGTGCACCCCTACCCCAGCCATTCTGACCACATCATAACAGGAAGAGTCTGCATGTATCCAAACAGATGTATGAACTGGTCTCTCCATCTCCACTGCAACTTCCTTTCTCTAAGCTATCATCTTCTCTTGGCTGATTTTTTTCCCCTATACTCTTACTGTTTTTCCTGCTTCTACTTTGTTTCTGAGACGTGTTCCCTACTCATCAACCATCATGGGATATAAAAAGTCTAAACCTGAGAATGTTACTCCCCTATAAAACCACTTCCCACTACGGCTTCCAAAGCTCTTCCCTAGGACTATGAGGTTCGACGATCAGACACCTTCTTCTTTTCTGACCTCATCTTCTACCACGCTTCCTTTTGACTCCAATGCTATAATCACCTCGTCCTTTCCTCTCTTCCCTGAACATCAGAAGCCTATTCGAGCATAAGGATCTCCGCGCTTGCTGGTGTCTGCCTACCTCCCTGTGATCCTACACCATCAAGTGGCTGATTATTCCTCAGCTTCTTAGAAAATTTTTCCAATCCAATCTCAACCGCATGCCCCTGATTTATTTTCCTCAAAGTGTGGGATATTATCTGAAATTATTTGTTCGTTGTTTCTCATCTGCCTCCTCAACAAGGGACTCAACTCTGTTATTTATCATTGAACTCTCAAACTAGGATAATTCCTGGCACACAGTATGTATTCAAAAAATACTTGTTAAATAAATGAGTGAATACAGTAACAAACTGAGCAAAAATACAAACACAAACGGGAGCAAACTGAATTCATCAGCTTTGGCACACCAAAGGAAACCAGAAGCAGAACTAAACCACGGCCTACGAAATAGGAGACAATCTTTGCCAAACATGAGACTGACTAGGGGTTCATTTCCACCATATCCAAACAGCTCATCCGACTCAACGGACAGAAGACGACCCAATCCAAACATGGGCAGAAGACGACCTCAGGAAGCAATTCTCCAGCGAAGACCCACCAGCGACCAATGAGAGGCACATGACAAAACAGGCTCAAGGTTGCTAATTATCCGAGGAATACAAGGCAAAACTACAATGAGGTGGCATCTCGCCCCAGTTAGAGTGGCCACCATTCCAAAGCCCACACAGGATCAAGGCTACAGAGGCTGTGGAGAAAAGGGATCCCTCCTACACTGTCGGTGGGAATGTCGTTTGCTGCAGCCACTGTGCAAAACAGGAGGGAGGGTCCTCAAAAGACGGAAAATACACTGGTCAGAACCTTTGGATCTCGGGGGGAGGCTAACAAGCTCCCAAAGGCCCGGCCTCGCCCCTGCTTCTGCCCCAGCTCGCCTGTGCCCCACAGGGTCCGGGGCGGCCTCCACTCCCAGGGCAGGGCCACCCGCGCGGGAAGGCCTCGCAAGGCCTGAGGGCCAGTCTCGGCTGGCCCGGGGCCGTCCCGCGCCCTCCCATCTCCCGGGGCTGCTCCCACTTTGCCAAAGCCGCCTGTGAGCGGCGGCCAAGAAAGCCGCGCGGTTCAGCCAGTACTAAGGAGGGGGAGGAAGGCACCCCAACCAGGCCGGGGGGGGGGGCCCCGGGACCCGCCTCACGGTCCCAACCTGGACGCGCGGCCTGGACCCCACCGACGCACCCCTCCCCCCACCCCCGGGCGCCTCCCCAACTGCACAGCCCAGGCCTCACCCGCCGACGCCCCGACCTCCGCGCCCCCACCAGCGCCCCCTTACCTGGCTCGCGACGGCAGCAGAGGCGACAGCAAGCGGCGGGAGGCCGAGACCCCAGGCAGCCTTCCTCCTCCGGGAGCTGGTCCAGGAGCACCCAGCTCCCGCCCAGCTTCCTCACGTTCTGGGCGCGCCCCAGCGCCCTGGCGTCCTGGCGCCCCTGCGCGCGCGCGCACGAGCAGCTTTCAGCGCCCCTCCCCCTCCCGCCCGCCTGACAGCAGCATGGAGGCTTGGCTGCGACTCCAGCAGTAGGGATGCTGCGAGTGGGGCCGGGCGGTGGGCCGGTGGAGCTTCGGGCGGTGGGGCGGTGGGGCGGTGGGGCGAGCCCAGCCCGCGGCCAGGGCTGGCCGGGTCCCCAACACCAACGCGGCCCCCCACGCCCTCCTCCAGGGTCCCGGCCCCCAAGTAGGACCACCACGGGCCCAGGGCCAGGCCTCACCCCACCAGCCCCACTACCACTGCTCGCCGACCCCCCACCCAGTCAATGCCTCCCCACCCCCTGCCACGCCCGGTCCCCGATCCACTGCACCCCCGAGACAAAGCTGCTTCTCCTCACACCCAAATCCCGCCCCAGGTCTGCGCCCCACTCGGTCCTAAGCTACAGCCCCTGTAAACCGCGCTCACCCCAAGGGCCTCACCCCAAGTCCCCCCACCGTCCGGAGATACCCCCCTAACCCTTCACCTAGGAATGAGCCCCCACCCTTCAGCCGGGTCACTTCCGCTCCCAGCAACCCCTCCCCCTCACCCTGTCCGCCCTCATCGCCAGATCGCCGCACACCCGGAGTGCACCCCTACCCCAGATGACCCCCTCAGCCCTCTCCTCGCGAGGGCCGGGCGCTCCGGGCTCCGATCACCACGGCGACAGCCTCTAGACAGGGATGCCCCGGGCCCACGGCAGGCACGCAGTCCTGGCTCCCAGGGGCGCGGCCCCGGCGGCCGGGTGGGCGGGGCTTGAGGCCATTCCAATTCCCAGCCCCACCCCCACGCCCCCATCCCACCCCGAAGCCCAATGCCTCCTCAGAGCCCATGGGATAGGTGGTCCCGAGCTGCACACCGCTTGCCAGTGGGCCTTGGCTGCTTGATGCTGGTGCGGGGAGGGAGGGTGCAGCCTTAGCCCGGCCCTCGGCCCCCGGGATGGACAGCGGGCGGCAGTGGCAGTGGCAGTGGGAGTGGTAGTGGGGGTGGCGGCGGAGGCGGCGGAGGCGGCGGAGGCGGGACAGGGCGGCTGTCCTGGGAGAGCAAGTCCACTTGCTCCCACTTCCCCCACCGCCTGGCCTCTGCTGCCAGAGCTTCCTGGAAGGAGTTTCCCCCTGTCAGCCTGCCCCTGGGAGGCAGGCCGGCTATGGCCAGGGGGGCGGGGCGGCGGCAGTGGCAGCAGCAGAGCTGGAGATGGCAGGATTGGGGCTGACCCATACTACTAGCCAGGTACTTGCTCCCATTGCCCGCTGTCTCTGTCGCTGCCCCCCGCCCCTGCACATTGACTGCACCACGCCCACCTCTCAGGAGCAGGATCACCTGAGGACAAGCCTCCAGGGACCCTGGGGCAGCAAGAGACCGCCCCCAGAGCAGGCTGAGGGGGACACGCGAGGAAATGCACAGGATTGCCTTGGCAGCCCCCGCCCCACGCTGCCGCCCGCCCTCTCTGCAGCCGCCCCAGACCCCGCCACCACCACTGCCCCCTGAGCACACCGCGCCAGCATCCCGGGAGCCGGACAACACGGACATGTGCACCCAGTGAAACTGGCGTAGCACAGGGCGCCCCCTGAGCAAGCTGAGGGGTCACCAGAGGAAATCCACAGGCTTACCTGGGCAGCCCTCGCCACCGCTGCTGACCTCTCTGCAGCCTCCCCTTCCCCGCCCCGGGCCACCATCCCCTCAGCGCACCGCGCCTGCCTCCTGGGAGGCATCCAACACGTAGATGTGCAGCTAGGGAACCTGGGGTATCAGAGTCCGACCCCAGGCCAGGCCAAGGGATCATGGGAGCAAATCCTCGGGCTTCTAGGGCAGCCCCGCCTCCTCTCTGCAGCCCCTGACCGAACCTCCCCAGCCTCCCATGACCTGGCTGACAAGGAGACTTCAATCCCGCAAACCTGGGGTGGCAGAGGCTGTCCCCAGGCCAAGGAGAGGGGGAGATGGGAGGAAACTTGCCAACTCGCCAGGGCAGCCCCCTTAGCCGCAGTGCCTCCGGCCCCTCCACCACTGACCTCTTTCACTGACCGCACCACGCCCGCTCCCAAGAGCAGGCTGATTAAATGGCTTCAGTCTGAGGAACGTGGGAGAGCGGCGGTCGCCCCCAGGCTAGGCCGTTGGGGACATGGGAGAAAATCCTCTGGCTCACCAGGGGCACCCCAGTCCCCGGACCCTGTCCCCATCACTGTCCCCTGACTGCACTCCGCCTGTAGTGAGTGTGTCTGTCCGTCTGCCTGCCTGCCTGCCTGCCTGCCTGCCTGCCTGCCTGGCTGGCTGTCTATCTATCTGTTGGAGGAGGGGAGAGGCTAGTCTATGTCTGTGTGTCTCTGTGTGTCTATGGAATGGAGGAAGAGGAGGCTAGTATGTCTATCTCTCGGCCTATCTATCTCTCTGACAATCTATCTAAGCAATGGAGGAGGCAGAGGAGGCTAGTGTGTTTGTCTATCTACCTAATTGAGGAGGAGAAGGAGTGTAGTGTGTGTGTGTGTGTGTGTGTGTGTGTAAGTGTGTGTGTGGGTCTGTCCATTTCTGTATTTGTCTATCTAATGGAGGAGGAGGTGGAGGAAGCTAGCGTGACTTTCCGTCTGTCTGTCTGCATACGCACCTAATGAAGTAGGAGGAGGCTACTGTGTTCGTCTAAGTGTCTTTCTATTGGAGGAGGTGAGTGTGTCTGTCTCTCAGTCTGTCTGGGTGTTTCTTTATCTACTAGAGGAGGAGGCTAGTGTGTCTATCTACTTACCTACCTGATTGAGGAGGAAGAGGAGGCTGCTGTGTGTGTGTATCTCTCTGACCATCTATTTCATGGAGGAGGAGATTGGTGTGTCCATCTACCTACCTAACTGAGGAGTAGGAGGGGGCTTCTGTTTGTGTGTGTGTGTGTGTTGGTGTGTGCCTGTCTGTCTTTGTATGTATGTATCTGTGTACCTATGTAATGGAGGAGGAGGACGAGGTTAGTGTATCTATCTGTTAATAACAAAGAAAGAGACTAGCGTGTCTGCCTATTTATATGTCTGTCTCTCTGTGTATTGGAGGAAGCCTCCCGGGACTCCATTGACCTGGAGAGATGTCAGATGCCACCCTGAGGCAGAAGAAGGCGCCCAGAGAGCTGGCTGAGGGGGACTCGGGAGGAAATCCACAGGCTTGCCTGGGCAGCTCGCGTCCTTCGCTGCTGCCCTCTCTGCAGCCGCCCCGCCCCCTACCCCAATCCCGGCCCCTGGGCGTACAGCCCCAGCATACGCAGAAACACATTCAAAATGGCTTAGACACTTAAACGTAAGACAAGACACCACACACCTCTCGGTAGGAAACGTAGGCCAAACAGTATCCCACGTACACCTCACCCATTTTCTCCTAGGGTAGTCTCCCCAAGCAACAGAAAACTCAGCAAAAATACAAACACAAACGGGAGCAAACTGAATTCATCAGCTTTGGCACACCAAAGGAAACCAGAAGCAGAACTAAACCAAGGCCTACGAAATAGGAGACAATCTTTGCCAAACATGAGACTGACTAGGGGTTCATTTCCACCATATCCAAACAGCTCATCCGACTCAACGGACAGAAGACGACCCAATCCAAACATGGGCAGAAGACGACCTCAGGAAGCAATTCTCCAGCGAAGACCCACCAGCGACCAATGAGAGGCACATGACAAAACAGGCTCAAGGTTGCTAATTATCCGAGGAATACAAGGCAAAACTACAATGAGGTGGCATCTCGCCCCAGTTAGAGTGGCCACCATTCCAAAGCCCACACAGGATCAAGGCTACAGAGGCTGTGGAGAAAAGGGATCCCTCCTACACTGTCGGTGGGAATGTCGTTTGCTGCAGCCACTGTGCAAAACAGGAGGGAGGGTCCTCAAAAGACGGAAAATACACTGGTCAGAACCTTTGGATCTCGGGGGGAGGCTAACAAGCTCCCAAAGGCCCGGCCTCGCCCCTGCTTCTGCCCCAGCTCGCCTGTGCCCCACAGGGTCCGGGGCGGCCTCCACTCCCAGGGCAGGGCCACTCGCGCGGGAAGGCCTCGCAAGGCCTGAGGGCCAGTCTCGGCTGGCCCGGGGCCGTCCCGCGCCCTCCCATCTCCCGGGGCTGCTCCCACTTTGCCAAAGCCGCCTGGGAGCGGCGGCCAAGAAAGCCGCGCGGTTCAGCCAGTACTAAGGAGGGGGAGGAAGGCACCCCAACCAGGCCGGGGGGGGGGCCCCGGGACCCGCCTCACGGTCCCAACCTGGACGCGCGGCCTGGACCCCACCGACGCACCCCTCCCCCCACCCCCGGGCGCCTCCCCAACTGCACAGCCCAGGCCTCACCCGCCGACGCCCCGACCTGCGCGCCCCCACCAGCGCCCCCTTACCTGGCTCGCGAGGGCAGCAGAGGCGACAGCAAGCGGCGGGAGGCCGAGACCCCAGGCAGCCTTCCTCCTCCGGGAGCTGGTCCAGGAGCACCCAGCTCCCGCCCAGCTTCCTCACGTTCTGGGCGCGCCCCAGCGCCCTGGCGTCCTGGCGCCCCTGCGCGCGCGCGCACGAGCAGCTTTCAGCGCCCCTCCCCCTCCCGCCCGCCTGACAGCAGCATGGAGGCTTGGCTGCGACTCCAGCAGTAGGGATGCTGCGAGTGGGGCCGGGCGGTGGGCCGGTGGAGCTTCGGGCGGTGGGGCGGTGGGGCGGTGGGGCGAGCCCAGCCCGCGGCCAGGGCTGGCCGGGTCCCCAACACCAACGCGGCCCCCCACGCCCTCCTCCAGGGTCCCGGCCCCCAAGTAGGACCACCACGGGCCCAGGGCCAGGCCTCACCCCACCAGCCCCACTACCACTGCTCGCCGACCCCCCACCCAGTCAATGCCTCCCCACCCCCTGCCACGCCCGGTCCCCGATCCACTGCACCCCCGAGACAAAGCTGCTTCTCCTCACACCCAAATCCCGCCCCAGGTCTGCGCCCCACTAGGTCCTAAGCTACAGCCCCTGTAAACCGCGCTCACCCCAAGGGCCTCACCCCAGGTCCCCCCACCGTCCGGAGATACCCCCCTAACCCTTCACCTAGGAATGAGCCCCCACCCTTCAGCCGGGTCACTTCCGCTCCCAGCAACCCCTCCCCCTCACCCTGTCCGCCCTCATCGCCAGATCGCCGCACACCCGGAGTGCACCCCTACCCCAGATGACCCCCTCAGCCCTCTCCTCGCGAGGGCCGGGCGCTCCGGGCTCCGATCACCACGGCGACAGCCTCTAGACAGGGATGCCCCGGGCCCACGGCAGGCACGCAGTCCTGGCTCCCAGGGGCGCGGCCCCGGCGGCCGGGTGGGCGGGGCTTGAGGCCATTCCAATTCCCAGCCCCACCCCCACGCCCCCATCCCACCCCGAAGCCCAATGCCTCCTCAGAGCCCATGGGATAGGTGGTCCCGAGCTGCACACCGCTTGCCAGTGGGCCTTGGCTGCTTGATGCTGGTGCGGGGAGGGAGGGTGCAGCCTTAGCCCGGCCCTCGGCCCCCGGGATGGACAGCGGGCAGCAGTGGCAGTGGCAGTGGGAGTGGTAGTGGGGGTGGCGGCGGAGGCGGCGGAGGCGGGACAGGGCGGCTGTCCTGGGAGAGCAAGTCCACTTGCTCCCACTTCCCCCGCCGCCTGGCCTCTGCTGCCAGAGCTTCCTGGAAGGAGTTTCCCCCTGTCAGCCTGCCCCTGGGAGGCAGGCCGGCTATGGCCAGGGGGGCGGGGCGGCGGCAGTGGCAGCAGCAGAGCTGGAGATGGCAGGATTGGGGCTGACCCATACTACTAGCCAGGTACTTGCTCCCATTGCCCGCTGTCTCTGTCGCTGCCCCCCGCCCCTGCACATTGACTGCACCACGCCCACCTCTCAGGAGCAGGATCACCTGAGGACAAGCCTCCAGGGACCCTGGGGCAGCAAGAGACCGCCCCCAGAGCAGGCTGAGGGGGACACGCGAGGAAATGCACAGGATTGCCTTGGCAGCCCCCGCCCCACGCTGCCGCCCGCCCTCTCTGCAGCCGCCCCAGACCCCGCCACCACCACTGCCCCCTGAGCACACCGCGCCAGCATCCCGGGAGCCGGACAACACGGACATGTGCACCCAGTGAAACTGGCGTAGCACAGGGCGCCCCCTGAGCAAGCTGAGGGGTCACCAGAGGAAATCCACAGGCTTACCTGGGCAGCCCTCGCCACCGCTGCTGACCTCTCTGCAGCCTCCCCTTCCCCGCCCCGGGCCACCATCCCCTCAGCGCACCGCGCCTGCCTCCTGGGAGGCATCCAACACGTAGATGTGCAGCTAGGGAACCTGGGGTATCAGAGTCCGACCCCAGGCCAGGCCAAGGGATCATGGGAGCAAATCCTCGGGCTTCTAGGGCAGCCCCGCCTCCTCTCTGCAGCCCCTGACCGAACCTCCCCAGCCTCCCATGACCTGGCTGACAAGGAGACTTCAATCCCGCAAACCTGGGGTGGCAGAGGCTGTCCCCAGGCCAAGGAGAGGGGGAGATGGGAGGAAACTTGCCAACTCGCCAGGGCAGCCCCCTTAGCCGCAGTGCCTCCGGCCCCTCCACCACTGACCTCTTTCACTGACCGCACCACGCCCGCTCCCAAGAGCAGGCTGATTAAATGGCTTCAGTCTGAGGAACGTGGGAGAGCGGCGGTCGCCCCCAGGCTAGGCCGTTGGGGACATGGGAGAAAATCCTCTGGCTCACCAGGGGCACCCCAGTCCCCGGACCCTGTCCCCATCACTGTCCCCTGACTGCACTCCGCCTGTAGTGAGTGTGTCTGTCCGTCTGCCTGCCTGCCTGCCTGCCTGCCTGCCTGGCTGGCTGTCTATCTATCTGTTGGAGGAGGGGAGAGGCTAGTCTATGTCTGTGTGTCTCTGTGTGTCTATGGAATGGAGGAAGAGGAGGCTAGTATGTCTATCTCTCGGCCTATCTATCTCTCTGACAATCTATCTAAGCAATGGAGGAGGCAGAGGAGGCTAGTGTGTTTGTCTATCTACCTAATTGAGGAGGAGAAGGAGTGGTGTGTGTGTGTGTGTGTGTGTGTGTGTGTGTGTAAGTGTGTGTGTGGGTCTGTCCATTTCTGTATTTGTCTATCTAATGGAGGAGGAGGTGGAGGAAGCTAGCGTGACTTTCCGTCTGTCTGTCTGCATACGCACCTAATGAAGTAGGAGGAGGCTACTGTGTTCGTCTAAGTGTCTTTCTATTGGAGGAGGTGAGTGTGTCTGTCTCTCAGTCTGTCTGGGTGTTTCTTTATCTACTAGAGGAGGAGGCTAGTGTGTCTATCTACTTACCTACCTGATTGAGGAGGAAGAGGAGGCTGCTGTGTGTGTGTATCTCTCTGACCATCTATTTCATGGAGGAGGAGATTGGTGTGTCCATCTACCTACCTAACTGAGGAGTAGGAGGGGGCTTCTGTTTGTGTGTGTGTGTGTGTTGGTGTGTGCCTGTCTGTCTTTGTATGTATGTATCTGTGTACCTATGTAATGGAGGAGGAGGACGAGGTTAGTGTATCTATCTGTTAATAACAAAGAAAGAGACTAGCGTGTCTGCCTATTTATATGTCTGTCTCTCTGTGTATTGGAGGAAGCCTCCCGGGACTCCATTGACCTGGAGAGATGTCAGATGCCACCCTGAGGCAGAAGAAGGCGCCCAGAGAGCTGGCTGAGGGGGACTCGGGAGGAAATCCACAGGCTTGCCTGGGCAGCTCGCGTCCTTCGCTGCTGCCCTCTCTGCAGCCGCCCCGCCCCCTACCCCAATCCCGGCCCCTGGGCGTACAGCCCCAGCATACGCAGAAACACATTCAAAATGGCTTAGACACTTAAACGTAAGACAAGACACCACACACCTCTCGGTAGGAAACGTAGGCCAAACAGTATCCCACGTACACCTCACCCATTTTCTCCTAGGGTAGTCTCCCCAAGCAACAGAAAACTCAGCAAAAATACAAACACAAACGGGAGCAAACTGAATTCATCAGCTTTGGCACACCAAAGGAAACCAGAAGCAGAACTAAACCACGGCCTACGAAATAGGAGACAATCTTTGCCAAACATGAGACTGACTAGGGGTTCATTTCCACCATATCCAAACAGCTCATCCGACTCAACGGACAGAAGACGACCCAATCCAAACATGGGCAGAAGACGACCTCAGGAAGCAATTCTCCAGCGAAGACCCACCAGCGACCAATGAGAGGCACATGACAAAACAGGCTCAAGGTTGCTAATTATCCGAGGAATACAAGGCAAAACTACAATGAGGTGGCATCTCGCCCCAGTTAGAGTGGCCACCATTCCAAAGCCCACACAGGATCAAGGCTACAGAGGCTGTGGAGAAAAGGGATCCCTCCTACACTGTCGGTGGGAATGTCGTTTGCTGCAGCCACTGTGCAAAACAGGAGGGAGGGTCCTCAAAAGACGGAAAATACACTGGTCAGAACCTTTGGATCTCGGGGGGAGGCTAACAAGCTCCCAAAGGCCCGGCCTCGCCCCTGCTTCTGCCCCAGCTCGCCTGTGCCCCACAGGGTCCGGGGCGGCCTCCACTCCCAGGGCAGGGCCACTCGCGCGGGAAGGCCTCGCAAGGCCTGAGGGCCAGTCTCGGCTGGCCCGGGGCCGTCCAGCGCCCTCCCATCTCCCGGGGCTGCTCCCACTTTGCCAAAGCCGCCTGGGAGCGGCGGCCAAGAAAGCCGCGCGGTTCAGCCAGTACTAAGGAGGGGGAGGAAGGCACCCCAACCAGGCCGGGGGAGGGCCCCGGGACCCGCCTCACGGTCCCAACCTGGACGCGCGGCCTGGACCCCACCGACGCACCCCTCCCCCCACCCCCGGGCGCCTCCCCAACTGCACAGCCCAGGCCTCACCCGCCGACGCCCCGACCTGCGCGCCCCCACCAGCGCCCCCTTACCTGGCTCGCGACGGCAGCAGAGGCGACAGCAAGCGGCGGGAGGCCGACACCCCAGGCAGCCTTCCTCCTCCGGGAGCTGGTCCAGGAGCACCCAGCTCCCGCCCAGCTTCCTCACGTTCTGGGCGCGCCCCAGCGCCCTGGCGTCCTGGCGCCCCTGCGCGCGCGCGCACGAGCAGCTTTCAGCGCCCCTCCCCCTCCCGCCCGCCTGACAGCAGCATGGAGGCTTGGCTGCCACTCCAGCAGTAGGGATGCTGCGAGTGGGGCCGGGCGGTGGGCCGGTGGAGCTTCGGGCGGTGGGGCGGTGGGGCGGTGGGGCGAGCCCAGCCCGCGGCCAGGGCTGGCCGGGTCCCCAACACCAACGCGGCCCCCCACGCCCTCCTCCAGGGTCCCGGCCCCCAAGTAGGACCACCACGGGCCCAGGGCCAGGCCTCACCCCACCAGCCCCACTACCACTGCTCGCCGACCCCCCACCCAGTCAATGCCTCCCCACCCCCTGCCACGCCCGGTCCCCGATCCACTGCACCCCCGAGACAAAGCTGCTTCTCCTCACACCCAAATCCCGCCCCAGGTCTGCGCCCCACTCGGTCCTAAGCTACAGCCCCTGTAAACCGCGCTCACCCCAAGGGCCTCACCCCAGGTCCCCCCACCGTCCGGAGATACCCCCCTAACCCTTCACCTAGGAATGAGCCCCCACCCTTCAGCCGGGTCACTTCCGCTCCCAGCAACCCCTCCCCCTCACCCTGTCCGCCCTCATCGCCAGATCGCCGCACACCCGGAGTGCACCCCTACCCCAGATGACCCCCTCAGCCCTCTCCTCGCGAGGGCCGGGCGCTCCGGGCTCCGATCACCACGGCGACAGCCGCTAGACAGGGATGCCCCGGGCCCACGGCAGGCACGCAGTCCTGGCTCCCAGGGGCGCGGCCCCGGCGGCCGGGTGGGCGGGGCTTGAGGCCATTCCAATTCCCAGCCCCACCCCCACGCCCCCATCCCACCCCGAAGCCCAATGCCTCCTCAGAGCCCATGGGATAGGTGGTCCCGAGCTGCACACCGCTTGCCAGTGGGCCTTGGCTGCTTGATGCTGGTGCGGGGAGGGAGGGTGCAGCCTTAGCCCGGCCCTCGGCCCCCGGGATGGACAGCGGGCAGCAGTGGCAGTGGCAGTGGGAGTGGTAGTGGGGGTGGCGGCGGAGGCGGCGGAGGCGGGACAGGGCGGCTGTCCTGGGAGAGCAAGTCCACTTGCTCCCACTTCCCCCGCCGCCTGGCCTCTGCTGCCAGAGCTTCCTGGAAGGAGTTTCCCCCTGTCAGCCTGCCCCTGGGAGGCAGGCCGGCTATGGCCAGGGGGGCGGGGCGGCGGCAGTGGCAGCAGCAGAGCTGGAGATGGCAGGATTGGGGCTGACCCATACTACTAGCCAGGTACTTGCTCCCATTGCCCGCTGTCTCTGTCGCTGCCCCCCGCCCCTGCACATTGACTGCACCACGCCCACCTCTCAGGAGCAGGATCACCTGAGGACAAGCCTCCAGGGACCCTGGGGCAGCAAGAGACCGCCCCCAGAGCAGGCTGAGGGGGACACGCGAGGAAATGCACAGGATTGCCTTGGCAGCCCCCGCCCCACGCTGCCGCCCGCCCTCTCTGCAGCCGCCCCAGACCCCGCCACCACCACTGCCCCCTGAGCACACCGCGCCAGCATCCCGGGAGCCGGACAACACGGACATGTGCACCCAGTGAAACTGGCGTAGCACAGGGCGCCCCCTGAGCAAGCTGAGGGGTCACCAGAGGAAATCCACAGGCTTACCTGGGCAGCCCTCGCCACCGCTGCTGACCTCTCTGCAGCCTCCCCTTCCCCGCCCCGGGCCACCATCCCCTCAGCGCACCGCGCCTGCCTCCTGGGAGGCATCCAACACGTAGATGTGCAGCTAGGGAACCTGGGGTATCAGAGTCCGACCCCAGGCCAGGCCAAGGGATCATGGGAGCAAATCCTCGGGCTTCTAGGGCAGCCCCGCCTCCTCTCTGCAGCCCCTGACCGAACCTCCCCAGCCTCCCATGACCTGGCTGACAAGGAGACTTCAATCCCGCAAACCTGGGGTGGCAGAGGCTGTCCCCAGGCCAAGGAGAGGGGGAGATGGGAGGAAACTTGCCAACTCGCCAGGGCAGCCCCCTTAGCCGCAGTGCTTCCGGCCCCTCCACCACTGACCTCTTTCACTGACCGCACCACGCCCGCTCCCAAGAGCAGGCTGATTAAATGGCTTCAGTCTGAGGAACGTGGGAGAGCGGCGGTCGCCCCCAGGCTAGGCCGTTGGGGACATGGGAGAAAATCCTCTGGCTCACCAGGGGCACCCCAGTCCCCGGACCCTGTCCCCATCACTGTCCCCTGACTGCACTCCGCCTGTAGTGAGTGTGTCTGTCCGTCTGCCTGCCTGCCTGCCTGCCTGCCTGCCTGGCTGGCTGTCTATCTATCTGTTGGAGGAGGGGAGAGGCTAGTCTATGTCTGTGTGTCTCTGTGTGTCTATGGAATGGAGGAAGAGGAGGCTAGTATGTCTATCTCTCGGCCTATCTATCTCTCTGACAATCTATCTAAGCAATGGAGGAGGCAGAGGAGGCTAGTGTGTTTGTCTATCTACCTAATTGAGGAGGAGAAGGAGTGGTGTGTGTGTGTGTGTGTGTGTGTGTGTGTAAGTGTGTGTGTGGGTCTGTCCATTTCTGTATTTGTCTATCTAATGGAGGAGGAGGTGGAGGAAGCTAGCGTGACTTTCCGTCTGTCTGTCTGCATACGCACCTAATGAAGTAGGAGGAGGCTACTGTGTTCGTCTAAGTGTCTTTCTATTGGAGGAGGTGAGTGTGTCTGTCTCTCAGTCTGTCTGGGTGTTTCTTTATCTACTAGAGGAGGAGGCTAGTGTGTCTATCTACTTACCTACCTGATTGAGGAGGAAGAGGAGGCTGCTGTGTGTGTGTATCTCTCTGACCATCTATTTCATGGAGGAGGAGATTGGTGTGTCCATCTACCTACCTAACTGAGGAGTAGGAGGGGGCTTCTGTTTGTGTGTGTGTGTGTGTTGGTGTGTGCCTGTCTGTCTTTGTATGTATGTATCTGTGTACCTATGTAATGGAGGAGGAGGACGAGGTTAGTGTATCTATCTGTTAATAACAAAGAAAGAGACTAGCGTGTCTGCCTATTTATATGTCTGTCTCTCTGTGTATTGGAGGAAGCCTCCCGGGACTCCATTGACCTGGAGAGATGTCAGATGCCACCCTGAGGCAGAAGAAGGCGCCCAGAGAGCTGGCTGAGGGGGACTCGGGAGGAAATCCACAGGCTTGCCTGGGCAGCTCGCGTCCTTCGCTGCTGCCCTCTCTGCAGCCGCCCCGCCCCCTACCCCAATCCCGGCCCCTGGGCGTACAGCCCCAGCATACGCAGAAACACATTCAAAATGGCTTAGACACTTAAACGTAAGACAAGACACCACACACCTCTCGGTAGGAAACGTAGGCCAAACAGTATCCCACGTACACCTCACCCATTTTCTCCTAGGGTAGTCTCCCCAAGCAACAGAAAACTCAGCAAAAATACAAACACAAACGGGAGCAAACTGAATTCATCAGCTTTGGCACACCAAAGGAAACCAGAAGCAGAACTAAACCACGGCCTACGAAATAGGAGACAATCTTTGCCAAACATGAGACTGACTAGGGGTTCATTTCCACCATATCCAAACAGCTCATCCGACTCAACGGACAGAAGACGACCCAATCCAAACATGGGCAGAAGACGACCTCAGGAAGCAATTCTCCAGCGAAGACCCACCAGCGACCAATGAGAGGCACATGACAAAACAGGCTCAAGGTTGCTAATTATCCGAGGAATACAAGGCAAAACTACAATGAGGTGGCATCTCGCCCCAGTTAGAGTGGCCACCATTCCAAAGCCCACACAGGATCAAGGCTACAGAGGCTGTGGAGAAAAGGGATCCCTCCTACACTGTCGGTGGGAATGTCGTTTGCTGCAGCCACTGTGCAAAACAGGAGGGAGGGTCCTCAAAAGACGGAAAATACACTGGTCAGAACCTTTGGATCTCGGGGGGAGGCTAACAAGCTCCCAAAGGCCCGGCCTCGCCCCTGCTTCTGCCCCAGCTCGCCTGTGCCCCACAGGGTCCGGGGCGGCCTCCACTCCCAGGGCAGGGCCACTCGCGCGGGAAGGCCTCGCAAGGCCTGAGGGCCAGTCTCGGCTGGCCCGGGGCCGTCCAGCGCCCTCCCATCTCCCGGGGCTGCTCCCACTTTGCCAAAGCCGCCTGGGAGCGGCGGCCAAGAAAGCCGCGCGGTTCAGCCAGTACTAAGGAGGGGGAGGAAGGCACCCCAACCAGGCCGGGGGGGGGGCCCCGGGACCCGCCTCACGGTCCCAACCTGGACGCGCGGCCTGGACCCCACCGACGCACCCCTCCCCCCACCCCCGGGCGCCTCCCCAACTGCACAGCCCAGGCCTCACCCGCCGACGCCCCGACCTGCGCGCCCCCACCAGCGCCCCCTTACCTGGCTCGCGACGGCAGCAGAGGCGACAGCAAGCGGCGGGAGGCCGAGACCCCAGGCAGCCTTCCTCCTCCGGGAGCTGGTCCAGGAGCACCCAGCTCCCGCCCAGCTTCCTCACGTTCTGGGCGCGCCCCAGCGCCCTGGCGTCCTGGCGCCCCTGCGCGCGCGCGCACGAGCAGCTTTCAGCGCCCCTCCCCCTCCCGCCCGCCTGACAGCAGCATGGAGGCTTGGCTGCGACTCCAGCAGTAGGGATGCTGCGAGTGGGGCCGGGCGGTGGGCCGGTGGAGCTTCGGGCGGTGGGGCGGTGGGGCGGTGGGGCGAGCCCAGCCCGCGGCCAGGGCTGGCCGGGTCCCCAACACCAACGCGGCCCCCCACGCCCTCCTCCAGGGTCCCGGCCCCCAAGTAGGACCACCACGGGCCCAGGGCCAGGCCTCACCCCACCAGCCCCACTACCACTGCTCGCCGACCCCCCACCCAGTCAATGCCTCCCCACCCCCTGCCACGCCCGGTCCCCGATCCACTGCACCCCCGAGACAAAGCTGCTTCTCCTCACACCCAAATCCCGCCCCAGGTCTGCGCCCCACTCGGTCCTAAGCTACAGCCCCTGTAAACCGCGCTCACCCCAAGGGTCTCACCCCAGGTCCCCCCACCGTCCGGAGATACCCCCCTAACCCTTCACCTAGGAATGAGCCCCCACCCTTCAGCCGGGTCACTTCCGCTCCCAGCAACCCCTCCCCCTCACCCTGTCCGCCCTCATCGCCAGATCGCCGCACACCCGGAGTGCACGCCTACCCCAGATGACCCCCTCAGCCCTATCCTCGCGAGGGCCGGGCGCTCCGGGCTCCGATCACCACGGCGACAGCCTCTAGACAGGGATGCCCCGGGCCCACGGCAGGCACGCAGTCCTGGCTCCCAGGGGCGCGGCCCCGGCGGCCGGGTGGGCGGGGCTTGAGGCCATTCCAATTCCCAGCCCCACCCCCACGCCCCCATCCCACCCCGAAGCCCAATGCCTCCTCAGAGCCCATGGGATAGGTGGTCCCGAGCTGCACACCGCTTGCCAGTGGGCCTTGGCTGCTTGATGCTGGTGCGGGGAGGGAGGGTGCAGCCTTAGCCCGGCCCTCGGCCCCCGGGATGGACAGCGGGCAGCAGTGGCAGTGGCAGTGGGAGTGGTAGTGGGGGTGGCGGCGGAGGCGGCGGAGGCGGGACAGGGCGGCTGTCCTGGGAGAGCAAGTCCACTTGCTCCCACTTCCCCCGCCGCCTGGCCTCTGCTGCCAGAGCTTCCTGGAAGGAGTTTCCCCCTGTCAGCCTGCCCCTGGGAGGCAGGCCGGCTATGGCCAGGGGGGCGGGGCGGCGGCAGTGGCAGCAGCAGAGCTGGAGATGGCAGGATTGGGGCTGACCCATACTACTAGCCAGGTACTTGCTCCCATTGCCCGCTGTCTCTGTCGCTGCCCCCCGCCCCTGCACATTGACTGCACCACGCCCACCTCTCAGGAGCAGGATCACCTGAGGACAAGCCTCCAGGGACCCTGGGGCAGCAAGAGACCGCCCCCAGAGCAGGCTGAGGGGGACACGCGAGGAAATGCACAGGATTGCCTTGGCAGCCCCCGCCCCACGCTGCCGCCCGCCCTCTCTGCAGCCGCCCCAGACCCCGCCACCACCACTGCCCCCTGAGCACACCGCGCCAGCATCCCGGGAGCCGGACAACACGGACATGTGCACCCAGTGAAACTGGCGTAGCACAGGGCGCCCCCTGAGCAAGCTGAGGGGTCACCAGAGGAAATCCACAGGCTTACCTGGGCAGCCCTCGCCACCGCTGCTGACCTCTCTGCAGCCTCCCCTTCCCCGCCCCGGGCCACCATCCCCTCAGCGCACCGCGCCTGCCTCCTGGGAGGCATCCAACACATAGATGTGCAGCTAGGGAACCTGGGGTATCAGAGTCCGACCCCAGGCCAGGCCAAGGGATCATGGGAGCAAATCCTCGGGCTTCTAGGGCAGCCCCGCCTCCTCTCTGCAGCCCCTGACCGAACCTCCCCAGCCTCCCATGACCTGGCTGACAAGGAGACTTCAATCCCGCAAACCTGGGGTGGCAGAGGCTGTCCCCAGGCCAAGGAGAGGGGGAGATGGGAGGAAACTTGCCAACTCGCCAGGGCAGCCCCCTTAGCCGCAGTGCCTCCGGCCCCTCCACCACTGACCTCTTTCACTGACCGCACCACGCCCGCTCCCAAGAGCAGGCTGATTAAATGGCTTCAGTCTGAGGAACGTGGGAGAGCGGCGGTCGCCCCCAGGCTAGGCCGTTGGGGACATGGGAGAAAATCCTCTGGCTCACCAGGGGCACCCCAGTCCCCGGACCCTGTCCCCATCACTGTCCCCTGACTGCACTCCGCCTGTAGTGAGTGTGTCTGTCCGTCTGCCTGCCTGCCTGCCTGCCTGCCTGCCTGGCTGGCTGTCTATCTATCTGTTGGAGGAGGGGAGAGGCTAGTCTATGTCTGTGTGTCTCTGTGTGTCTATGGAATGGAGGAAGAGGAGGCTAGTATGTCTATCTCTCGGCCTATCTATCTCTCTGACAATCTATCTAAGCAATGGAGGAGGCAGAGGAGGCTAGTGTGTTTGTCTATCTACCTAATTGAGGAGGAGAAGGAGTGGTGTGTGTGTGTGTGTGTGTGTGTGTGTGTAAGTGTGTGTGTGGGTCTGTCCATTTCTGTATTTGTCTATCTAATGGAGGAGGAGGTGGAGGAAGCTAGCGTGACTTTCCGTCTGTCTGTCTGCATACGCACCTAATGAAGTAGGAGGAGGCTACTGTGTTCGTCTAAGTGTCTTTCTATTGGAGGAGGTGAGTGTGTCTGTCTCTCAGTCTGTCTGGGTGTTTCTTTATCTACTAGAGGAGGAGGCTAGTGTGTCTATCTACTTACCTACCTGATTGAGGAGGAAGAGGAGGCTGCTGTGTGTGTGTATCTCTCTGACCATCTATTTCATGGAGGAGGAGATTGGTGTGTCCATCTACCTACCTAACTGAGGAGTAGGAGGGGGCTTCTGTTTGTGTGTGTGTGTGTGTTGGTGTGTGCCTGTCTGTCTTTGTATGTATGTATCTGTGTACCTATGTAATGGAGGAGGAGGACGAGGTTAGTGTATCTATCTGTTAATAACAAAGAAAGAGACTAGCGTGTCTGCCTATTTATATGTCTGTCTCTCTGTGTATTGGAGGAAGCCTCCCGGGACTCCATTGACCTGGAGAGATGTCAGATGCCACCCTGAGGCAGAAGAAGGCGCCCAGAGAGCTGGCTGAGGGGGACTCGGGAGGAAATCCACAGGCTTGCCTGGGCAGCTCGCGTCCTTCGCTGCTGCCCTCTCTGCAGCCGCCCCGCCCCCTACCCCAATCCCGGCCCCTGGGCGTACAGCCCCAGCATACGCAGAAACACATTCAAAATGGCTTAGACACTTAAACGTAAGACAAGACACCACACACCTCTCGGTAGGAAACGTAGGCCAAACAGTATCCCACGTACACCTCACCCATTTTCTCCTAGGGTAGTCTCCCCAAGCAACAGAAAACTCAGCAAAAATACAAACACAAACGGGAGCAAACTGAATTCATCAGCTTTGGCACACCAAAGGAAACCAGAAGCAGAACTAAACCACGGCCTACGAAATAGGAGACAATCTTTGCCAAACATGAGACTGACTAGGGGTTCATTTCCACCATATCCAAACAGCTCATCCGACTCAACGGACAGAAGACGACCCAATCCAAACATGGGCAGAAGACGACCTCAGGAAGCAATTCTCCAGCGAAGACCCACCAGCGACCAATGAGAGGCACATGACAAAACAGGCTCAAGGTTGCTAATTATCCGAGGAATACAAGGCAAAACTACAATGAGGTGGCATCTCGCCCCAGTTAGAGTGGCCACCATTCCAAAGCCCACACAGGATCAAGGCTACAGAGGCTGTGGAGAAAAGGGATCCCTCCTACACTGTCGGTGGGAATGTCGTTTGCTGCAGCCACTGTGCAAAACAGGAGGGAGGGTCCTCAAAAGACGGAAAATACACTGGTCAGAACCTTTGGATCTCGGGGGGAGGCTAACAAGCTCCCAAAGGCCCGGCCTCGCCCCTGCTTCTGCCCCAGCTCGCCTGTGCCCCACAGGGTCCGGGGCGGCCTCCACTCCCAGGGCAGGGCCACTCGCGCGGGAAGGCCTCGCAAGGCCTGAGGGCCAGTCTCGGCTGGCCCGGGGCCGTCCCGCGCCCTCCCATCTCCCGGGGCTGCTCCCACTTTGCCAAAGCCTCCTGGGAGCGGCGGCCAAGAAAGCCGCGCGGTTCAGCCAGTACTAAGGAGGGGGAGGAAGGCACCCCAACCAGGCCGGGGGGGGGGCCCCGGGACCCGCCTCACGGTCCCAACCTGGACGCGCGGCCTGGACCCCACCGACGCACCCCTCCCCCCACCCCCGGGCGCCTCCCCAACTGCACAGCCCAGGCCTCACCCGCCGACGCCCCGACCTGCGCGCCCCCACCAGCGCCCCCTTACCTGGCTCGCGACGGCAGCAGAGGCGACAGCAAGCGGCGGGAGGCCGAGACCCCAGGCAGCCTTCCTCCTCCGGGAGCTGGTCCAGGAGCACCCAGCTCCCGCCCAGCTTCCTCACGTTCTGGGCGCGCCCCAGCGCCCTGGCGCCCCTGCGCGCGCGCGCACGAGCAGCTTTCAGCGCCCCTCCCCCTCCCGCCCGCCTGACAGCAGCATGGAGGCTTGGCTGCGACTCCAGCAGTAGGGATGCTGCGAGTGGGGCCGGGCGGTGGGCCGGTGGAGCTTCGGGCGGTGGGGCGGTGGGGCGGTGGGGCGGTGGGGCGAGCCCAGCCCGCGGCCAGGGCTGGCCGGGTCCCCAACACCAACGCGGCCCCCCACGCCCTCCTCCAGGGTCCCGGCCCCCAAGTAGGACCACCACGGGCCCAGGGCCAGGCCTCACCCCACCAGCCCCACTACCACTGCTCGCCGACCCCCCACCCAGTCAATGCCTCAGCGCCCCCTGCCACGCCCGGTCCCCGATCCACTGCACCCCCGAGACAAAGCTGCTTCTCCTCACACCCAAATCCCGCCCCAGGTCTGCGCCCCACTCGGTCCTAAGCTACAGCCCCTGTAAACCGCGCTCACCCCAAGGGTCTCACCCCAGGTCCCCCCACCGTCCGGAGATACCCCCCTAACCCTTCACCTAGGAATGAGCCCCCACCCTTCAGCCGGGTCACTTCCGCTCCCAGCAACCCCTCCCCCTCACCCTGTCCGCCCTCATCGCCAGATCGCCGCACACCCGGAGTGCACCCCTACCCCAGATGACCCCCTCAGCCCTCTCCTCGCGAGGGCCGGGCGCTCCGGGCTCCGATCACCACGGCGACAGCCGCTAGACAGGGATGCCCCGGGCCCACGGCAGGCACGCAGTCCTGGCTCCCAGGGGCGCGGCCCCGGCGGCCGGGTGGGCGGGGCTTGAGGCCATTCCAATTCCCAGCCCCACCCCCACGCCCCCATCCCACCCCGAAGCCCAATGCCTCCTCAGAGCCCATGGGATAGGTGGTCCCGAGCTGCACACCGCTTGCCAGTGGGCCTTGGCTGCTTGATGCTGGTGCGGGGAGGGAGGGTGCAGCCTTAGCCCGGCCCTCGGCCCCCGGGATGGACAGCGGGCAGCAGTGGCAGTGGCAGTGGGAGTGGTAGTGGGGGTGGCGGCGGAGGCGGCGGAGGCGGGACAGGGCGGCTGTCCTGGGAGAGCAAGTCCACTTGCTCCCACTTCCCCCGCCGCCTGGCCTCTGCTGCCAGAGCTTCCTGGAAGGAGTTTCCCCCTGTCAGCCTGCCCCTGGGAGGCAGGCCGGCTATGGCCAGGGGGGCGGGGCGGCGGCAGTGGCAGCAGCAGAGCTGGAGATGGCAGGATTGGGGCTGACCCATACTACTAGCCAGGTACTTGCTCCCATTGCCCGCTGTCTCTGTCGCTGCCCCCCGCCCCTGCACATTGACTGCACCACGCCCACCTCTCAGGAGCAGGATCACCTGAGGACAAGCCTCCAGGGACCCTGGGGCAGCAAGAGACCGCCCCCAGAGCAGGCTGAGGGGGACACGCGAGGAAATGCACAGGATTGCCTTGGCAGCCCCCGCCCCACGCTGCCGCCCGCCCTCTCTGCAGCCGCCCCAGACCCCGCCACCACCACTGCCCCCTGAGCACACCGCGCCAGCATCCCGGGAGCCGGACAACACGGACATGTGCACCCAGTGAAACTGGCGTAGCACAGGGCGCCCCCTGAGCAAGCTGAGGGGTCACCAGAGGAAATCCACAGGCTTACCTGGGCAGCCCTCGCCACCGCTGCTGACCTCTCTGCAGCCTCCCCTTCCCCGCCCCGGGCCACCATCCCCTCAGCGCACCGCGCCTGCCTCCTGGGAGGCATCCAACACGTAGATGTGCAGCTAGGGAACCTGGGGTATCAGAGTCCGACCCCAGGCCAGGCCAAGGGATCATGGGAGCAAATCCTCGGGCTTCTAGGGCAGCCCCGCCTCCTCTCTGCAGCCCCTGACCGAACCTCCCCAGCCTCCCATGACCTGGCTGACAAGGAGACTTCAATCCCGCAAACCTGGGGTGGCAGAGGCTGTCCCCAGGCCAAGGAGAGGGGGAGATGGGAGGAAACTTGCCAACTCGCCAGGGCAGCCCCCTTAGCCGCAGTGCCTCCGGCCCCTCCACCACTGACCTCTTTCACTGACCGCACCACGCCCGCTCCCAAGAGCAGGCTGATTAAATGGCTTCAGTCTGAGGAACGTGGGAGAGCGGCGGTCGCCCCCAGGCTAGGCCGTTGGGGACATGGGAGAAAATCCTCTGGCTCACCAGGGGCACCCCAGTCCCCGGACCCTGTCCCCATCACTGTCCCCTGACTGCACTCCGCCTGTAGTGAGTGTGTCTGTCCGTCTGCCTGCCTGCCTGCCTGCCTGCCTGCCTGGCTGGCTGTCTATCTATCTGTTGGAGGAGGGGAGAGGCTAGTCTATGTCTGTGTGTCTCTGTGTGTCTATGGAATGGAGGAAGAGGAGGCTAGTATGTCTATCTCTCGGCCTATCTATCTCTCTGACAATCTATCTAAGCAATGGAGGAGGCAGAGGAGGCTAGTGTGTTTGTCTATCTACCTAATTGAGGAGGAGAAGGAGTGGTGTGTGTGTGTGTGTGTGTGTGTGTGTGTAAGTGTGTGTGTGGGTCTGTCCATTTCTGTATTTGTCTATCTAATGGAGGAGGAGGTGGAGGAAGCTAGCGTGACTTTCCGTCTGTCTGTCTGCATACGCACCTAATGAAGTAGGAGGAGGCTACTGTGTTCGTCTAAGTGTCTTTCTATTGGAGGAGGTGAGTGTGTCTGTCTCTCAGTCTGTCTGGGTGTTTCTTTATCTACTAGAGGAGGAGGCTAGTGTGTCTATCTACTTACCTACCTGATTGAGGAGGAAGAGGAGGCTGCTGTGTGTGTGTATCTCTCTGACCATCTATTTCATGGAGGAGGAGATTGGTGTGTCCATCTACCTACCTAACTGAGGAGTAGGAGGGGGCTTCTGTTTGTGTGTGTGTGTGTGTTGGTGTGTGCCTGTCTGTCTTTGTATGTATGTATCTGTGTACCTATGTAATGGAGGAGGAGGACGAGGTTAGTGTATCTATCTGTTAATAACAAAGAAAGAGACTAGCGTGTCTGCCTATTTATATGTCTGTCTCTCTGTGTATTGGAGGAAGCCTCCCGGGACTCCATTGACCTGGAGAGATGTCAGATGCCACCCTGAGGCAGAAGAAGGCGCCCAGAGAGCTGGCTGAGGGGGACTCGGGAGGAAATCCACAGGCTTGCCTGGGCAGCTCGCGTCCTTCGCTGCTGCCCTCTCTGCAGCCGCCCCGCCCCCTACCCCAATCCCGGCCCCTGGGCGTACAGCCCCAGCATACGCAGAAACACATTCAAAATGGCTTAGACACTTAAACGTAAGACAAGACACCACACACCTCTCGGTAGGAAACGTAGGCCAAACAGTATCCCACGTACACCTCACCCATTTTCTCCTAGGGTAGTCTCCCCAAGCAACAGAAAACTCAGCAAAAATACAAACACAAACGGGAGCAAACTGAATTCATCAGCTTTGGCACACCAAAGGAAACCAGAAGCAGAACTAAACCACGGCCTACGAAATAGGAGACAATCTTTGCCAAACATGAGACTGACTAGGGGTTCATTTCCACCATATCCAAACAGCTCATCCGACTCAACGGACAGAAGACGACCCAATCCAAACATGGGCAGAAGACGACCTCAGGAAGCAATTCTCCAGCGAAGACCCACCAGCGACCAATGAGAGGCACATGACAAAACAGGCTCAAGGTTGCTAATTATCCGAGGAATACAAGGCAAAACTACAATGAGGTGGCATCTCGCCCCAGTTAGAGTGGCCACCATTCCAAAGCCCACACAGGATCAAGGCTACAGAGGCTGTGGAGAAAAGGGATCCCTCCTACACTGTCGGTGGGAATGTCGTTTGCTGCAGCCACTGTGCAAAACAGGAGGGAGGGTCCTCAAAAGACGGAAAATACACTGGTCAGAACCTTTGGATCTCGGGGGGAGGCTAACAAGCTCCCAAAGGCCCGGCCTCGCCCCTGCTTCTGCCCCAGCTCGCCTGTGCCCCACAGGGTCCGGGGCGGCCTCCACTCCCAGGGCAGGGCCACTCGCGCGGGAAGGCCTCGCAAGGCCTGAGGGCCAGTCTCGGCTGGCCCGGGGCCGTCCCGCGCCCTCCCATCTCCCGGGGCTGCTCCCACTTTGCCAAAGCCTCCTGGGAGCGGCGGCCAAGAAAGCCGCGCGGTTCAGCCAGTACTAAGGAGGGGGAGGAAGGCACCCCAACCAGGCCGGGGGGGGGGGCCCCGGGACCCGCCTCACGGTCCCAACCTGGACGCGCGGCCTGGACCCCACCGACGCACCCCTCCCCCCACCCCCGGGCGCCTCCCCAACTGCACAGCCCAGGCCTCACCCGCCGACGCCCCGACCTGCGCGCCCCCACCAGCGCCCCCTTACCTGGCTCGCGACGGCAGCAGAGGCGACAGCAAGCGGCGGGAGGCCGAGACCCCAGGCAGCCTTCCTCCTCCGGGAGCTGGTCCAGGAGCACCCAGCTCCCGCCCAGCTTCCTCACGTTCTGGGCGCGCCCCAGCGCCCTGGCGCCCCTGCGCGCGCGCGCACGAGCAGCTTTCAGCGCCCCTCCCCCTCCCGCCCGCCTGACAGCAGCATGGAGGCTTGGCTGCGACTCCAGCAGTAGGGATGCTGCGAGTGGGGCCGGGCGGTGGGCCGGTGGAGCTTCGGGCGGTGGGGCGGTGGGGCGGTGGGGCGAGCCCAGCCCGCGGCCAGGGCTGGCCGGGTCCCCAACACCAACGCGGCCCCCCACGCCCTCCTCCAGGGTCCCGGCCCCCAAGTAGGACCACCACGGGCCCAGGGCCAGGCCTCACCCCACCAGCCCCACTACCACTGCTCGCCGACCCCCCACCCAGTCAATGCCTCAGCGCCCCCTGCCACGCCCGGTCCCCGATCCACTGCACCCCCGAGACAAAGCTGCTTCTCCTCACACCCAAATCCCGCCCCAGGTCTGCGCCCCACTCGGTCCTAAGCTACAGCCCCTGTAAACCGCGCTCACCCCAAGGGTCTCACCCCAGGTCCCCCCACCGTCCGGAGATACCCCCCTAACCCTTCACCTAGGAATGAGCCCCCACCCTTCAGCCGGGTCACTTCCGCTCCCAGCAACCCCTCCCCCTCACCCTGTCCGCCCTCATCGCCAGATCGCCGCACACCCGGAGTGCACCCCTACCCCAGATGACCCCCTCAGCCCTCTCCTCGCGAGGGCCGGGCGCTCCGGGCTCCGATCACCACGGCGACAGCCGCTAGACAGGGATGCCCCGGGCCCACGGCAGGCACGCAGTCCTGGCTCCCAGGGGCGCGGCCCCGGCGGCCGGGTGGGCGGGGCTTGAGGCCATTCCAATTCCCAGCCCCACCCCCACGCCCCCATCCCACCCCGAAGCCCAATGCCTCCTCAGAGCCCATGGGATAGGTGGTCCCGAGCTGCACACCGCTTGCCAGTGGGCCTTGGCTGCTTGATGCTGGTGCGGGGAGGGAGGGTGCAGCCTTAGCCCGGCCCTCGGCCCCCGGGATGGACAGCGGGCAGCAGTGGCAGTGGCAGTGGGAGTGGTAGTGGGGGTGGCGGCGGAGGCGGCGGAGGCGGGACAGGGCGGCTGTCCTGGGAGAGCAAGTCCACTTGCTCCCACTTCCCCCGCCGCCTGGCCTCTGCTGCCAGAGCTTCCTGGAAGGAGTTTCCCCCTGTCAGCCTGCCCCTGGGAGGCAGGCCGGCTATGGCCAGGGGGGCGGGGCGGCGGCAGTGGCAGCAGCAGAGCTGGAGATGGCAGGATTGGGGCTGACCCATACTACTAGCCAGGTACTTGCTCCCATTGCCCGCTGTCTCTGTCGCTGCCCCCCGCCCCTGCACATTGACTGCACCACGCCCACCTCTCAGGAGCAGGATCACCTGAGGACAAGCCTCCAGGGACCCTGGGGCAGCAAGAGACCGCCCCCAGAGCAGGCTGAGGGGGACACGCGAGGAAATGCACAGGATTGCCTTGGCAGCCCCCGCCCCACGCTGCCGCCCGCCCTCTCTGCAGCCGCCCCAGACCCCGCCACCACCACTGCCCCCTGAGCACACCGCGCCAGCATCCCGGGAGCCGGACAACACGGACATGTGCACCCAGTGAAACTGGCGTAGCACAGGGCGCCCCCTGAGCAAGCTGAGGGGTCACCAGAGGAAATCCACAGGCTTACCTGGGCAGCCCTCGCCACCGCTGCTGACCTCTCTGCAGCCTCCCCTTCCCCGCCCCGGGCCACCATCCCCTCAGCGCACCGCGCCTGCCTCCTGGGAGGCATCCAACACGTAGATGTGCAGCTAGGGAACCTGGGGTATCAGAGTCCGACCCCAGGCCAGGCCAAGGGATCATGGGAGCAAATCCTCGGGCTTCTAGGGCAGCCCCGCCTCCTCTCTGCAGCCCCTGACCGAACCTCCCCAGCCTCCCATGACCTGGCTGACAAGGAGACTTCAATCCCGCAAACCTGGGGTGGCAGAGGCTGTCCCCAGGCCAAGGAGAGGGGGAGATGGGAGGAAACTTGCCAACTCGCCAGGGCAGCCCCCTTAGCCGCAGTGCCTCCGGCCCCTCCACCACTGACCTCTTTCACTGACCGCACCACGCCCGCTCCCAAGAGCAGGCTGATTAAATGGCTTCAGTCTGAGGAACGTGGGAGAGCGGCGGTCGCCCCCAGGCTAGGCCGTTGGGGACATGGGAGAAAATCCTCTGGCTCACCAGGGGCACCCCAGTCCCCGGACCCTGTCCCCATCACTGTCCCCTGACTGCACTCCGCCTGTAGTGAGTGTGTCTGTCCGTCTGCCTGCCTGCCTGCCTGCCTGCCTGCCTGGCTGGCTGTCTATCTATCTGTTGGAGGAGGGGAGAGGCTAGTCTATGTCTGTGTGTCTCTGTGTGTCTATGGAATGGAGGAAGAGGAGGCTAGTATGTCTATCTCTCGGCCTATCTATCTCTCTGACAATCTATCTAAGCAATGGAGGAGGCAGAGGAGGCTAGTGTGTTTGTCTATCTACCTAATTGAGGAGGAGAAGGAGTGGTGTGTGTGTGTGTGTGTGTGTGTGTGTGTAAGTGTGTGTGTGGGTCTGTCCATTTCTGTATTTGTCTATCTAATGGAGGAGGAGGTGGAGGAAGCTAGCGTGACTTTCCGTCTGTCTGTCTGCATACGCACCTAATGAAGTAGGAGGAGGCTACTGTGTTCGTCTAAGTGTCTTTCTATTGGAGGAGGTGAGTGTGTCTGTCTCTCAGTCTGTCTGGGTGTTTCTTTATCTACTAGAGGAGGAGGCTAGTGTGTCTATCTACTTACCTACCTGATTGAGGAGGAAGAGGAGGCTGCTGTGTGTGTGTATCTCTCTGACCATCTATTTCATGGAGGAGGAGATTGGTGTGTCCATCTACCTACCTAACTGAGGAGTAGGAGGGGGCTTCTGTTTGTGTGTGTGTGTGTGTTGGTGTGTGCCTGTCTGTCTTTGTATGTATGTATCTGTGTACCTATGTAATGGAGGAGGAGGACGAGGTTAGTGTATCTATCTGTTAATAACAAAGAAAGAGACTAGCGTGTCTGCCTATTTATATGTCTGTCTCTCTGTGTATTGGAGGAAGCCTCCCGGGACTCCATTGACCTGGAGAGATGTCAGATGCCACCCTGAGGCAGAAGAAGGCGCCCAGAGAGCTGGCTGAGGGGGACTCGGGAGGAAATCCACAGGCTTGCCTGGGCAGCTCGCGTCCTTCGCTGCTGCCCTCTCTGCAGCCGCCCCGCCCCCTACCCCAATCCCGGCCCCTGGGCGTACAGCCCCAGCATACGCAGAAACACATTCAAAATGGCTTAGACACTTAAACGTAAGACAAGACACCACACACCTCTCGGTAGGAAACGTAGGCCAAACAGTATCCCACGTACACCTCACCCATTTTCTCCTAGGGTAGTCTCCCCAAGCAACAGAAAACTCAGCAAAAATACAAACACAAACGGGAGCAAACTGAATTCATCAGCTTTGGCACACCAAAGGAAACCAGAAGCAGAACTAAACCACGGCCTACGAAATAGGAGACAATCTTTGCCAAACATGAGACTGACTAGGGGTTCATTTCCACCATATCCAAACAGCTCATCCGACTCAACGGACAGAAGACGACCCAATCCAAACATGGGCAGAAGACGACCTCAGGAAGCAATTCTCCAGCGAAGACCCACCAGCGACCAATGAGAGGCACATGACAAAACAGGCTCAAGGTTGCTAATTATCCGAGGAATACAAGGCAAAACTACAATGAGGTGGCATCTCGCCCCAGTTAGAGTGGCCACCATTCCAAAGCCCACACAGGATCAAGGCTACAGAGGCTGTGGAGAAAAGGGATCCCTCCTACACTGTCGGTGGGAATGTCGTTTGCTGCAGCCACTGTGCAAAACAGGAGGGAGGGTCCTCAAAAGACGGAAAATACACTGGTCAGAACCTTTGGATCTCGGGGGGAGGCTAACAAGCTCCCAAAGGCCCGGCCTCGCCCCTGCTTCTGCCCCAGCTCGCCTGTGCCCCACAGGGTCCGGGGCGGCCTCCACTCCCAGGGCAGGGCCACTCGCGCGGGAAGGCCTCGCAAGGCCTGAGGGCCAGTCTCGGCTGGCCCGGGGCCGTCCCGCGCCCTCCCATCTCCCGGGGCTGCTCCCACTTTGCCAAAGCCTCCTGGGAGCGGCGGCCAAGAAAGCCGCGCGGTTCAGCCAGTACTAAGGAGGGGGAGGAAGGCACCCCAACCAGGCCGGGGGGGGGGGCCCCGGGACCCGCCTCACGGTCCCAACCTGGACGCGCGGCCTGGACCCCACCGACGCACCCCTCCCCCCACCCCCGGGCGCCTCCCCAACTGCACAGCCCAGGCCTCACCCGCCGACGCCCCGACCTGCGCGCCCCCACCAGCGCCCCCTTACCTGGCTCGCGACGGCAGCAGAGGCGACAGCAAGCGGCGGGAGGCCGAGACCCCAGGCAGCCTTCCTCCTCCGGGAGCTGGTCCAGGAGCACCCAGCTCCCGCCCAGCTTCCTCACGTTCTGGGCGCGCCCCAGCGCCCTGGCGCCCCTGCGCGCGCGCGCACGAGCAGCTTTCAGCGCCCCTCCCCCTCCCGCCCGCCTGACAGCAGCATGGAGGCTTGGCTGCGACTCCAGCAGTAGGGATGCTGCGAGTGGGGCCGGGCGGTGGGCCGGTGGAGCTTCGGGCGGTGGGGCGGTGGGGCGGTGGGGCGAGCCCAGCCCGCGGCCAGGGCTGGCCGGGTCCCCAACACCAACGCGGCCCCCCACGCCCTCCTCCAGGGTCCCGGCCCCCAAGTAGGACCACCACGGGCCCAGGGCCAGGCCTCACCCCACCAGCCCCACTACCACTGCTCGCCGACCCCCCACCCAGTCAATGCCTCAGCGCCCCCTGCCACGCCCGGTCCCCGATCCACTGCACCCCCGAGACAAAGCTGCTTCTCCTCACACCCAAATCCCGCCCCAGGTCTGCGCCCCACTCGGTCCTAAGCTACAGCCCCTGTAAACCGCGCTCACCCCAAGGGTCTCACCCCAGGTCCCCCCACCGTCCGGAGATACCCCCCTAACCCTTCACCTAGGAATGAGCCCCCACCCTTCAGCCGGGTCACTTCCGCTCCCAGCAACCCCTCCCCCTCACCCTGTCCGCCCTCATCGCCAGATCGCCGCACACCCGGAGTGCACCCCTACCCCAGATGACCCCCTCAGCCCTCTCCTCGCGAGGGCCGGGCGCTCCGGGCTCCGATCACCACGGCGACAGCCGCTAGACAGGGATGCCCCGGGCCCACGGCAGGCACGCAGTCCTGGCTCCCAGGGGCGCGGCCCCGGCGGCCGGGTGGGCGGGGCTTGAGGCCATTCCAATTCCCAGCCCCACCCCCACGCCCCCATCCCACCCCGAAGCCCAATGCCTCCTCAGAGCCCATGGGATAGGTGGTCCCGAGCTGCACACCGCTTGCCAGTGGGCCTTGGCTGCTTGATGCTGGTGCGGGGAGGGAGGGTGCAGCCTTAGCCCGGCCCTCGGCCCCCGGGATGGACAGCGGGCAGCAGTGGCAGTGGCAGTGGGAGTGGTAGTGGGGGTGGCGGCGGAGGCGGCGGAGGCGGGACAGGGCGGCTGTCCTGGGAGAGCAAGTCCACTTGCTCCCACTTCCCCCGCCGCCTGGCCTCTGCTGCCAGAGCTTCCTGGAAGGAGTTTCCCCCTGTCAGCCTGCCCCTGGGAGGCAGGCCGGCTATGGCCAGGGGGGCGGGGCGGCGGCAGTGGCAGCAGCAGAGCTGGAGATGGCAGGATTGGGGCTGACCCATACTACTAGCCAGGTACTTGCTCCCATTGCCCGCTGTCTCTGTCGCTGCCCCCCGCCCCTGCACATTGACTGCACCACGCCCACCTCTCAGGAGCAGGATCACCTGAGGACAAGCCTCCAGGGACCCTGGGGCAGCAAGAGACCGCCCCCAGAGCAGGCTGAGGGGGACACGCGAGGAAATGCACAGGATTGCCTTGGCAGCCCCCGCCCCACGCTGCCGCCCGCCCTCTCTGCAGCCGCCCCAGACCCCGCCACCACCACTGCCCCCTGAGCACACCGCGCCAGCATCCCGGGAGCCGGACAACACGGACATGTGCACCCAGTGAAACTGGCGTAGCACAGGGCGCCCCCTGAGCAAGCTGAGGGGTCACCAGAGGAAATCCACAGGCTTACCTGGGCAGCCCTCGCCACCGCTGCTGACCTCTCTGCAGCCTCCCCTTCCCCGCCCCGGGCCACCATCCCCTCAGCGCACCGCGCCTGCCTCCTGGGAGGCATCCAACACGTAGATGTGCAGCTAGGGAACCTGGGGTATCAGAGTCCGACCCCAGGCCAGGCCAAGGGATCATGGGAGCAAATCCTCGGGCTTCTAGGGCAGCCCCGCCTCCTCTCTGCAGCCCCTGACCGAACCTCCCCAGCCTCCCATGACCTGGCTGACAAGGAGACTTCAATCCCGCAAACCTGGGGTGGCAGAGGCTGTCCCCAGGCCAAGGAGAGGGGGAGATGGGAGGAAACTTGCCAACTCGCCAGGGCAGCCCCCTTAGCCGCAGTGCCTCCGGCCCCTCCACCACTGACCTCTTTCACTGACCGCACCACGCCCGCTCCCAAGAGCAGGCTGATTAAATGGCTTCAGTCTGAGGAACGTGGGAGAGCGGCGGTCGCCCCCAGGCTAGGCCGTTGGGGACATGGGAGAAAATCCTCTGGCTCACCAGGGGCACCCCAGTCCCCGGACCCTGTCCCCATCACTGTCCCCTGACTGCACTCCGCCTGTAGTGAGTGTGTCTGTCCGTCTGCCTGCCTGCCTGCCTGCCTGCCTGCCTGGCTGGCTGTCTATCTATCTGTTGGAGGAGGGGAGAGGCTAGTCTATGTCTGTGTGTCTCTGTGTGTCTATGGAATGGAGGAAGAGGAGGCTAGTATGTCTATCTCTCGGCCTATCTATCTCTCTGACAATCTATCTAAGCAATGGAGGAGGCAGAGGAGGCTAGTGTGTTTGTCTATCTACCTAATTGAGGAGGAGAAGGAGTGGTGTGTGTGTGTGTGTGTGTGTGTGTGTGTAAGTGTGTGTGTGGGTCTGTCCATTTCTGTATTTGTCTATCTAATGGAGGAGGAGGTGGAGGAAGCTAGCGTGACTTTCCGTCTGTCTGTCTGCATACGCACCTAATGAAGTAGGAGGAGGCTACTGTGTTCGTCTAAGTGTCTTTCTATTGGAGGAGGTGAGTGTGTCTGTCTCTCAGTCTGTCTGGGTGTTTCTTTATCTACTAGAGGAGGAGGCTAGTGTGTCTATCTACTTACCTACCTGATTGAGGAGGAAGAGGAGGCTGCTGTGTGTGTGTATCTCTCTGACCATCTATTTCATGGAGGAGGAGATTGGTGTGTCCATCTACCTACCTAACTGAGGAGTAGGAGGGGGCTTCTGTTTGTGTGTGTGTGTGTGTTGGTGTGTGCCTGTCTGTCTTTGTATGTATGTATCTGTGTACCTATGTAATGGAGGAGGAGGACGAGGTTAGTGTATCTATCTGTTAATAACAAAGAAAGAGACTAGCGTGTCTGCCTATTTATATGTCTGTCTCTCTGTGTATTGGAGGAAGCCTCCCGGGACTCCATTGACCTGGAGAGATGTCAGATGCCACCCTGAGGCAGAAGAAGGCGCCCAGAGAGCTGGCTGAGGGGGACTCGGGAGGAAATCCACAGGCTTGCCTGGGCAGCTCGCGTCCTTCGCTGCTGCCCTCTCTGCAGCCGCCCCGCCCCCTACCCCAATCCCGGCCCCTGGGCGTACAGCCCCAGCATACGCAGAAACACATTCAAAATGGCTTAGACACTTAAACGTAAGACAAGACACCACACACCTCTCGGTAGGAAACGTAGGCCAAACAGTATCCCACGTACACCTCACCCATTTTCTCCTAGGGTAGTCTCCCCAAGCAACAGAAAACTCAGCAAAAATACAAACACAAACGGGAGCAAACTGAATTCATCAGCTTTGGCACACCAAAGGAAACCAGAAGCAGAACTAAACCACGGCCTACGAAATAGGAGACAATCTTTGCCAAACATGAGACTGACTAGGGGTTCATTTCCACCATATCCAAACAGCTCATCCGACTCAACGGACAGAAGACGACCCAATCCAAACATGGGCAGAAGACGACCTCAGGAAGCAATTCTCCAGCGAAGACCCACCAGCGACCAATGAGAGGCACATGACAAAACAGGCTCAAGGTTGCTAATTATCCGAGGAATACAAGGCAAAACTACAATGAGGTGGCATCTCGCCCCAGTTAGAGTGGCCACCATTCCAAAGCCCACACAGGATCAAGGCTACAGAGGCTGTGGAGAAAAGGGATCCCTCCTACACTGTCGGTGGGAATGTCGTTTGCTGCAGCCACTGTGCAAAACAGGAGGGAGGGTCCTCAAAAGACGGAAAATACACTGGTCAGAACCTTTGGATCTCGGGGGGAGGCTAACAAGCTCCCAAAGGCCCGGCCTCGCCCCTGCTTCTGCCCCAGCTCGCCTGTGCCCCACAGGGTCCGGGGCGGCCTCCACTCCCAGGGCAGGGCCACTCGCGCGGGAAGGCCTCGCAAGGCCTGAGGGCCAGTCTCGGCTGGCCCGGGGCCGTCCCGCGCCCTCCCATCTCCCGGGGCTGCTCCCACTTTGCCAAAGCCGCCTGGGAGCGGCGGCCAAGAAAGCCGCGCGGTTCAGCCAGTACTAAGGAGGGGGAGGAAGGCACCCCAACCAGGCCGGGGGGGGGGCCCCGGGACCCGCCTCACGGTCCCAACCTGGACGCGCGGCCTGGACCCCACCGACGCACCCCTCCCCCCACCCCCGGGCGCCTCCCCAACTGCACAGCCCAGGCCTCACCCGCCGACGCCCCGACCTGCGCGCCCCCACCAGCGCCCCCTTACCTGGCTCGCGACGGCAGCAGAGGCGACAGCAAGCGGCGGGAGGCCGAGACCCCAGGCAGCCTTCCTCCTCCGGGAGCTGGTCCAGGAGCACCCAGCTCCCGCCCAGCTTCCTCACGTTCTGGGCGCGCCCCAGCGCCCTGGCGTCCTGGCGCCCCTGCGCGCGCGCGCACGAGCAGCTTTCAGCGCCCCTCCCCCTCCCGCCCGCCTGACAGCAGCATGGAGGCTTGGCTGCGACTCCAGCAGTAGGGATGCTGCGAGTGGGGCCGGGCGGTGGGCCGGTGGAGCTTCGGGCGGTCGGGCGGTGGGGCGGTGGGGCGGTGGGGCGAGCCCAGCCCGCGGCCAGGGCTGGCCGGGTCCCCAACACCAACGCGGCCCCCCACGCCCTCCTCCAGGGTCCCGGCCCCCAAGTAGGACCACCACGGGCCCAGGGCCAGGCCTCACCCCACCAGCCCCACTACCACTGCTCGCCGACCCCCCACCCAGTCAATGCCTCCCCACCCCCTGCCACGCCCGGTCCCCGATCCACTGCACCCCCGAGACAAAGCTGCTTCTCCTCACACCCAAATCCCGCCCCAGGTCTGCGCCCCACTCGGTCCTAAGCTACAGCCCCTGTAAACCGCGCTCACCCCAAGGGCCTCACCCCAGGTCCCCCCACCGTCCGGAGATACCCCCCTAACCCTTCACCTAGGAATGAGCCCCCACCCTTCAGCCGGGTCACTTCCGCTCCCAGCAACCCCTCCCCCTCACCCTGTCCGCCCTCATCGCCAGATCGCCGCACACCCGGAGTGCACCCCTACCCCAGATGACCCCCTCAGCCCTCTCCTCGCGAGGGCCGGGCGCTCCGGGCTCCGATCACCACGGCGACAGCCTCTAGACAGGGATGCCCCGGGCCCACGGCAGGCACGCAGTCCTGGCTCCAGGGGCGCGGCCCCGGCGGCCGGGTGGGCGGGGCTTGAGGCCATTCCAATTCCCAGCCCCACCCCCACGCCCCCATCCCACCCCGAAGCCCAATGCCTCCTCAGAGCCCATGGGATAGGTGGTCCCGAGCTGCACACCGCTTGCCAGTGGGCCTTGGCTGCTTGATGCTGGTGCGGGGAGGGAGGGTGCAGCCTTAGCCCGGCCCTCGGCCCCCGGGATGGACAGCGGGCAGCAGTGGCAGTGGCAGTGGGAGTGGTAGTGGGGGTGGCGGCGGAGGCGGCGGAGGCGGGACAGGGCGGCTGTCCTGGGAGAGCAAGTCCACTTGCTCCCACTTCCCCCGCCGCCTGGCCTCTGCTGCCAGAGCTTCCTGGAAGGAGTTTCCCCCTGTCAGCCTGCCCCTGGGAGGCAGGCCGGCTATGGCCAGGGGGGCGGGGCGGCGGCAGTGGCAGCAGCAGAGCTGGAGATGGCAGGATTGGGGCTGACCCATACTACTAGCCAGGTACTTGCTCCCATTGCCCGCTGTCTCTGTCGCTGCCCCCCGCCCCTGCACATTGACTGCACCACGCCCACCTCTCAGGAGCAGGATCACCTGAGGACAAGCCTCCAGGGACCCTGGGGCAGCAAGAGACCGCCCCCAGAGCAGGCTGAGGGGGACACGCGAGGAAATGCACAGGATTGCCTTGGCAGCCCCCGCCCCACGCTGCCGCCCGCCCTCTCTGCAGCCGCCCCAGACCCCGCCACCACCACTGCCCCCTGAGCACACCGCGCCAGCATCCCGGGAGCCGGACAACACGGACATGTGCACCCAGTGAACCTGGCGTAGCACAGGGCGCCCCCTGAGCAAGCTGAGGGGTCACCAGAGGAAATCCACAGGCTTACCTGGGCAGCCCTCGCCACCGCTGCTGACCTCTCTGCAGCCTCCCCTTCCCCGCCCCGGGCCACCATCCCCTCAGCGCACCGCGCCTGCCTCCTGGGAGGCATCCAACACCTAGGCGTGCAGCCAGGGAACCTGGGGTATCAGAGTCCGACCCCAGGCCAGGCCAAGGGATCATGGGAGCAAATCCTCGGGCTTCTAGGGCAGCCCCGCCTCCTCTCTGCAGCCCCTGACCGAACCTCCCCAGCCTCCCATGACCTGGCTGACAAGGAGACTTCAATCCCGCAAACCTGGGGTGGCAGAGGCTGTCCCCAGGCCAAGGAGAGGGGGAGATGGGAGGAAACTTGCCAACTCGCCAGGGCAGCCCCCTTAGCCGCAGTGCCTCCGGCCCCTCCACCACTGACCTCTTTCACTGACCGCACCACGCCCGCTCCCAAGAGCAGGCTGATTAAATGGCTTCAGTCTGAGGAACGTGGGAGAGCGGCGGTCGCCCCCAGGCTAGGCCGTTGGGGACATGGGAGAAAATCCTCTGGCTCACCAGGGGCACCCCAGTCCCCGGACCCTGTCCCCATCACTGTCCCCTGACTGCACTCCGCATGTAGTGAGTGTGTCTGTCCGCCTGCCTGCCTGCCTGCCTGCCTGCCTGCCTGCCTGCCTGCCTGTCTATCTATCTGTTGGAGGAGGGGAGAGGCTAGTCTATGTCTGTGTGTCTCTGTGTGTCTATGGAATGGAGGAAGAGGAGGCTAGTATGTCTATCTCTCGGCCTATCTATCTCTCTGACAATCTATCTAAGCAATGGAGGAGGCAGAGGAGGCTAGTGTGTTTGTCTATCTACCTAATTGAGGAGGAGAAGGAGTGGTGTGTGTGTGTGTGTGTGTGTGTGTGTGTGTGTGTGTAAGTGTGTGTGTGGGTCTGTCCATTTCTGTATTTGTCTATCTAATGGAGGAGGAGGTGGAGGAAGCTAGCGTGACTTTCCGTCTGTCTGTCTGCATACGCACCTAATGAAGTAGGAGGAGGCTACTGTGTTCGTCTAAGTGTCTTTCTATTGGAGGAGGTGAGTGTGTCTGTCTCTCAGTCTGTCTGGGTGTTTCTTTATCTACTAGAGGAGGAGGCTAGTGTGTCTATCTACTTACCTACCTGATTGAGGAGGAAGAGGAGGCTGCTGTGTGTGTGTATCTCTCTGACCATCTATTTCATGGAGGAGGAGATTGGTGTGTCCATCTACCTACCTAACTGAGGAGTAGGAGGGGGCTTCTGTTTGTGTGTGTGTGTGTGTTGGTGTGTGCCTGTCTGTCTTTGTATGTATGTATCTGTGTACCTATGTAATGGAGGAGGAGGACGAGGTTAGTGTATCTATCTGTTAATAACAAAGAAAGAGACTAGCGTGTCTGCCTATTTATATGTCTGTCTCTCTGTGTATTGGAGGAAGCCTCCCGGGACTCCATTGACCTGGAGAGATGTCAAATGCCACCCTGAGGCAGAAGAAGGCGCCCAGAGAGCTGGCTGAGGGGGACTCGGGAGGAAATCCACAGGCTTGCCTGGGCAGCTCGCGTCCTTCGCTGCTGCCCTCTCTGCAGCCGCCCCGCCCCCTACCCCAATCCCGGCCCCTGGGCGTACAGCCCCAGCATACGCAGAAATACATTCAAAATGGCTTAGACACTTAAACGTAAGACAAGACACCACACACCTCTCGGTAGGAAACGTAGGCCAAACAGTATCCCACGTACACCTCACCCATTTTCTCCTAGGGTAGTCTCCCCAAGCAACAGAAAACTCAGCAAAAATACAAACACAAACGGGAGCAAACTGAATTCATCAGCTTTGGCACACCAAAGGAAACCAGAAGCAGAACTAAACCACGGCCTACGAAATAGGAGACAATCTTTGCCAAACAGGAGACTGACTAGGGGTTCATTTCCACCATATCCAAACAGCTCATCCGACTCAACGGACAGAAGACGACCCAATCCAAAAATGGGCAGAAGACGACCTCAGGAAGCAATTCTCCTGCGAAGACCCACCAGCGACCAATGAGAGGCACATGACAAAACAGGCTCAAGGTTGCTAATTATCCGAGGAATACAAGGCAAAACTACAATGAGGTGGCATCTCGCCCCAGTTAGAGTGGCCACCATTCCAAAGCCCACACAGGATCAAGGCTACAGAGGCTGTGGAGAAAAGGGATCCCTCCTACACTGTCGGTGGGAATGTCGTTTGCTGCAGCCACTGTGCAAAACAGGAGGGAGGGTCCTCAAAAGACGGAAAATACACTGGTCAGAACCTTTGGATCTCGGGGGGAGGCTAACAAGCTCCCAAAGGCCCGGCCTCGCCCCTGCTTCTGCCCCAGCTCGCCTGTGCCCCACAGGGTCCGGGGCGGCCTCCACTCCCAGGGCAGGGCCACCCGCGCGGGAAGGCCTCGCAAGGCCTGAGGGCCAGTCTCGGCTGGCCCGGGGCCGTCCCGCGCCCTCCCATCTCCCGGGGCTGCTCCCACTTTGCCAAAGCCTCCTGGGAGCGGCGGCCAAGAAAGCCGCGCGGTTCAGCCAGTACTAAGGAGGGGGAGGAAGGCACCCCAACCAGGCCGGGGGGGGGGGGCCCCGGGACCCGCCTCACGGTCCCAACCTGGACGCGCGGCCTGGACCCCACCGACGCACCCCTCCCCCCACCCCCGGGCGCCTCCCCAACTGCACAGCCCAGGCCTCACCCGCCGACGCCCCGACCTGCGCGCCCCCACCAGCGCCCCCTTACCTGGCTCGCGACGGCAGCAGAGGCGACAGCAAGCGGCGGGAGGCCGAGACCCCAGGCAGCCTTCCTCCTCCGGGAGCTGGTCCAGGAGCACCCAGCTCCCGCCCAGCTTCCTCACGTTCTGGGCGCGCCCCAGCGCCCTGGCGCCCCTGCGCGCGCGCGCACGAGCAGCTTTCAGCGCCCCTCCCCCTCCCGCCCGCCTGACAGCAGCATGGAGGCTTGGCTGCGACTCCAGCAGTAGGGATGCTGCGAGTGGGGCCGGGCGGTGGGCCGGTGGAGCTTCGGGCGGTGGGGCGGTGGGGCGGTGGGGCGAGCCCAGCCCGCGGCCAGGGCTGGCCGGGTCCCCAACACCAACGCGGCCCCCCACGCCCTCCTCCAGGGTCCCGGCCCCCAAGTAGGACCACCACGGGCCCAGGGCCAGGCCTCACCCCACCAGCCCCACTACCACTGCTCGCCGACCCCCCACCCAGTCAATGCCTCCCCACCCCCTGCCACGCCCGGTCCCCGATCCACTGCACCCCCGAGACAAAGCTGCTTCTCCTCACACCCAAATCCCGCCCCAGGTCTGCGCCCCACTCGGTCCTAAGCTACAGCCCCTGTAAACCGCGCTCACCCCAAGGGCCTCACCCCAGGTCCCCCCACCGTCCGGAGATACCCCCCTAACCCTTCACCTAGGAATGAGCCCCCACCCTTCAGCCGGGTCACTTCCGCTCCCAGCAACCCCTCCCCCTCACCCTGTCCACCCTCATCGCCAGATCGCCGCACAGCCGGAGTGCACCCCTACCCCAGATGACCCCCTCAGCCCTCTCCTCGCGTGGGCCGGGCGCTCCGGGCTCCGATCACCACGGCGACAGCCGCTAGACAGGGATGCCCCGGGCCCAGGGCAGGCACGCAGCCCTGGCTCCCAGGGGCGCGGCCCCGGCGGCCGGGTGGGCGGGGCTTGAGGCCATTCCAATTCCCTGCCCCACCCCCACGCCCCCATCCCACCCCGAAGCCCAATGCCTCCTCAGAGCCCATGGGATAGGTGGTCCCGAGCTGCACACCGCTTGCCAGTGGGCCTTGGCTGCTTGATGCTGGTGCGGGGAGGGAGCGTGCAGCCTTAGCCCGGCCCTCGGCCCCCGGGATGGACAGCGGGCAGCAGTGGCAGTGGCAGTGGTAGTGGTAGTGGGGGTGGCGGCGGAGGCGGCGGAGGCGGGACAGGGCGGCTGTCCTGGGAGAGCAAGTCCACTTGCTCCCACTTCCCCCGCCGCCTGGCCTCTGCTGCCAGAGCTTCCTGGAAGGAGTTTCCCCCTGTCAGCCTGCCCCTGGGAGGCAGGCCGGCTATGGCCAGGGGGGCGGGGCGGCGGCAGTGGCAGCAGCAGAGCTGGAGATGGCAGGATTGGGGCTGACCCATACTACTAGCCAGGTACTTGCTCCCATTGCCCGCTGTCTCTGTCGCTGCCCCCCGCCCCTGCACATTGACTGCACCACGCCCACCTCTCAGGAGCAGGATCACCTGAGGACAAGCCTCCAGGGACCCTGGGGCAGCAGAGACCGCCCCCAGAGCAGGCTGAGGGGGACACGCGAGGAAATGCACAGGATTGCCTTGGCAGCCCCCGCCCCACGCTGCCGCCCGCCCTCTCTGCAGCCGCCCCAGACCCCGCCACCACCACTGCCCCCTGAGCACACCGCGCCAGCATCCCGGGAGCCGGACAACACGGACATGTGCACCCAGTGAACCTGGCGTAGCACAGGGCGCCCCATGAGCAAGCTGAGGGGTCACCAGAGGAAATCCACAGGCTTTCCTGGGCAGCCCTCGCCACCGCTGCTGACCTCTCTGCAGCCTCCCCTTCCCCGCCCCGGGCCACCATCCCCTCAGCGCACCGCGCCTGCCTCCTGGGAGGCATCCAACACCTAGGCGTGCAGCCAGGGAACCTGGGGTATCAGAGTCCGACCCCAGGCCAGGCCAAGGGATCATGGGAGCAAATCCTCGGGCTTCTAGGGCAGCCCCGCCTCCTCTCTGCAGCCCCTGACCGAACCTCCCCAGCCTCCCAAGACCTGGCTGACAAGGAGACTTCAATCCCGCAAACCTGGGGTGGCAGAGGCTGTCCCCAGGCCAAGGAGAGGGGGACATGGGAGGAAACTTGCCAACTCGCCAGGGCAGCCCCCTTAGCCGCAGTGCCTCCGGCCCCTCCACCACTGACCTCTTTCACTGACCGCACCACGCCCGCTCCCAAGAGCAGGCTGATTAAATGGCTTCAGTCTGAGGAACGTGGGAGAGCGGCGGTCGCCCCCAGGCTAGGCCGTTGGGGACATGGGAGAAAATCCTCTGGCTCACCAGGGGCACCCCAGTCCCCGGACCCTGTCCCCATCACTGTCCCCTGACTGCACTCCGCATGTAGTGAGTGTGTCTGTCCGTCTGCCTGCCTGCCTGCCTGCCTGCCTGCCTGCCTGCCTGCCTGCCTGCCTGTCTATCTATCTGTTGGAGGAGGGGAGAGGCTAGTCTATGTCTGTGTGTCTCTGTGTGTCTATGGAATGGAGGAAGAGGAGGCTAGTATGTCTATCTCTCGGCCTATCTATCTCTCTGACAATCTATCTAAGCAATGGAGGAGGCAGAGGAGGCTAGTGTGTTTGTCTATCTACCTAATTGAGGAGGAGAAGGAGTGGTGTGTGTGTGTGTGTGTGTGTGTGTGTGTGTGTGTGTAAGTGTGTGTGTGGGTCTGTCCATTTCTGTATTTGTCTATCTAATGGAGGAGGAGGTGGAGGAAGCTAGCGTGACTTTCCGTCTGTCTGTCTGCATACGCACCTAATGAAGTAGGAGGAGGCTACTGTGTTCGTCTAAGTGTCTTTCTATTGGAGGAGGTGAGTGTGTCTGTCTCTCAGTCTGTCTGGGTGTTTCTTTATCTACTAGAGGAGGAGGCTAGTGTGTCTATCTACTTACCTACCTGATTGAGGAGGAAGAGGAGGCTGCTGTGTGTGTGTATCTCTCTGACCATCTATTTCATGGAGGAGGAGATTGGTGTGTCCATCTACCTACCTAACTGAGGAGTAGGAGGGGGCTTCTGTTTGTGTGTGTGTGTGTGTTGGTGTGTGCCTGTCTGTCTTTGTATGTATGTATCTGTGTACCTATGTAATGGAGGAGGAGGACGAGGTTAGTGTATCTATCTGTTAATAACAAAGAAAGAGACTAGCGTGTCTGCCTATTTATATGTCTGTCTCTCTGTGTATTGGAGGAAGCCTCCCGGGACTCCATTGACCTGGAGAGATGTCAAATGCCACCCTGAGGCAGAAGGCGCCCAGAGAGCTGGCTGAGGGGGACTCGGGAGGAAATCCACAGGCTTGCCTGGGCAGCTCGCGTCCTTCGCTGCTGCCCTCTCTGCAGCCGCCCCGCCCCCTACCCCAATCCCGGCCCCTGGGCGTACAGCCCCAGCATACGCAGAAATACATTCAAAATGGCTTAGACACTTAAACGTAAGACAAGACACCACACACCTCTCGGTAGGAAACGTAGGCCAAACAGTATCCCACGTACACCTCACCCATTTTCTCCTAGGGTAGTCTCCCCAAGCAACAGAAAACTCAGCAAAAATACAAACACAAACGGGAGCAAACTGAATTCATCAGCTTTGGCACACCAAAGGAAACCAGAAGCAGAACTAAACCACGGCCTACTAAATAGGAGACAATCTTTGCCAAACATGAGACTGACTAGGGGTTCATTTCCACCATATCCAAACAGCTCATCCGACTCAACGGACAGAAGACGACCCAATCCAAAAATGGGCAGAAGACGACCTCAGGAAGCAATTCTCCTGCGAAGACCCACCAGCGACCAATGAGAGGCACATGACAAAACAGGCTCAAGGTTGCTAATTATCCGAGGAATACAAGGCAAAACTACAATGAGGTGGCATCTCGCCCCAGTTAGAGTGGCCACCATTCCAAAGCCCACACAGGATCAAGGCTACAGAGGCTGTGGAGAAAAGGGATCCCTCCTACACTGTCGGTGGGAATGTCGTTTGCTGCAGCCACTGTGCAAAACAGGAGGGAGAGTCCTCAAAAGACGGAAAATACACTGGTCAGAAGCTTTGGATCTCGGGGGGAGGCTAACAAGCTCCCAAAGGCCCGGCCTCGCCCCTGCTTCTGCCCCAGCTCGCCTGTGCCCCACAGGGTCCGGGGCGGCCTCCACTCCCAGGGCAGGGCCACCCGCGCGGGAAGGCCTCGCAAGGCCTGAGGGCCAGTCTCGGCTGGCCCGGGGCCGTCCAGCGCCCTCCCATCTCCCGGGGCTGCTCCCACTTTGCCAAAGCCGCCTGTGAGCGGCGGCCAAGAAAGCCGCGCGGTTCAGCCAGTACTAAGGAGGGGGAGGAAGGCACCCCAACCAGGCCGGGGGGGGGGCCCCGGGACCCGCCTCACGGTCCCAACCTGGACGCGCGGCCTGGACCCCACCGACGCACCCCTCCCCCCACCCCCGGGCGCCTCCCCAACTGCACAGCCCAGGCCTCACCCGCCGACTCCCCGACCTGCGCGCCCCCACCAGCGCCCCCTTACCTGGCTCGCGACGGCAGCAGAGGCGACAGCAAGCGGCGGGAGGCCGAGACCCCAGGCAGCCTTCCTCCTCCGGGAGCTGGTCCAGGAGCACCCAGCTCCCGCCCAGCTTCCTCACGTTCTGGGCGCGCCCCAGCGCCCTGGCGTCCTGGCGCCCCTGCGCGCGCGCGCACGAGCAGCTTTCAGCGCCCCTCCCCCTCCCGCCCGCCTGACAGCAGCATGGAGGCTTGGCTGCGACTCCAGCAGTAGGGATGCTGCGAGTGGGGCCGGGCGGTGGGCCGGTGGAGCTTCGGGCGGTCGGGCGGTGGGGCGGTGGGGCGGTGGGGCGAGCCCAGCCCGCGGCCAGGGCTGGCCGGGTCCCCAACACCAACGCGGCCCCCCACGCCCTCCTCCAGGGTCCCGGCCCCCAAGTAGGACCACCACGGGCCCAGGGCCAGGCCTCACCCCACCAGCCCCACTACCACTGCTCGCCGACCCCCCACCCAGTCAATGCCTCCCCACCCCCTGCCACGCCCGGTCCCCGATCCACTGCACCCCCGAGACAAAGCTGCTTCTCCTCACACCCAAATCCCGCCCCAGGTCTGCGCCCCACTCGGTCCTAAGCTACAGCCCCTGTAAACCGCGCTCACCCCAAGGGCCTCACCCCAGGTCCCCCCACCGTCCGGAGATACTCCCCTAACCCTTCACCTAGGAATGAGCCCCCACCCTTCAGCCGGGTCACTTCCGCTCCCAGCAACCCCTCCCCCTCACCCTGTCCGCCCTCATCGCCAGATCGCCGCACACCCGGAGTGCACCCCTACCCCAGATGACCCCCTCAGCCCTCTCCTCGCGTGGGCCGGGCGCTCCGGGCTCCGATCACCACGGCGACAGCCGCTAGACAGGGATGCCCCGGGCCCAGGGCAGGCACGCAGCCCTGGCTCCCAGGGGCGCGGCCCCGGCGGCCGGGTGGGCGGGGCTTGAGGCCATTCCAATTCCCTGCCCCACCCCCACGCCCCCATCCCACCCCGAAGCCCAATGCCTCCTCAGAGCCCATGGGATAGGTGGTCCCGAGCTGCACACCGCTTGCCAGTGGGCCTTGGCTGCTTGATGCTGGTGCGGGGAGGGAGCGTGCAGCCTTAGCCCGGCCCTCGGCCCCCGGGATGGACAGCGGGCAGCAGTGGCAGTGGCAGTGGTAGTGGTAGTGGGGGTGGCGGCGGAGGCGGCGGAGGCGGGACAGGGCGGCTGTCCTGGGAGAGCAAGTCCACTTGCTCCCACTTCCCCCGCCGCCTGGCCTCTGCTGCCAGAGCTTCCTGGAAGGAGTTTCCCCCTGTCAGCCTGCCCCTGGGAGGCAGGCCGGCTATGGCCAGGGGGGCGGGGCGGCGGCAGTGGCAGCAGCAGAGCTGGAGATGGCAGGATTGGGGCTGACCCATACTACTAGCCAGGTACTTGCTCCCATTGCCCGCTGTCTCTGTCGCTGCCCCCCGCCCCTGCACATTGACTGCACCACGCCCACCTCTCAGGAGCAGGATCACCTGAGGACAAGCCTCCAGGGACCCTGGGGCAGCAGAGACCGCCCCCAGAGCAGGCTGAGGGGGACACGCGAGGAAATGCACAGGATTGCCTTGGCAGCCCCCGCCCCACGCTGCCGCCCGCCCTCTCTGCAGCCGCCCCAGACCCCGCCACCACCACTGCCCCCTGAGCACACCGCGCCAGCATCCCGGGAGCCGGACAACACGGACATGTGCACCCAGTGAACCTGGCGTAGCACAGGGCGCCCCATGAGCAAGCTGAGGGGTCACCAGAGGAAATCCACAGGCTTTCCTGGGCAGCCCTCGCCACCGCTGCTGACCTCTCTGCAGCCTCCCCTTCCCCGCCCCGGGCCACCATCCCCTCAGCGCACCGCGCCTGCCTCCTGGGAGGCATCCAACACCTAGGCGTGCAGCCAGGGAACCTGGGGTATCAGAGTCCGACCCCAGGCCAGGCCAAGGGATCATGGGAGCAAATCCTCGGGCTTCTAGGGCAGCCCCGCCTCCTCTCTGCAGCCCCTGACCGAACCTCCCCAGCCTCCCATGACCTGGCTGACAAGGAGACTTCAATCCCGCAAACCTGGGGTGGCAGAGGCTGTCCCCAGGCCAAGGAGAGGGGGACATGGGAGGAAACTTGCCAACTCGCCAGGGCAGCCCCCTTAGCCGCAGTGCCTCCGGCCCCTCCACCACTGACCTCTTTCACTGACCGCACCACGCCCGCTCCCAAGAGCAGGCTGATTAAATGGCTTCAGTCTGAGGAACGTGGGAGAGCGGCGGTCGCCCCCAGGCTAGGCCGTTGGGGACATGGGAGAAAATCCTCTGGCTCACCAGGGGCACCCCAGTCCCCGGACCCTGTCCCCATCACTGTCCCCTGACTGCACTCCGCATGTAGTGAGTGTGTCTGTCCGTCTGCCTGCCTGCCTGCCTGCCTGCCTGCCTGCCTGCCTGCCTGCCTGCCTGTCTATCTATCTGTTGGAGGAGGGGAGAGGCTAGTCTATGTCTGTGTGTCTCTGTGTGTCTATGGAATGGAGGAAGAGGAGGCTAGTATGTCTATCTCTCGGCCTATCTATCTCTCTGACAATCTATCTAAGCAATGGAGGAGGCAGAGGAGGCTAGTGTGTTTGTCTATCTACCTAACTGAGGAGGAGAAGGAGTGGTGTGTGTGTGTGTGTGTGTGTGTGTGTGTGTGTGTGTAAGTGTGTGTGTGGGTCTGTCCATTTCTGTATTTGTCTATCTAATGGAGGAGGAGGTGGAGGAAGCTAGCGTGACTTTCCGTCTGTCTGTCTGCATACGCACCTAATGAAGTAGGAGGAGGCTACTGTGTTCGTCTAAGTGTCTTTCTATTGGAGGAGGTGAGTGTGTCTGTCTCTCAGTCTGTCTGGGTGTTTCTTTATCTACTAGAGGAGGAGGCTAGTGTGTCTATCTACTTACCTACCTGATTGAGGAGGAAGAGGAGGCTGCTGTGTGTGTGTATCTCTCTGACCATCTATTTCATGGAGGAGGAGATTGGTGTGTCCATCTACCTACCTAACTGAGGAGTAGGAGGGGGCTTCTGTTTGTGTGTGTGTGTGTGTTGGTGTGTGCCTGTCTGTCTTTGTATGTATGTATCTGTGTACCTATGTAATGGAGGAGGAGGACGAGGTTAGTGTATCTATCTGTTAATAACAAAGAAAGAGACTAGCGTGTCTGCCTATTTATATGTCTGTCTCTCTGTGTATTGGAGGAAGCCTCCCGGGACTCCATTGACCTGGAGAGATGTCAAATGCCACCCTGAGGCAGAAGAAGGCGCCCAGAGAGCTGGCTGAGGGGGACTCGGGAGGAAATCCACAGGCTTGCCTGGGCAGCTCGCGTCCTTCGCTGCTGCCCTCTCTGCAGCCGCCCCGCCCCCTACCCCAATCCCGGCCCCTGGGCGTACAGCCCCAGCATACGCAGAAATACATTCAAAATGGCTTAGACACTTAAACGTAAGACAAGACACCACACACCTCTCGGTAGGAAACGTAGGCCAAACAGTATCCCACGTACACCTCACCCATTTTCTCCTAGGGTAGTCTCCCCAAGCAACAGAAAACTCAGCAAAAATACAAACACAAACGGGAGCAAACTGAATTCATCAGCTTTGGCACACCAAAGGAAACCAGAAGCAGAACTAAACCACGGCCTACTAAATAGGAGACAATCTTTGCCAAACATGAGACTGACTAGGGGTTCATTTCCACCATATCCAAACAGCTCATCCGACTCAACGGACAGAAGACGACCCAATCCAAAAATGGGCAGAAGACGACCTCAGGAAGCAATTCTCCTGTGAAGACCCACCAGCGACCAATGAGAGGCACATGACAAAACAGGCTCAAGGTTGCTAATTATCCGAGGAATACAAGGCAAAACTACAATGAGGTGGCATCTCGCCCCAGTTAGAGTGGCCACCATTCCAAAGCCCACACAGGATCAAGGCTACAGAGGCTGTGGAGAAAAGGGATCCCTCCTACACTGTCGGTGGGAATGTCGTTTGCTGCAGCCACTGTGCAAAACAGGAGGGAGAGTCCTCAAAAGACGGAAAATACACTGGTCAGAAGCTTTGGATCTCGGGGGGAGGCTAACAAGCTCCCAAAGGCCCGGCCTCGCCCCTGCTTCTGCCCCAGCTCGCCTGTGCCCCACAGGGTCCGGGGCGGCCTCCACTCCCAGGGCAGGGCCACCCGCGCGGGAAGGCCTCGCAAGGCCTGAGGGCCAGTCTCGGCTGGCCCGGGGCCGTCCAGCGCCCTCCCATCTCCCGGGGCTGCTCCCACTTTGCCAAAGCCGCCTGTGAGCGGCGGCCAAGAAAGCCGCGCGGTTCAGCCAGTACTAAGGAGGGGGAGGAAGGCACCCCAACCAGGCCGGGGGGGGGGCCCGGGACCCGCCTCACGGTCCCAACCTGGACGCGCGGCCTGGACCCCACCGACGCACCCCTCCCCCCACCCCCGGGCGCCTCCCCAACTGCACAGCCCAGGCCTCACCCGCCGACTCCCCGACCTGCGCGCCCCCACCAGCGCCCCCTTACCTGGCTCGCGACGGCAGCAGAGGCGACAGCAAGCGGCGGGAGGCCGAGACCCCAGGCAGCCTTCCTCCTCCGGGAGCTGGTCCAGGAGCACCCAGCTCCCGCCCAGCTTCCTCACGTTCTGGGCGCGCCCCAGCGCCCTGGCGTCCTGGCGCCCCTGCGCGCGCGCGCACGAGCAGCTTTCAGCGCCCCTCCCCCTCCCGCCCGCCTGACAGCAGCATGGAGGCTTGGCTGCGACTCCAGCAGTAGGGATGCTGCGAGTGGGGCCGGGCGGTGGGCCGGTGGAGCTTCGGGCGGTCGGGCGGTGGGGCGGTGGGGCGGTGGGGCGAGCCCAGCCCGCGGCCAGGGCTGGCCGGGTCCCCAACACCAACGCGGCCCCCCACGCCCTCCTCCAGGGTCCCGGCCCCCAAGTAGGACCACCACGGGCCCAGGGCCAGGCCTCACCCCACCAGCCCCACTACCACTGCTCGCCGACCCCCCACCCAGTCAATGCCTCCCCACCCCCTGCCACGCCCGGTCCCCGATCCACTGCACCCCCGAGACAAAGCTGCTTCTCCTCACACCCAAATCCCGCCCCAGGTCTGCGCCCCACTCGGTCCTAAGCTACAGCCCCTGTAAACCGCGCTCACCCCAAGGGCCTCATCCCAGGTCCCCCCACCGTCCGGAGATACTCCCCTAACCCTTCACCTAGGAATGAGCCCCCACCCTTCAGCCGGGTCACTTCCGCTCCCAGCAACCCCTCCCCCTCACCCTGTCCGCCCTCATCGCCAGATCGCCGCACACCCGGAGTGCACCCCTACCCCAGATGACCCCCTCAGCCCTCTCCTCGCGTGGGCCGGGCGCTCCGGGCTCCGATCACCACGGCGACAGCCGCTAGACAGGGATGCCCCGGGCCCAGGGCAGGCACGCAGCCCTGGCTCCCAGGGGCGCGGCCCCGGCGGCCGGGTGGGCGGGGCTTGAGGCCATTCCAATTCCCAGCCCCACCCCCACGCCCCCATCCCACCCCGAAGCCCAATGCCTCCTCAGAGCCCATGGGATAGGTGGTCCCGAGCTGCACACCGCTTGCCAGTGGGCCTTGGCTGCTTGATGCTGGTGCGGGGAGGGAGCGTGCAGCCTTAGCCCGGCCCTCGGCCCCCGGGATGGACAGCGGGCAGCAGTGGCAGTGGCAGTGGTAGTGGTAGTGGGGGTGGCGGCGGAGGCGGCGGAGGCGGGACAGGGCGGCTGTCCTGGGAGAGCAAGTCCACTTGCTCCCACTTCCCCCGCCGCCTGGCCTCTGCTGCCAGAGCTTCCTGGAAGGAGTTTCCCCCTGTCAGCCTGCCCCTGGGAGGCAGGCCGGCTATGGCCAGGGGGGCGGGGCGGCGGCAGTGGCAGCAGCAGAGCTGGAGATGGCAGGATTGGGGCTGACCCATACTACTAGCCAGGTACTTGCTCCCATTGCCCGCTGTCTCTGTCGCTGCCCCCCGCCCCTGCACATTGACTGCACCACGCCCACCTCTCAGGAGCAGGATCACCTGAGGACAAGCCTCCAGGGACCCTGGGGCAGCAGAGACCGCCCCCAGAGCAGGCTGAGGGGGACACGCGAGGAAATGCACAGGATTGCCTTGGCAGCCCCCGCCCCACGCTGCCGCCCGCCCTCTCTGCAGCCGCCCCAGACCCCGCCACCACCACTGCCCCCTGAGCACACCGCGCCAGCATCCCGGGAGCCGGACAACACGGACATGTGCACCCAGTGAACCTGGCGTAGCACAGGGCGCCCCATGAGCAAGCTGAGGGGTCACCAGAGGAAATCCACAGGCTTTCCTGGGCAGCCCTCGCCACCGCTGCTGACCTCTCTGCAGCCTCCCCTTCCCCGCCCCGGGCCACCATCCCCTCAGCGCACCGCGCCTGCCTCCTGGGAGGCATCCAACACCTAGGCGTGCAGCCAGGGAACCTGGGGTATCAGAGTCCGACCCCAGGCCAGGCCAAGGGATCATGGGAGCAAATCCTCGGGCTTCTAGGGCAGCCCCGCCTCCTCTCTGCAGCCCCTGACCGAACCTCCCCAGCCTCCCATGACCTGGCTGACAAGGAGACTTCAATCCCGCAAACCTGGGGTGGCAGAGGCTGTCCCCAGGCCAAGGAGAGGGGGACATGGGAGGAAACTTGCCAACTCGCCAGGGCAGCCCCCTTAGCCGCAGTGCCTCCGGCCCCTCCACCACTGACCTCTTTCACTGACCGCACCACGCCCGCTCCCAAGAGCAGGCTGATTAAATGGCTTCAGTCTGAGGAACGTGGGAGAGCGGCGGTCGCCCCCAGGCTAGGCCGTTGGGGACATGGGAGAAAATCCTCTGGCTCACCAGGGGCACCCCAGTCCCCGGACCCTGTCCCCAACACTGTCCCCTGACTGCACTCCGCATGTAGTGAGTGTGTCTGTCCGTCTGCCTGCCTGCCTGCCTGTCTGCCTGTCTGCCTGCCTGCCTGCCTGCCTGCCTGTCTATCTATCTGTTGGAGGAGGGGAGAGGCTAGTCTATGTCTGTGTGTCTCTGTGTGTCTATGGAATGGAGGAAGAGGAGGCTAGTATGTCTATCTCTCGGCCTATCTATCTCTCTGACAATCTATCTAAGCAATGGAGGAGGCAGAGGAGGCTAGTGTGTTTGTCTATCTACCTAATTGAGGAGGAGAAGGAGTGGTGTGTGTGTGTGTGTGTGTGTGTGTGTGTAAGTGTGTGTGTGGGTCTGTCCATTTCTGTATTTGTCTATCTAATGGAGGAGGAGGTGGAGGAAGCTAGCGTGACTTTCCGTCTGTCTGTCTGCATACGCACCTAATGAAGTAGGAGGAGGCTACTGTGTTCGTCTAAGTGTCTTTCTATTGGAGGAGGTGAGTGTGTCTGTCTCTCAGTCTGTCTGGGTGTTTCTTTATCTACTAGAGGAGGAGGCTAGTGTGTCTATCTACTTACCTACCTGATTGAGGAGGAAGAGGAGGCTGCTGTGTGTGTGTATCTCTCTGACCATCTATTTCATGGAGGAGGAGATTGGTGTGTCCATCTACCTACCTAACTGAGGAGTAGGAGGGGGCTTCTGTTTGTGTGTGTGTGTGTGTTGGTGTGTGCCTGTCTGTCTTTGTATGTATGTATCTGTGTACCTATGTAATGGAGGAGGAGGACGAGGTTAGTGTATCTATCTGTTAATAACAAAGAAAGAGACTAGCGTGTCTGCCTATTTATATGTCTGTCTCTCTGCGTATTGGAGGAAGCCTCCCGGGACTCCATTGACCTGGAGAGATGTCAAATGCCACCCTGAGGCAGAAGAAGGCGCCCAGAGAGCTGGCTGAGGGGGACTCGGGAGGAAATCCACAGGCTTGCCTGGGCAGCTCGCGTCCTTCGCTGCTGCCCTCTCTGCAGCCGCCCCGCCCCCTACCCCAATCCCGGCCCCTGGGCGTACAGCCCCAGCATACGCAGAAATACATTCAAAATGGCTTAGACACTTAAACGTAAGACAAGACACCACACACCTCTCGGTAGGAAACGTAGGCCAAACAGTATCCCACGTACACCTCACCCATTTTCTCCTAGGGTAGTCTCCCCAAGCAACAGAAAACTCAGCAAAAATACAAACACAAACGGGAGCAAACTGAATTCATCAGCTTTGGCACACCAAAGGAAACCAGAAGCAGAACTAAACCACGGCCTACTAAATAGGAGACAATCTTTGCCAAACATGAGACTGACTAGGGGTTCATTTCCACCATATCCAAACAGCTCATCCGACTCAACGGACAGAAGACGACCCAATCCAAAAATGGGCAGAAGACGACCTCAGGAAGCAATTCTCCTGCGAAGACCCACCAGCGACCAATGAGAGGCACATGACAAAACAGGCTCGAGGTTGCTAATTATCCGAGGAATACAAGGCAAAACTACAATGAGGTGGCATCTCGCCCCAGTTAGAGTGGCCACCATTCCAAAGCCCACACAGGATCAAGGCTACAGAGGCTGTGGAGAAAAGGGATCCCTCCTACACTGTCGGTGGGAATGTCGTTTGCTGCAGCCACTGTGCAAAACAGGAGGGAGAGTCCTCAAAAGACGGAAAATACACTGGTCAGAAGCTTTGGATCTCGGGGGGAGGCTAACAAGCTCCCAAAGGCCCGGCCTCGCCCCTGCTTCTGCCCCAGCTCGCCTGTGCCCCACAGGGTCCGGGGCGGCCTCCACTCCCAGGGCAGGGCCACCCGCGCGGGAAGGCCTCGCAAGGCCTGAGGGCCAGTCTCGGCTGGCCCAGGGCCGTCCAGCGCCCTCCCATCTCCCGCGGCTGCTCCCACTTTGCCAAAGCCGCCTGTGAGCGGCGGCCAAGAAAGCCGCGCGGTTCAGCCAGTACTAAGGAGGGGGAGGAAGGCACCCCAACCAGGCCGGGGGGGGGGCCCCGGGACCCGCCTCACGGTCCCAACCTGGACGCGCGGCCTGGACCCCACCGACGCACCCCTCCCCCCACCCCCGGGCGCCTCCCCAACTGCACAGCCCAGGCCTCACCCGCCGACTCCCCGACCTGCGCGCCCCCACCAGCGCCCCCTTACCTGGCTCGCGACGGCAGCAGAGGCGACAGCAAGCGGCGGGAGGCCGAGACCCCAGGCAGCCTTCCTCCTCCGGGAGCTGGTCCAGGAGCACCCAGCTCCCGCCCAGCTTCCTCACGTTCTGGGCGCGCCCCAGCGCCCTGGCGTCCTGGCGCCCCTGCGCGCGCGCGCACGAGCAGCTTTCAGCGCCCCTCCCCCTCCCGCCCGCCTGACAGCAGCATGGAGGCTTGGCTGCGACTCCAGCAGTAGGGATGCTGCGAGTGGGGCCGGGCGGTGGGCCGGTGGAGCTTCGGGCGGTGGGGCGGTGGGGCGGTGGGGCGAGCCCAGCCCGCGGCCAGGGCTGGCCGGGTCCCCAACACCAACGCGGCCCCCCACGCCCTCCTCCAGGGTCCCGGCCCCCAAGTAGGACCACCACGGGCCCAGGGCCAGGCCTCACCCCACCAGCCCCACTACCACTGCTCGCCGACCCCCCACCCAGTCAATGCCTCCCCACCCCCTGCCACGCCCGGTCCCCGATCCACTGCACCCCCGAGACAAAGCTGCTTCTCCTCACACCCAAATCCCGCCCCAGGTCTGCGCCCCACTCGGTCCTAAGCTACAGCCCCTGTAAACCGCGCTCACCCCAAGGGCCTCATCCCAGGTCCCCCCACCGTCCGGAGATACTCCCCTAACCCTTCACCTAGGAATGAGCCCCCACCCTTCAGCCGGGTCACTTCCGCTCCCAGCAACCCCTCCCCCTCACCCTGTCCGCCCTCATCGCCAGATCGCCGCACACCCGGAGTGCACCCCTACCCCAGATGACCCCCTCAGCCCTCTCCTCGCGTGGGCCGGGCGCTCCGGGCTCCGATCACCACGGCGACAGCCGCTAGACAGGGATGCCCCGGGCCCAGGGCAGGCACGCAGCCCTGGCTCCCAGGGGCGCGGCCCCGGCGGCCGGGTGGGCGGGGCTTGAGGCCATTCCAATTCCCAGCCCCACCCCCACGCCCCCATCCCACCCCGAAGCCCAATGCCTCCTCAGAGCCCATGGGATAGGTGGTCCCGAGCTGCACACCGCTTGCCAGTGGGCCTTGGCTGCTTGATGCTGGTGCGGGGAGGGAGCGTGCAGCCTTAGCCCGGCCCTCGGCCCCCGGGATGGACAGCGGGCAGCAGTGGCAGTGGCAGTGGTAGTGGTAGTGGGGGTGGCGGCGGAGGCGGCGGAGGCGGGACAGGGCGGCTGTCCTGGGAGAGCAAGTCCACTTGCTCCCACTTCCCCCGCCGCCTGGCCTCTGCTGCCAGAGCTTCCTGGAAGGAGTTTCCCCCTGTCAGCCTGCCCCTGGGAGGCAGGCCGGCTATGGCCAGGGGGGCGGGGCGGCGGCAGTGGCAGCAGCAGAGCTGGAGATGGCAGGATTGGGGCTGACCCATACTACTAGCCAGGTACTTGCTCCCATTGCCCGCTGTCTCTGTCGCTGCCCCCCGCCCCTGCACATTGACTGCACCACGCCCACCTCTCAGGAGCAGGATCACCTGAGGACAAGCCTCCAGGGACCCTGGGGCAGCAGAGACCGCCCCCAGAGCAGGCTGAGGGGGACACGCGAGGAAATGCACAGGATTGCCTTGGCAGCCCCCGCCCCACGCTGCCGCCCGCCCTCTCTGCAGCCGCCCCAGACCCCGCCACCACCACTGCCCCCTGAGCACACCGCGCCAGCATCCCGGGAGCCGGACAACACGGACATGTGCACCCAGTGAACCTGGCGTAGCACAGGGCGCCCCATGAGCAAGCTGAGGGGTCACCAGAGGAAATCCACAGGCTTTCCTGGGCAGCCCTCGCCACCGCTGCTGACCTCTCTGCAGCCTCCCCTTCCCCGCCCCGGGCCACCATCCCCTCAGCGCACCGCGCCTGCCTCCTGGGAGGCATCCAACACCTAGGCGTGCAGCCAGGGAACCTGGGGTATCAGAGTCCGACCCCAGGCCAGGCCAAGGGATCATGGGAGCAAATCCTCGGGCTTCTAGGGCAGCCCCGCCTCCTCTCTGCAGCCCCTGACCGAACCTCCCCAGCCTCCCATGACCTGGCTGACAAGGAGACTTCAATCCCGCAAACCTGGGGTGGCAGAGGCTGTCCCCAGGCCAAGGAGAGGGGGACATGGGAGGAAACTTGCCAACTCGCCAGGGCAGCCCCCTTAGCCGCAGTGCCTCCGGCCCCTCCACCACTGACCTCTTTCACTGACCGCACCACGCCCGCTCCCAAGAGCAGGCTGATTAAATGGCTTCAGTCTGAGGAACGTGGGAGAGCGGCGGTCGCCCCCAGGCTAGGCCGTTGGGGACATGGGAGAAAATCCTCTGGCTCACCAGGGGCACCCCAGTCCCCGGACCCTGTCCCCATCACTGTCCCCTGACTGCACTCCGCATGTAGTGAGTGTGTCTGTCCGCCTGCCTGCCTGCCTGCCTGCCTGCCTGCCTGCCTGGCTGTCTATCTATCTGTTGGAGGAGGGGAGAGGCTAGTCTATGTCTGTGTGTCTCTGTGTGTCTATGGAATGGAGGAAGAGGAGGCTAGTATGTCTATCTCTCGGCCTATCTATCTCTCTGACAATCTATCTAAGCAATGGAGGAGGCAGAGGAGGCTAGTGTGTTTGTCTATCTACCTAATTGAGGAGGAGAAGGAGTGGTGTGTGTGTGTGTGTGTGTGTGTGTGTGTGTGTGTGTGTAAGTGTGTGTGTGGGTCTGTCCATTTCTGTATTTGTCTATCTAATGGAGGAGGAGGTGGAGGAAGCTAGCGTGACTTTCCGTCTGTCTGTCTGCATACGCACCTAATGAAGTAGGAGGAGGCTACTGTGTTCGTCTAAGTGTCTTTCTATTGGAGGAGGTGAGTGTGTCTGTCTCTCAGTCTGTCTGGGTGTTTCTTTATCTACTAGAGGAGGAGGCTAGTGTGTCTATCTACTTACCTACCTGATTGAGGAGGAAGAGGAGGCTGCTGTGTGTGTGTATCTCTCTGACCATCTATTTCATGGAGGAGGAGATTGGTGTGTCCATCTACCTACCTAACTGAGGAGTAGGAGGGGGCTTCTGTTTGTGTGTGTGTGTGTGTTGGTGTGTGCCTGTCTGTCTTTGTATGTATGTATCTGTGTACCTATGTAATGGAGGAGGAGGACGAGGTTAGTGTATCTATCTGTTAATAACAAAGAAAGAGACTAGCGTGTCTGCCTATTTATATGTCTGTCTCTCTGTGTATTGGAGGAAGCCTCCCGGGACTCCATTGACCTGGAGAGATGTCAAATGCCACCCTGAGGCAGAAGAAGGCGCCCAGAGAGCTGGCTGAGGGGGACTCGGGAGGAAATCCACAGGCTTGCCTGGGCAGCTCGCGTCCTTCGCTGCTGCCCTCTCTGCAGCCGCCCCGCCCCCTACCCCAATCCCGGCCCCTGGGCGTACAGCCCCAGCATACGCAGAAATACATTCAAAATGGCTTAGACACTTAAACGTAAGACAAGACACCACACACCTCTCGGTAGGAAACGTAGGCCAAACAGTATCCCACGTACACCTCACCCATTTTCTCCTAGGGTAGTCTCCCCAAGCAACAGAAAACTCAGCAAAAATACAAACACAAACGGGAGCAAACTGAATTCATCAGCTTTGGCACACCAAAGGAAACCAGAAGCAGAACTAAACCACGGCCTACTAAATAGGAGACAATCTTTGCCAAACATGAGACTGACTAGGGGTTCATTTCCACCATATCCAAACAGCTCATCCGACTCAACGGACAGAAGACGACCCAATCCAAAAATGGGCAGAAGACGACCTCAGGAAGCAATTCTCCTGTGAAGACCCACCAGCGACCAATGAGAGGCACATGACAAAACAGGCTCAAGGTTGCTAATTATCCGAGGAATACAAGGCAAAACTACAATGAGGTGGCATCTCGCCCCAGTTAGAGTGGCCACCATTCCAAAGCCCACACAGGATCAAGGCTACAGAGGCTGTGGAGAAAAGGGATCCCTCCTACACTGTCGGTGGGAATGTCGTTTGCTGCAGCCACTGTGCAAAACAGGAGGGAGAGTCCTCAAAAGACGGAAAATACACTGGTCAGAAGCTTTGGATCTCGGGGGGAGGCTAACAAGCTCCCAAAGGCCCGGCCTCGCCCCTGCTTCTGCCCCAGCTCGCCTGTGCCCCACAGGGTCCGGGGCGGCCTCCACTCCCAGGGCAGGGCCACCCGCGCGGGAAGGCCTCGCAAGGCCTGAGGGCCAGTCTCGGCTGGCCCGGGGCCGTCCAGCGCCCTCCCATCTCCCGGGGCTGCTCCCACTTTGCCAAAGCCGCCTGTGAGCGGCGGCCAAGAAAGCCGCGCGGTTCAGCCAGTACTAAGGAGGGGGAGGAAGGCACCCCAACCAGGCCGGGGGGGGGGCCCGGGACCCGCCTCACGGTCCCAACCTGGACGCGCGGCCTGGACCCCACCGACGCACCCCTCCCCCCACCCCCGGGCGCCTCCCCAACTGCACAGCCCAGGCCTCACCCGCCGACTCCCCGACCTGCGCGCCCCCACCAGCGCCCCCTTACCTGGCTCGCGACGGCAGCAGAGGCGACAGCAAGCGGCGGGAGGCCGAGACCCCAGGCAGCCTTCCTCCTCCGGGAGCTGGTCCAGGAGCACCCAGCTCCCGCCCAGCTTCCTCACGTTCTGGGCGCGCCCCAGCGCCCTGGCGTCCTGGCGCCCCTGCGCGCGCGCGCACGAGCAGCTTTCAGCGCCCCTCCCCCTCCCGCCCGCCTGACAGCAGCATGGAGGCTTGGCTGCGACTCCAGCAGTAGGGATGCTGCGAGTGGGGCCGGGCGGTGGGCCGGTGGAGCTTCGGGCGGTCGGGCGGTGGGGCGGTGGGGCGGTGGGGCGAGCCCAGCCCGCGGCCAGGGCTGGCCGGGTCCCCAACACCAACGCGGCCCCCCACGCCCTCCTCCAGGGTCCCGGCCCCCAAGTAGGACCACCACGGGCCCAGGGCCAGGCCTCACCCCACCAGCCCCACTACCACTGCTCGCCGACCCCCCACCCAGTCAATGCCTCCCCACCCCCTGCCACGCCCGGTCCCCGATCCACTGCACCCCCGAGACAAAGCTGCTTCTCCTCACACCCAAATCCCGCCCCAGGTCTGCGCCCCACTCGGTCCTAAGCTACAGCCCCTGTAAACCGCGCTCACCCCAAGGGCCTCATCCCAGGTCCCCCCACCGTCCGGAGATACTCCCCTAACCCTTCACCTAGGAATGAGCCCCCACCCTTCAGCCGGGTCACTTCCGCTCCCAGCAACCCCTCCCCCTCACCCTGTCCGCCCTCATCGCCAGATCGCCGCACACCCGGAGTGCACCCCTACCCCAGATGACCCCCTCAGCCCTCTCCTCGCGTGGGCCGGGCGCTCCGGGCTCCGATCACCACGGCGACAGCCGCTAGACAGGGATGCCCCGGGCCCAGGGCAGGCACGCAGCCCTGGCTCCCAGGGGCGCGGCCCCGGCGGCCGGGTGGGCGGGGCTTGAGGCCATTCCAATTCCCAGCCCCACCCCCACGCCCCCATCCCACCCCGAAGCCCAATGCCTCCTCAGAGCCCATGGGATAGGTGGTCCCGAGCTGCACACCGCTTGCCAGTGGGCCTTGGCTGCTTGATGCTGGTGCGGGGAGGGAGCGTGCAGCCTTAGCCCGGCCCTCGGCCCCCGGGATGGACAGCGGGCAGCAGTGGCAGTGGCAGTGGTAGTGGTAGTGGGGGTGGCGGCGGAGGCGGCGGAGGCGGGACAGGGCGGCTGTCCTGGGAGAGCAAGTCCACTTGCTCCCACTTCCCCCGCCGCCTGGCCTCTGCTGCCAGAGCTTCCTGGAAGGAGTTTCCCCCTGTCAGCCTGCCCCTGGGAGGCAGGCCGGCTATGGCCAGGGGGGCGGGGCGGCGGCAGTGGCAGCAGCAGAGCTGGAGATGGCAGGATTGGGGCTGACCCATACTACTAGCCAGGTACTTGCTCCCATTGCCCGCTGTCTCTGTCGCTGCCCCCCGCCCCTGCACATTGACTGCACCACGCCCACCTCTCAGGAGCAGGATCACCTGAGGACAAGCCTCCAGGGACCCTGGGGCAGCAGAGACCGCCCCCAGAGCAGGCTGAGGGGGACACGCGAGGAAATGCACAGGATTGCCTTGGCAGCCCCCGCCCCACGCTGCCGCCCGCCCTCTCTGCAGCCGCCCCAGACCCCGCCACCACCACTGCCCCCTGAGCACACCGCGCCAGCATCCCGGGAGCCGGACAACACGGACATGTGCACCCAGTGAACCTGGCGTAGCACAGGGCGCCCCATGAGCAAGCTGAGGGGTCACCAGAGGAAATCCACAGGCTTTCCTGGGCAGCCCTCGCCACCGCTGCTGACCTCTCTGCAGCCTCCCCTTCCCCGCCCCGGGCCACCATCCCCTCAGCGCACCGCGCCTGCCTCCTGGGAGGCATCCAACACCTAGGCGTGCAGCCAGGGAACCTGGGGTATCAGAGTCCGACCCCAGGCCAGGCCAAGGGATCATGGGAGCAAATCCTCGGGCTTCTAGGGCAGCCCCGCCTCCTCTCTGCAGCCCCTGACCGAACCTCCCCAGCCTCCCATGACCTGGCTGACAAGGAGACTTCAATCCCGCAAACCTGGGGTGGCAGAGGCTGTCCCCAGGCCAAGGAGAGGGGGACATGGGAGGAAACTTGCCAACTCGCCAGGGCAGCCCCCTTAGCCGCAGTGCCTCCGGCCCCTCCACCACTGACCTCTTTCACTGACCGCACCACGCCCGCTCCCAAGAGCAGGCTGATTAAATGGCTTCAGTCTGAGGAACGTGGGAGAGCGGCGGTCGCCCCCAGGCTAGGCCGTTGGGGACATGGGAGAAAATCCTCTGGCTCACCAGGGGCACCCCAGTCCCCGGACCCTGTCCCCAACACTGTCCCCTGACTGCACTCCGCATGTAGTGAGTGTGTCTGTCCGTCTGCCTGCCTGCCTGCCTGTCTGCCTGTCTGCCTGCCTGCCTGCCTGCCTGCCTGTCTATCTATCTGTTGGAGGAGGGGAGAGGCTAGTCTATGTCTGTGTGTCTCTGTGTGTCTATGGAATGGAGGAAGAGGAGGCTAGTATGTCTATCTCTCGGCCTATCTATCTCTCTGACAATCTATCTAAGCAATGGAGGAGGCAGAGGAGGCTAGTGTGTTTGTCTATCTACCTAATTGAGGAGGAGAAGGAGTGGTGTGTGTGTGTGTGTGTGTGTGTGTGTGTAAGTGTGTGTGTGGGTCTGTCCATTTCTGTATTTGTCTATCTAATGGAGGAGGAGGTGGAGGAAGCTAGCGTGACTTTCCGTCTGTCTGTCTGCATACGCACCTAATGAAGTAGGAGGAGGCTACTGTGTTCGTCTAAGTGTCTTTCTATTGGAGGAGGTGAGTGTGTCTGTCTCTCAGTCTGTCTGGGTGTTTCTTTATCTACTAGAGGAGGAGGCTAGTGTGTCTATCTACTTACCTACCTGATTGAGGAGGAAGAGGAGGCTGCTGTGTGTGTGTATCTCTCTGACCATCTATTTCATGGAGGAGGAGATTGGTGTGTCCATCTACCTACCTAACTGAGGAGTAGGAGGGGGCTTCTGTTTGTGTGTGTGTGTGTGTTGGTGTGTGCCTGTCTGTCTTTGTATGTATGTATCTGTGTACCTATGTAATGGAGGAGGAGGACGAGGTTAGTGTATCTATCTGTTAATAACAAAGAAAGAGACTAGCGTGTCTGCCTATTTATATGTCTGTCTCTCTGCGTATTGGAGGAAGCCTCCCGGGACTCCATTGACCTGGAGAGATGTCAAATGCCACCCTGAGGCAGAAGAAGGCGCCCAGAGAGCTGGCTGAGGGGGACTCGGGAGGAAATCCACAGGCTTGCCTGGGCAGCTCGCGTCCTTCGCTGCTGCCCTCTCTGCAGCCGCCCCGCCCCCTACCCCAATCCCGGCCCCTGGGCGTACAGCCCCAGCATACGCAGAAATACATTCAAAATGGCTTAGACACTTAAACGTAAGACAAGACACCACACACCTCTCGGTAGGAAACGTAGGCCAAACAGTATCCCACGTACACCTCACCCATTTTCTCCTAGGGTAGTCTCCCCAAGCAACAGAAAACTCAGCAAAAATACAAACACAAACGGGAGCAAACTGAATTCATCAGCTTTGGCACACCAAAGGAAACCAGAAGCAGAACTAAACCACGGCCTACTAAATAGGAGACAATCTTTGCCAAACATGAGACTGACTAGGGGTTCATTTCCACCATATCCAAACAGCTCATCCGACTCAACGGACAGAAGACGACCCAATCCAAAAATGGGCAGAAGACGACCTCAGGAAGCAATTCTCCTGCGAAGACCCACCAGCGACCAATGAGAGGCACATGACAAAACAGGCTCGAGGTTGCTAATTATCCGAGGAATACAAGGCAAAACTACAATGAGGTGGCATCTCGCCCCAGTTAGAGTGGCCACCATTCCAAAGCCCACACAGGATCAAGGCTACAGAGGCTGTGGAGAAAAGGGATCCCTCCTACACTGTCGGTGGGAATGTCGTTTGCTGCAGCCACTGTGCAAAACAGGAGGGAGAGTCCTCAAAAGACGGAAAATACACTGGTCAGAAGCTTTGGATCTCGGGGGGAGGCTAACAAGCTCCCAAAGGCCCGGCCTCGCCCCTGCTTCTGCCCCAGCTCGCCTGTGCCCCACAGGGTCCGGGGCGGCCTCCACTCCCAGGGCAGGGCCACCCGCGCGGGAAGGCCTCGCAAGGCCTGAGGGCCAGTCTCGGCTGGCCCAGGGCCGTCCAGCGCCCTCCCATCTCCCGCGGCTGCTCCCACTTTGCCAAAGCCGCCTGTGAGCGGCGGCCAAGAAAGCCGCGCGGTTCAGCCAGTACTAAGGAGGGGGAGGAAGGCACCCCAACCAGGCCGGGGGGGGGGCCCCGGGACCCGCCTCACGGTCCCAACCTGGACGCGCGGCCTGGACCCCACCGACGCACCCCTCCCCCCACCCCCGGGCGCCTCCCCAACTGCACAGCCCAGGCCTCACCCGCCGACTCCCCGACCTGCGCGCCCCCACCAGCGCCCCCTTACCTGGCTCGCGACGGCAGCAGAGGCGACAGCAAGCGGCGGGAGGCCGAGACCCCAGGCAGCCTTCCTCCTCCGGGAGCTGGTCCAGGAGCACCCAGCTCCCGCCCAGCTTCCTCACGTTCTGGGCGCGCCCCAGCGCCCTGGCGTCCTGGCGCCCCTGCGCGCGCGCGCACGAGCAGCTTTCAGCGCCCCTCCCCCTCCCGCCCGCCTGACAGCAGCATGGAGGCTTGGCTGCGACTCCAGCAGTAGGGATGCTGCGAGTGGGGCCGGGCGGTGGGCCGGTGGAGCTTCGGGCGGTGGGGCGGTGGGGCGGTGGGGCGAGCCCAGCCCGCGGCCAGGGCTGGCCGGGTCCCCAACACCAACGCGGCCCCCCACGCCCTCCTCCAGGGTCCCGGCCCCCAAGTAGGACCACCACGGGCCCAGGGCCAGGCCTCACCCCACCAGCCCCACTACCACTGCTCGCCGACCCCCCACCCAGTCAATGCCTCCCCACCCCCTGCCACGCCCGGTCCCCGATCCACTGCACCCCCGAGACAAAGCTGCTTCTCCTCACACCCAAATCCCGCCCCAGGTCTGCGCCCCACTCGGTCCTAAGCTACAGCCCCTGTAAACCGCGCTCACCCCAAGGGCCTCATCCCAGGTCCCCCCACCGTCCGGAGATACTCCCCTAACCCTTCACCTAGGAATGAGCCCCCACCCTTCAGCCGGGTCACTTCCGCTCCCAGCAACCCCTCCCCCTCACCCTGTCCGCCCTCATCGCCAGATCGCCGCACACCCGGAGTGCACCCCTACCCCAGATGACCCCCTCAGCCCTCTCCTCGCGTGGGCCGGGCGCTCCGGGCTCCGATCACCACGGCGACAGCCGCTAGACAGGGATGCCCCGGGCCCAGGGCAGGCACGCAGCCCTGGCTCCCAGGGGCGCGGCCCCGGCGGCCGGGTGGGCGGGGCTTGAGGCCATTCCAATTCCCAGCCCCACCCCCACGCCCCCATCCCACCCCGAAGCCCAATGCCTCCTCAGAGCCCATGGGATAGGTGGTCCCGAGCTGCACACCGCTTGCCAGTGGGCCTTGGCTGCTTGATGCTGGTGCGGGGAGGGAGCGTGCAGCCTTAGCCCGGCCCTCGGCCCCCGGGATGGACAGCGGGCAGCAGTGGCAGTGGCAGTGGTAGTGGTAGTGGGGGTGGCGGCGGAGGCGGCGGAGGCGGGACAGGGCGGCTGTCCTGGGAGAGCAAGTCCACTTGCTCCCACTTCCCCCGCCGCCTGGCCTCTGCTGCCAGAGCTTCCTGGAAGGAGTTTCCCCCTGTCAGCCTGCCCCTGGGAGGCAGGCCGGCTATGGCCAGGGGGGCGGGGCGGCGGCAGTGGCAGCAGCAGAGCTGGAGATGGCAGGATTGGGGCTGACCCATACTACTAGCCAGGTACTTGCTCCCATTGCCCGCTGTCTCTGTCGCTGCCCCCCGCCCCTGCACATTGACTGCACCACGCCCACCTCTCAGGAGCAGGATCACCTGAGGACAAGCCTCCAGGGACCCTGGGGCAGCAGAGACCGCCCCCAGAGCAGGCTGAGGGGGACACGCGAGGAAATGCACAGGATTGCCTTGGCAGCCCCCGCCCCACGCTGCCGCCCGCCCTCTCTGCAGCCGCCCCAGACCCCGCCACCACCACTGCCCCCTGAGCACACCGCGCCAGCATCCCGGGAGCCGGACAACACGGACATGTGCACCCAGTGAACCTGGCGTAGCACAGGGCGCCCCATGAGCAAGCTGAGGGGTCACCAGAGGAAATCCACAGGCTTTCCTGGGCAGCCCTCGCCACCGCTGCTGACCTCTCTGCAGCCTCCCCTTCCCCGCCCCGGGCCACCATCCCCTCAGCGCACCGCGCCTGCCTCCTGGGAGGCATCCAACACCTAGGCGTGCAGCCAGGGAACCTGGGGTATCAGAGTCCGACCCCAGGCCAGGCCAAGGGATCATGGGAGCAAATCCTCGGGCTTCTAGGGCAGCCCCGCCTCCTCTCTGCAGCCCCTGACCGAACCTCCCCAGCCTCCCATGACCTGGCTGACAAGGAGACTTCAATCCCGCAAACCTGGGGTGGCAGAGGCTGTCCCCAGGCCAAGGAGAGGGGGACATGGGAGGAAACTTGCCAACTCGCCAGGGCAGCCCCCTTAGCCGCAGTGCCTCCGGCCCCTCCACCACTGACCTCTTTCACTGACCGCACCACGCCCGCTCCCAAGAGCAGGCTGATTAAATGGCTTCAGTCTGAGGAACGTGGGAGAGCGGCGGTCGCCCCCAGGCTAGGCCGTTGGGGACATGGGAGAAAATCCTCTGGCTCACCAGGGGCACCCCAGTCCCCGGACCCTGTCCCCATCACTGTCCCCTGACTGCACTCCGCATGTAGTGAGTGTGTCTGTCCGCCTGCCTGCCTGCCTGCCTGCCTGCCTGCCTGCCTGGCTGTCTATCTATCTGTTGGAGGAGGGGAGAGGCTAGTCTATGTCTGTGTGTCTCTGTGTGTCTATGGAATGGAGGAAGAGGAGGCTAGTATGTCTATCTCTCGGCCTATCTATCTCTCTGACAATCTATCTAAGCAATGGAGGAGGCAGAGGAGGCTAGTGTGTTTGTCTATCTACCTAATTGAGGAGGAGAAGGAGTGGTGTGTGTGTGTGTGTGTGTGTGTGTGTGTGTGTGTGTGTAAGTGTGTGTGTGGGTCTGTCCATTTCTGTATTTGTCTATCTAATGGAGGAGGAGGTGGAGGAAGCTAGCGTGACTTTCCGTCTGTCTGTCTGCATACGCACCTAATGAAGTAGGAGGAGGCTACTGTGTTCGTCTAAGTGTCTTTCTATTGGAGGAGGTGAGTGTGTCTGTCTCTCAGTCTGTCTGGGTGTTTCTTTATCTACTAGAGGAGGAGGCTAGTGTGTCTATCTACTTACCTACCTGATTGAGGAGGAAGAGGAGGCTGCTGTGTGTGTGTATCTCTCTGACCATCTATTTCATGGAGGAGGAGATTGGTGTGTCCATCTACCTACCTAACTGAGGAGTAGGAGGGGGCTTCTGTTTGTGTGTGTGTGTGTGTTGGTGTGTGCCTGTCTGTCTTTGTATGTATGTATCTGTGTACCTATGTAATGGAGGAGGAGGACGAGGTTAGTGTATCTATCTGTTAATAACAAAGAAAGAGACTAGCGTGTCTGCCTATTTATATGTCTGTCTCTCTGTGTATTGGAGGAAGCCTCCCGGGACTCCATTGACCTGGAGAGATGTCAAATGCCACCCTGAGGCAGAAGAAGGCGCCCAGAGAGCTGGCTGAGGGGGACTCGGGAGGAAATCCACAGGCTTGCCTGGGCAGCTCGCGTCCTTCGCTGCTGCCCTCTCTGCAGCCGCCCCGCCCCCTACCCCAATCCCGGCCCCTGGGCGTACAGCCCCAGCATACGCAGAAATACATTCAAAATGGCTTAGACACTTAAACGTAAGACAAGACACCACACACCTCTCGGTAGGAAACGTAGGCCAAACAGTATCCCACGTACACCTCACCCATTTTCTCCTAGGGTAGTCTCCCCAAGCAACAGAAAACTCAGCAAAAATACAAACACAAACGGGAGCAAACTGAATTCATCAGCTTTGGCACACCAAAGGAAACCAGAAGCAGAACTAAACCACGGCCTACTAAATAGGAGACAATCTTTGCCAAACATGAGACTGACTAGGGGTTCATTTCCACCATATCCAAACAGCTCATCCGACTCAACGGACAGAAGACGACCCAATCCAAAAATGGGCAGAAGACGACCTCAGGAAGCAATTCTCCTGCGAAGACCCACCAGCGACCAATGAGAGGCACATGACAAAACAGGCTCAAGGTTGCTAATTATCCGAGGAATACAAGGCAAAACTACAATGAGGTGGCATCTCGCCCCAGTTAGAGTGGCCACCATTCCAAAGCCCACACAGGATCAAGGCTACAGAGGCTGTGGAGAAAAGGGATCCCTCCTACACTGTCGGTGGGAATGTCGTTTGCTGCAGCCACTGTGCAAAACAGGAGGGAGAGTCCTCAAAAGACGGAAAATACACTGGTCAGAAGCTTTGGATCTCGGGGGGAGGCAAACAAGCTCCCAAAGGCCCGGCCTCGCCCCTGCTTCTGCCCCAGCTCGCCTGTGCCCCACAGGGTCCGGGGCGGCCTCCACTCCCAGGGCAGGGCCACCCGCGCGGGAAGGCCTCGCAAGGCCTGAGGGCCAGTCTCGGCTGGCCCGGGGCCGTCCAGCGCCCTCCCATCTCCCGGGGCTGCTCCCACTTTGCCAAAGCCGCCTGTGAGCGGCGGCCAAGAAAGCCGCGCGGTTCAGCCAGTACTAAGGAGGGGGAGGAAGGCACCCCAACCAGGCCGGGGGGGGGCCCCGGGACCCGCCTCACGGTCCCAACCTGGACGCGCGGCCTGGACCCCACCGACGCACCCCTCCCCCCACCCCCGGGCGCCTCCCCAACTGCACAGCCCAGGCCTCACCCGCCGACTCCCCGACCTGCGCGCCCCCACCAGCGCCCCCTTACCTGGCTCGCGACGGCAGCAGAGGCGACAGCAAGCGGCGGGAGGCCGAGACCCCAGGCAGCCTTCCTCCTCCGGGAGCTGGTCCAGGAGCACCCAGCTCCCGCCCAGCTTCCTCACGTTCTGGGCGCGCCCCAGCGCCCTGGCGTCCTGGCGCCCCTGCGCGCGCGCGCACGAGCAGCTTTCAGCGCCCCTCCCCCTCCCGCCCGCCTGACAGCAGCATGGAGGCTTGGCTGCGACTCCAGCAGTAGGGATGCTGCGAGTGGGGCCGGGCGGTGGGCCGGTGGAGCTTCGGGCGGTCGGGCGGTGGGGCGGTGGGGCGGTGGGGCGAGCCCAGCCCGCGGCCAGGGCTGGCCGGGTCCCCAACACCAACGCGGCCCCCCACGCCCTCCTCCAGGGTCCCGGCCCCCAAGTAGGACCACCACGGGCCCAGGGCCAGGCCTCACCCCACCAGCCCCACTACCACTGCTCGCCGACCCCCCACCCAGTCAATGCCTCCCCACCCCCTGCCACGCCCGGTCCCCGATCCACTGCACCCCCGAGACAAAGCTGCTTCTCCTCACACCCAAATCCCGCCCCAGGTCTGCGCCCCACTCGGTCCTAAGCTACAGCCCCTGTAAACCGCGCTCACCCCAAGGGCCTCACCCCAGGTCCCCCCACCGTCCGGAGATACTCCCCTAACCCTTCACCTAGGAATGAGCCCCCACCCTTCAGCCGGGTCACTTCCGCTCCCAGCAACCCCTCCCCCTCACCCTGTCCGCCCTCATCGCCAGATCGCCGCACACCCGGAGTGCACCCCTACCCCAGATGACCCCCTCAGCCCTCTCCTCGCGTGGGCCGGGCGCTCCGGGCTCCGATCACCACGGCGACAGCCGCTAGACAGGGATGCCCCGGGCCCAGGGCAGGCACGCAGCCCTGGCTCCCAGGGGCGCGGCCCCGGCGGCCGGGTGGGCGGGGCTTGAGGCCATTCCAATTCCCTGCCCCACCCCCACGCCCCCATCCCACCCCGAAGCCCAATGCCTCCTCAGAGCCCATGGGATAGGTGGTCCCGAGCTGCACACCGCTTGCCAGTGGGCCTTGGCTGCTTGATGCTGGTGCGGGGAGGGAGGGTGCAGCCTTAGCCCGGCCCTCGGCCCCCGGGATGGACAGCGGGCAGCAGTGGCAGTGGCAGTGGTAGTGGTAGTGGGGGTGGCGGCGGAGGCGGCGGAGGCGGGACAGGGCGGCTGTCCTGGGAGAGCAAGTCCACTTGCTCCCACTTCCCCCGCCGCCTGGCCTCTGCTGCCAGAGCTTCCTGGAAGGAGTTTCCCCCTGTCAGCCTGCCCCTGGGAGGCAGGCCGGCTATGGCCAGGGGGGCGGGGCGGCGGCAGTGGCAGCAGCAGAGCTGGAGATGGCAGGATTGGGGCTGACCCATACTACTAGCCAGGTACTTGCTCCCATTGCCCGCTGTCTCTGTCGCTGCCCCCCGCCCCTGCACATTGACTGCACCACGCCCACCTCTCAGGAGCAGGATCACCTGAGGACAAGCCTCCAGGGACCCTGGGGCAGCAGAGACCGCCCCCAGAGCAGGCTGAGGGGGACACGCGAGGAAATGCACAGGATTGCCTTGGCAGCCCCCGCCCCACGCTGCCGCCCGCCCTCTCTGCAGCCGCCCCAGACCCCGCCACCACCACTGCCCCCTGAGCACACCGCGCCAGCATCCCGGGAGCCGGACAACACGGACATGTGCACCCAGTGAACCTGGCGTAGCACAGGGCGCCCCATGAGCAAGCTGAGGGGTCACCAGAGGAAATCCACAGGCTTTCCTGGGCAGCCCTCGCCACCGCTGCTGACCTCTCTGCAGCCTCCCCTTCCCCGCCCCGGGCCACCATCCCCTCAGCGCACCGCGCCTGCCTCCTGGGAGGCATCCAACACCTAGGCGTGCAGCCAGGGAACCTGGGGTATCAGAGTCCGACCCCAGGCCAGGCCAAGGGATCATGGGAGCAAATCCTCGGGCTTCTAGGGCAGCCCCGCCTCCTCTCTGCAGCCCCTGACCGAACCTCCCCAGCCTCCCATGACCTGGCTGACAAGGAGACTTCAATCCCGCAAACCTGGGGTGGCAGAGGCTGTCCCCAGGCCAAGGAGAGGGGGACATGGGAGGAAACTTGCCAACTCGCCAGGGCAGCCCCCTTAGCCGCAGTGCCTCCGGCCCCTCCACCACTGACCTCTTTCACTGACCGCACCACGCCCGCTCCCAAGAGCAGGCTGATTAAATGGCTTCAGTCTGAGGAACGTGGGAGAGCGGCGGTCGCCCCCAGGCTAGGCCGTTGGGGACATGGGAGAAAATCCTCTGGCTCACCAGGGGCACCCCAGTCCCCGGACCCTGTCCCCATCACTGTCCCCTGACTGCACTCCGCATGTAGTGAGTGTGTCTGTCCGTCTGCCTGCCTGCCTGCCTGCCTGCCTGCCTGCCTGCCTGTCTATCTATCTGTTGGAGGAGGGGAGAGGCTAGTCTATGTCTGTGTGTCTCTGTGTGTCTATGGAATGGAGGAAGAGGAGGCTAGTATGTCTATCTCTCGGCCTATCTATCTCTCTGACAATCTATCTAAGCAATGGAGGAGGCAGAGGAGGCTAGTGTGTTTGTCTATCTACCTAATTGAGGAGGAGAAGGAGTGGTGTGTGTGTGTGTGTGTGTGTGTGTGTGTAAGTGTGTGTGTGGGTCTGTCCATTTCTGTATTTGTCTATCTAATGGAGGAGGAGGTGGAGGAAGCTAGCGTGACTTTCCGTCTGTCTGTCTGCATACGCACCTAATGAAGTAGGAGGAGGCTACTGTGTTCGTCTAAGTGTCTTTCTATTGGAGGAGGTGAGTGTGTCTGTCTCTCAGTCTGTCTGGGTGTTTCTTTATCTACTAGAGGAGGAGGCTAGTGTGTCTATCTACTTACCTACCTGATTGAGGAGGAAGAGGAGGCTGCTGTGTGTGTGTATCTCTCTGACCATCTATTTCATGGAGGAGGAGATTGGTGTGTCCATCTACCTACCTAACTGAGGAGTAGGAGGGGGCTTCTGTTTGTGTGTGTGTGTGTGTTGGTGTGTGCCTGTCTGTCTTTGTATGTATGTATCTGTGTACCTATGTAATGGAGGAGGAGGACGAGGTTAGTGTATCTATCTGTTAATAACAAAGAAAGAGACTAGCGTGTCTGCCTATTTATATGTCTGTCTCTCTGTGTATTGGAGGAAGCCTCCCGGGACTCCATTGACCTGGAGAGATGTCAAATGCCACCCTGAGGCAGAAGAAGGCGCCCAGAGAGCTGGCTGAGGGGGACTCGGGAGGAAATCCACAGGCTTGCCTGGGCAGCTCGCGTCCTTCGCTGCTGCCCTCTCTGCAGCCGCCCCGCCCCCTACCCCAATCCCGGCCCCTGGGCGTACAGCCCCAGCATACGCAGAAATACATTCAAAATGGCTTAGACACTTAAACGTAAGACAAGACACCACACACCTCTCGGTAGGAAACGTAGGCCAAACAGTATCCCACGTACACCTCACCCATTTTCTCCTAGGGTAGTCTCCCCAAGCAACAGAAAACTCAGCAAAAATACAAACACAAACGGGAGCAAACTGAATTCATCAGCTTTGGCACACCAAAGGAAACCAGAAGCAGAACTAAACCACGGCCTACTAAATAGGAGACAATCTTTGCCAAACATGAGACTGACTAGGGGTTCATTTCCACCATATCCAAACAGCTCATCCGACTCAACGGACACAAGACGACCCAATCCAAAAATGGGCAGAAGACGACCTCAGGAAGCAATTCTCCTGCGAAGACCCACCAGCGACCAATGAGAGGCACATGACAAAACAGGCTCGAGGTTGCTAATTATCCGAGGAATACAAGGCAAAACTACAATGAGGTGGCATCTCGCCCCAGTTAGAGTGGCCACCATTCCAAAGCCCACACAGGATCAAGGCTACAGAGGCTGTGGAGAAAAGGGATCCCTCCTACACTGTCGGTGGGAATGTCGTTTGCTGCAGCCACTGTGCAAAACAGGAGGGAGAGTCCTCAAAAGACGGAAAATACACTGGTCAGAAGCTTTGGATCTCGGGGGGAGGCTAACAAGCTCCCAAAGGCCCGGCCTCGCCCCTGCTTCTGCCCCAGCTCGCCTGTGCCCCACAGGGTCCGGGGCGGCCTCCACTCCCAGGGCAGGGCCACCCGCGCGGGAAGGCCTCGCAAGGCCTGAGGGCCAGTCTCGGCTGGCCCGGGGCCGTCCAGCGCCCTCCCATCTCCCGGGGCTGCTCCCACTTTGCCAAAGCCGCCTGTGAGCGGCGGCCAAGAAAGCCGCGCGGTTCAGCCAGTACTAAGGAGGGGGAGGAAGGCACCCCAACCAGGCCGGGGGGGGGGGGCCCCGGGACCCGCCTCACGGTCCCAACCTGGACGCGCGGCCTGGACCCCACCGACGCACCCCTCCCCCCACCCCCGGGCGCCTCCCCAACTGCACAGCCCAGGCCTCACCCGCCGACTCCCCGACCTGCGCGCCCCCACCAGCGCCCCCTTACCTGGCTCGCGACGGCAGCAGAGGCGACAGCAAGCGGCGGGAGGCCGAGACCCCAGGCAGCCTTCCTCCTCCGGGAGCTGGTCCAGGAGCACCCAGCTCCCGCCCAGCTTCCTCACGTTCTGGGCGCGCCCCAGCGCCCTGGCGTCCTGGCGCCCCTGCGCGCGCGCGCACGAGCAGCTTTCAGCGCCCCTCCCCCTCCCGCCCGCCTGACAGCAGCATGGAGGCTTGGCTGCGACTCCAGCAGTAGGGATGCTGCGAGTGGGGCCGGGCGGTGGGCCGGTGGAGCTTCGGGCGGTGGGGCGGTGGGGCGGTGGGGCGAGCCCAGCCCGCGGCCAGGGCTGGCCGGGTCCCCAACACCAACGCGGCCCCCCACGCCCTCCTCCAGGGTCCCGGCCCCCAAGTAGGACCACCACGGGCCCAGGGCCAGGCCTCACCCCACCAGCCCCACTACCACTGCTCGCCGACCCCCCACCCAGTCAATGCCTCCCCACCCCCTGCCACGCCCGGTCCCCGATCCACTGCACCCCCGAGACAAAGCTGCTTCTCCTCACACCCAAATCCCGCCCCAGGTCTGCGCCCCACTCGGTCCTAAGCTACAGCCCCTGTAAACCGCGCTCACCCCAAGGGCCTCACCCCAGGTCCCCCCACCGTCCGGAGATACTCCCCTAACCCTTCACCTAGGAATGAGCCCCCACCCTTCAGCCGGGTCACTTCCGCTCCCAGCAACCCCTCCCCCTCACCCTGTCCGCCCTCATCGCCAGATCGCCGCACACCCGGAGTGCACCCCTACCCCAGATGACCCCCTCAGCCCTCTCCTCGCGTGGGCCGGGCGCTCCGGGCTCCGATCACCACGGCGACAGCCGCTAGACAGGGATGCCCCGGGCCCAGGGCAGGCACGCAGCCCTGGCTCCCAGGGGCGCGGCCCCGGCGGCCGGGTGGGCGGGGCTTGAGGCCATTCCAATTCCCTGCCCCACCCCCACGCCCCCATCCCACCCCGAAGCCCAATGCCTCCTCAGAGCCCATGGGATAGGTGGTCCCGAGCTGCACACCGCTTGCCAGTGGGCCTTGGCTGCTTGATGCTGGTGCGGGGAGGGAGGGTGCAGCCTTAGCCCGGCCCTCGGCCCCCGGGATGGACAGCGGGCAGCAGTGGCAGTGGCAGTGGTAGTGGTAGTGGGGGTGGCGGCGGAGGCGGCGGAGGCGGGACAGGGCGGCTGTCCTGGGAGAGCAAGTCCACTTGCTCCCACTTCCCCCGCCGCCTGGCCTCTGCTGCCAGAGCTTCCTGGAAGGAGTTTCCCCCTGTCAGCCTGCCCCTGGGAGGCAGGCCGGCTATGGCCAGGGGGGCGGGGCGGCGGCAGTGGCAGCAGCAGAGCTGGAGATGGCAGGATTGGGGCTGACCCATACTACTAGCCAGGTACTTGCTCCCATTGCCCGCTGTCTCTGTCGCTGCCCCCCGCCCCTGCACATTGACTGCACCACGCCCACCTCTCAGGAGCAGGATCACCTGAGGACAAGCCTCCAGGGACCCTGGGGCAGCAGAGACCGCCCCCAGAGCAGGCTGAGGGGGACACGCGAGGAAATGCACAGGATTGCCTTGGCAGCCCCCGCCCCACGCTGCCGCCCGCCCTCTCTGCAGCCGCCCCAGACCCCGCCACCACCACTGCCCCCTGAGCACACCGCGCCAGCATCCCGGGAGCCGGACAACACGGACATGTGCACCCAGTGAACCTGGCGTAGCACAGGGCGCCCCATGAGCAAGCTGAGGGGTCACCAGAGGAAATCCACAGGCTTTCCTGGGCAGCCCTCGCCACCGCTGCTGACCTCTCTGCAGCCTCCCCTTCCCCGCCCCGGGCCACCATCCCCTCAGCGCACCGCGCCTGCCTCCTGGGAGGCATCCAACACCTAGGCGTGCAGCCAGGGAACCTGGGGTATCAGAGTCCGACCCCAGGCCAGGCCAAGGGATCATGGGAGCAAATCCTCGGGCTTCTAGGGCAGCCCCGCCTCCTCTCTGCAGCCCCTGACCGAACCTCCCCAGCCTCCCATGACCTGGCTGACAAGGAGACTTCAATCCCGCAAACCTGGGGTGGCAGAGGCTGTCCCCAGGCCAAGGAGAGGGGGACATGGGAGGAAACTTGCCAACTCGCCAGGGCAGCCCCCTTAGCCGCAGTGCCTCCGGCCCCTCCACCACTGACCTCTTTCACTGACCGCACCACGCCCGCTCCCAAGAGCAGGCTGATTAAATGGCTTCAGTCTGAGGAACGTGGGAGAGCGGCGGTCGCCCCCAGGCTAGGCCGTTGGGGACATGGGAGAAAATCCTCTGGCTCACCAGGGGCACCCCAGTCCCCGGACCCTGTCCCCATCACTGTCCCCTGACTGCACTCCGCATGTAGTGAGTGTGTCTGTCCGTCTGCCTGCCTGCCTGCCTGCCTGCCTGCCTGCCTGCCTGTCTATCTATCTGTTGGAGGAGGGGAGAGGCTAGTCTATGTCTGTGTGTCTCTGTGTGTCTATGGAATGGAGGAAGAGGAGGCTAGTATGTCTATCTCTCGGCCTATCTATCTCTCTGACAATCTATCTAAGCAATGGAGGAGGCAGAGGAGGCTAGTGTGTTTGTCTATCTACCTAATTGAGGAGGAGAAGGAGTGGTGTGTGTGTGTGTGTGTGTGTGTGTGTGTAAGTGTGTGTGTGGGTCTGTCCATTTCTGTATTTGTCTATCTAATGGAGGAGGAGGTGGAGGAAGCTAGCGTGACTTTCCGTCTGTCTGTCTGCATACGCACCTAATGAAGTAGGAGGAGGCTACTGTGTTCGTCTAAGTGTCTTTCTATTGGAGGAGGTGAGTGTGTCTGTCTCTCAGTCTGTCTGGGTGTTTCTTTATCTACTAGAGGAGGAGGCTAGTGTGTCTATCTACTTACCTACCTGATTGAGGAGGAAGAGGAGGCTGCTGTGTGTGTGTATCTCTCTGACCATCTATTTCATGGAGGAGGAGATTGGTGTGTCCATCTACCTACCTAACTGAGGAGTAGGAGGGGGCTTCTGTTTGTGTGTGTGTGTGTGTTGGTGTGTGCCTGTCTGTCTTTGTATGTATGTATCTGTGTACCTATGTAATGGAGGAGGAGGACGAGGTTAGTGTATCTATCTGTTAATAACAAAGAAAGAGACTAGCGTGTCTGCCTATTTATATGTCTGTCTCTCTGTGTATTGGAGGAAGCCTCCCGGGACTCCATTGACCTGGAGAGATGTCAAATGCCACCCTGAGGCAGAAGAAGGCGCCCAGAGAGCTGGCTGAGGGGGACTCGGGAGGAAATCCACAGGCTTGCCTGGGCAGCTCGCGTCCTTCGCTGCTGCCCTCTCTGCAGCCGCCCCGCCCCCTACCCCAATCCCGGCCCCTGGGCGTACAGCCCCAGCATACGCAGAAATACATTCAAAATGGCTTAGACACTTAAACGTAAGACAAGACACCACACACCTCTCGGTAGGAAACGTAGGCCAAACAGTATCCCACGTACACCTCACCCATTTTCTCCTAGGGTAGTCTCCCCAAGCAACAGAAAACTCAGCAAAAATACAAACACAAACGGGAGCAAACTGAATTCATCAGCTTTGGCACACCAAAGGAAACCAGAAGCAGAACTAAACCACGGCCTACTAAATAGGAGACAATCTTTGCCAAACATGAGACTGACTAGGGGTTCATTTCCACCATATCCAAACAGCTCATCCGACTCAACGGACACAAGACGACCCAATCCAAAAATGGGCAGAAGACGACCTCAGGAAGCAATTCTCCTGCGAAGACCCACCAGCGACCAATGAGAGGCACATGACAAAACAGGCTCGAGGTTGCTAATTATCCGAGGAATACAAGGCAAAACTACAATGAGGTGGCATCTCGCCCCAGTTAGAGTGGCCACCATTCCAAAGCCCACACAGGATCAAGGCTACAGAGGCTGTGGAGAAAAGGGATCCCTCCTACACTGTCGGTGGGAATGTCGTTTGCTGCAGCCACTGTGCAAAACAGGAGGGAGAGTCCTCAAAAGACGGAAAATACACTGGTCAGAAGCTTTGGATCTCGGGGGGAGGCTAACAAGCTCCCAAAGGCCCGGCCTCGCCCCTGCTTCTGCCCCAGCTCGCCTGTGCCCCACAGGGTCCGGGGCGGCCTCCACTCCCAGGGCAGGGCCACCCGCGCGGGAAGGCCTCGCAAGGCCTGAGGGCCAGTCTCGGCTGGCCCGGGGCCGTCCAGCGCCCTCCCATCTCCCGGGGCTGCTCCCACTTTGCCAAAGCCGCCTGTGAGCGGCGGCCAAGAAAGCCGCGCGGTTCAGCCAGTACTAAGGAGGGGGAGGAAGGCACCCCAACCAGGCCGGGGGGGGGGGCCCCGGGACCCGCCTCACGGTCCCAACCTGGACGCGCGGCCTGGACCCCACCGACGCACCCCTCCCCCCACCCCCGGGCGCCTCCCCAACTGCACAGCCCAGGCCTCACCAGCCGACTCCCCGACCTGCGCGCCCCCACCAGCGCCCCCTTACCTGGCTCGCGACGGCAGCAGAGGCGACAGCAAGCGGCGGGAGGCCGAGACCCAAGGCAGCCTTCCTCCTCCGGGAGCTGGTCCAGGAGCACCCAGCTCCCGCCCAGCTTCCTCACGTTCTGGGCGCGCCCCAGCGCCCTGGCGTCCTGGCGCCCCTGCGCGCGCGCGCACGAGCAGCTTTCAGCGCCCCTCCCCCTCCCGCCCGCCTGACAGCAGCATGGAGGCTTGGCTGCGACTCCAGCAGTAGGGATGCTGCGAGTGGGGCCGGGCGGTGGGCCGGTGGAGCTTCGGGCGGTCGGGCGGTGGGGCGGTGGGGCGGTGGGGCGAGCCCAGCCCGCGGCCAGGGCTGGCCGGGTCCCCAACACCAACGCGGCCCCCCACGCCCTCCTCCAGGGTCCCGGCCCCCAAGTAGGACCACCACGGGCCCAGGGCCAGGCCTCACCCCACCAGCCCCACTACCACTGCTCGCCGACCCCCCACCCAGTCAATGCCTCCCCACCCCCTGCCACGCCCGGTCCCCGATCCACTGCACCCCCGAGACAAAGCTGCTTCTCCTCACACCCAAATCCCGCCCCAGGTCTGCGCCCCACTCGGTCCTAAGCTACAGCCCCTGTAAACCGCGCTCACCCCAAGGGCCTCACCCCAGGTCCCCCCACCGTCCGGAGATACTCCCCTAACCCTTCACCTAGGAATGAGCCCCCACCCTTCAGCCGGGTCACTTCCGCTCCCAGCAACCCCTCCCCCTCACCCTGTCCGCCCTCATCGCCAGATCGCCGCACACCCGGAGTGCACCCCTACCCCAGATGACCCCCTCAGCCCTCTCCTCGCGTGGGCCGGGCGCTCCGGGCTCCGATCACCACGGCGACAGCCGCTAGACAGGGATGCCCCGGGCCCAGGGCAGGCACGCAGCCCTGGCTCCCAGGGGCGCGGCCCCGGCGGCCGGGTGGGCGGGGCTTGAGGCCATTCCAATTCCCAGCCCCACCCCCACGCCCCCATCCCACCCCGAAGCCCAATGCCTCCTCAGAGCCCATGGGATAGGTGGTCCCGAGCTGCACACCGCTTGCCAGTGGGCCTTGGCTGCTTGATGCTGGTGCGGGGAGGGAGCGTGCAGCCTTAGCCCGGCCCTCGGCCCCCGGGATGGACAGCGGGCAGCAGTGGCAGTGGCAGTGGTAGTGGTAGTGGGGGTGGCGGCGGAGGCGGCGGAGGCGGGACAGGGCGGCTGTCCTGGGAGAACAAGTCCACTTGCTCCCACTTCCCCCGCCGCCTGGCCTCTGCTGCCAGAGCTTCCTGGAAGGAGTTTCCCCCTGTCAGCCTGCCCCTGGGAGGCAGGCCGGCTATGGCCAGGGGGGCGGGGCGGCGGCAGTGGCAGCAGCAGAGCTGGAGATGGCAGGATTGGGGCTGACCCATACTACTAGCCAGGTACTTGCTCCCATTGCCCGCTGTCTCTGTCGCTGCCCCCCGCCCCTGCACATTGACTGCACCACGCCCACCTCTCAGGAGCAGGATCACCTGAGGACAAGCCTCCAGGGACCCTGGGGCAGCAGAGACCGCCCCCAGAGCAGGCTGAGGGGGACACGCGAGGAAATGCACAGGATTGCCTTGGCAGCCCCCGCCCCACGCTGCCGCCCGCCCTCTCTGCAGCCGCCCCAGACCCCGCCACCACCACTGCCCCCTGAGCACACCGCGCCAGCATCCCGGGAGCCGGACAACACGGACATGTGCACCCAGTGAACCTGGCGTAGCACAGGGCGCCCCATGAGCAAGCTGAGGGGTCACCAGAGGAAATCCACAGGCTTTCCTGGGCAGCCCTCGCCACCGCTGCTGACCTCTCTGCAGCCTCCCCTTCCCCGCCCCGGGCCACCATCCCCTCAGCGCACCGCGCCTGCCTCCTGGGAGGCATCCAACACCTAGGCGTGCAGCCAGGGAACCTGGGGTATCAGAGTCCGACCCCAGGCCAGGCCAAGGGATCATGGGAGCAAATCCTCGGGCTTCTAGGGCAGCCCCGCCTCCTCTCTGCAGCCCCTGACCGAACCTCCCCAGCCTCCCATGACCTGGCTGACAAGGAGACTTCAATCCCGCAAACCTGGGGTGGCAGAGGCTGTCCCCAGGCCAAGGAGAGGGGGACATGGGAGGAAACTTGCCAACTCGCCAGGGCAGCCCCCTTAGCCGCAGTGCCTCCGGCCCCTCCACCACTGACCTCTTTCACTGACCGCACCACGCCCGCTCCCAAGAGCAGGCTGATTAAATGGCTTCAGTCTGAGGAACGTGGGAGAGCGGCGGTCGCCCCCAGGCTAGGCCGTTGGGGACATGGGAGAAAATCCTCTGGCTCACCAGGGGCACCCCAGTCCCCGGACCCTGTCCCCATCACTGTCCCCTGACTGCACTCCGCATGTAGTGAGTGTGTCTGTCCGTCTGCCTGCCTGCCTGCCTGCCTGCCTGCCTGCCTGCCTGCCTGCCTGCCTGTCTATCTATCTGTTGGAGGAGGGGAGAGGCTAGTCTATGTCTGTGTGTCTCTGTGTGTCTATGGAATGGAGGATGAGGAGGCTAGTATGTCTATCTCTCGGCCTATCTATCTCTCTGACAATCTATCTAAGCAATGGAGGAGGCAGAGGAGGCTAGTGTGTTTGTCTATCTACCTAATTGAGGAGGAGAAGGAGTGGTGTGTGTGTGTGTGTGTGTGTGTGTGTGTGTGTGTGTAAGTGTGTGTGTGGGTCTGTCCATTTCTGTATTTGTCTATCTAATGGAGGAGGAGGTGGAGGAAGCTAGCGTGACTTTCCGTCTGTCTGTCTGCATACGCACCTAATGAAGTAGGAGGAGGCTACTGTGTTCGTCTAAGTGTCTTTCTATTGGAGGAGGTGAGTGTGTCTGTCTCTCAGTCTGTCTGGGTGTTTCTTTATCTACTAGAGGAGGAGGCTAGTGTGTCTATCTACTTACCTACCTGATTGAGGAGGAAGAGGAGGCTGCTGTGTGTGTGTATCTCTCTGACCATCTATTTCATGGAGGAGGAGATTGGTGTGTCCATCTACCTACCTAACTGAGGAGTAGGAGGGGGCTTCTGTTTGTGTGTGTGTGTGTGTTGGTGTGTGCCTGTCTGTCTTTGTATGTATGTATCTGTGTACCTATGTAATGGAGGAGGAGGACGAGGTTAGTGTATCTATCTGTTAATAACAAAGAAAGAGACTAGCGTGTCTGCCTATTTATATGTCTGTCTCTCTGTGTATTGGAGGAAGCCTCCCGGGACTCCATTGACCTGGAGAGATGTCAAATGCCACCCTGAGGCAGAAGAAGGCGCCCAGAGAGCTGGCTGAGGGGGACTCGGGAGGAAATCCACAGGCTTGCCTGGGCAGCTCGCGTCCTTCGCTGCTGCCCTCTCTGCAGCCGCCCCGCCCCCTACCCCAATCCCGGCCCCTGGGCGTACAGCCCCAGCATACGCAGAAATACATTCAAAATGGCTTAGACACTTAAACGTAAGACAAGACACCACACACCTCTCGGTAGGAAACGTAGGCCAAACAGTATCCCACGTACACCTCACCCATTTTCTCCTAGGGTAGTCTCCCCAAGCAACAGAAAACTCAGCAAAAATACAAACACAAACGGGAGCAAACTGAATTCATCAGCTTTGGCACACCAAAGGAAACCAGAAGCAGAACTAAACCACGGCCTACTAAATAGGAGACAATCTTTGCCAAACATGAGACTGACTAGGGGTTCATTTCCACCATATCCAAACAGCTCATCCGACTCAACGGACACAAGACGACCCAATCCAAAAATGGGCAGAAGACGACCTCAGGAAGCAATTCTCCTGCGAAGACCCACCAGCGACCAATGAGAGGCACATGACAAAACAGGCTCGAGGTTGCTAATTATCCGAGGAATACAAGGCAAAACTACAATGAGGTGGCATCTCGCCCCAGTTAGAGTGGCCACCATTCCAAAGCCCACACAGGATCAAGGCTACAGAGGCTGTGGAGAAAAGGGATCCCTCCTACACTGTCGGTGGGAATGTCGTTTGCTGCAGCCACTGTGCAAAACAGGAGGGAGAGTCCTCAAAAGACGGAAAATACACTGGTCAGAAGCTTTGGATCTCGGGGGGAGGCTAACAAGCTCCCAAAGGCCCGGCCTCGCCCCTGCTTCTGCCCCAGCTCGCCTGTGCCCCACAGGGTCCGGGGCGGCCTCCACTCCCAGGGCAGGGCCACCCGCGCGGGAAGGCCTCGCAAGGCCTGAGGGCCAGTCTCGGCTGGCCCGGGGCCGTCCAGCGCCCTCCCATCTCCCGGGGCTGCTCCCACTTTGCCAAAGCCGCCTGTGAGCGGCGGCCAAGAAAGCCGCGCGGTTCAGCCAGTACTAAGGAGGGGGAGGAAGGCACCCCAACCAGGCCGGGGGGGGGGGGCCCGGGACCCGCCTCACGGTCCCAACCTGGACGCGCGGCCTGGACCCCACCGACGCACCCCTCCCCCCACCCCCGGGCGCCTCCCCAACTGCACAGCCCAGGCCTCACCTGCCGACTCCCCGACCTGCGCGCCCCCACCAGCGCCCCCTTACCTGGCTCGCGACGGCAGCAGAGGCGACAGCAAGCGGCGGGAGGCCGAGACCCCAGGCAGCCTTCCTCCTCCGGGAGCTGGTCCAGGAGCACCCAGCTCCCGCCCAGCTTCCTCACGTTCTGGGCGCGCCCCAGCGCCCTGGCGTCCTGGCGCCCCTGCGCGCGCGCGCACGAGCAGCTTTCAGCGCCCCTCCCCCTCCCGCCCGCCTGACAGCAGCATGGAGGCTTGGCTGCGACTCCAGCAGTAGGGATGCTGCGAGTGGGGCCGGGCGGTGGGCCGGTGGAGCTTCGGGCGGTCGGGCGGTGGGGCGGTGGGGCGGTGGGGCGAGCCCAGCCCGCGGCCAGGGCTGGCCGGGTCCCCAACACCAACGCGGCCCCCCACGCCCTCCTCCAGGGTCCCGGCCCCCAAGTAGGACCACCACGGGCCCAGGGCCAGGCCTCACCCCACCAGCCCCACTACCACTGCTCGCCGACCCCCCACCCAGTCAATGCCTCCCCACCCCCTGCCACGCCCGGTCCCCGATCCACTGCACCCCCGAGACAAAGCTGCTTCTCCTCACACCCAAATCCCGCCCCAGGTCTGCGCCCCACTCGGTCCTAAGCTACAGCCCCTGTAAACCGCGCTCACCCCAAGGGCCTCACCCCAGGTCCCCCCACCGTCCGGAGATACTCCCCTAACCCTTCACCTAGGAATGAGCCCCCACCCTTCAGCCGGGTCACTTCCGCTCCCAGCAACCCCTCCCCCTCACCCTGTCCGCCCTCATCGCCAGATCGCCGCACACCCGGAGTGCACCCCTACCCCAGATGACCCCCTCAGCCCTCTCCTCGCGTGGGCCGGGCGCTCCGGGCTCCGATCACCACGGCGACAGCCGCTAGACAGGGATGCCCCGGGCCCAGGGCAGGCACGCAGCCCTGGCTCCCAGGGGCGCGGCCCCGGCGGCCGGGTGGGCGGGGCTTGAGGCCATTCCAATTCCCAGCCCCACCCCCACGCCCCCATCCCACCCCGAAGCCCAATGCCTCCTCAGAGCCCATGGGATAGGTGGTCCCGAGCTGCACACCGCTTGCCAGTGGGCCTTGGCTGCTTGATGCTGGTGCGGGGAGGGAGCGTGCAGCCTTAGCCCGGCCCTCGGCCCCCGGGATGGACAGCGGGCAGCAGTGGCAGTGGCAGTGGTAGTGGTAGTGGGGGTGGCGGCGGAGGCGGCGGAGGCGGGACAGGGCGGCTGTCCTGGGAGAACAAGTCCACTTGCTCCCACTTCCCCCGCCGCCTGGCCTCTGCTGCCAGAGCTTCCTGGAAGGAGTTTCCCCCTGTCAGCCTGCCCCTGGGAGGCAGGCCGGCTATGGCCAGGGGGGCGGGGCGGCGGCAGTGGCAGCAGCAGAGCTGGAGATGGCAGGATTGGGGCTGACCCATACTACTAGCCAGGTACTTGCTCCCATTGCCCGCTGTCTCTGTCGCTGCCCCCCGCCCCTGCACATTGACTGCACCACGCCCACCTCTCAGGAGCAGGATCACCTGAGGACAAGCCTCCAGGGACCCTGGGGCAGCAGAGACCGCCCCCAGAGCAGGCTGAGGGGGACACGCGAGGAAATGCACAGGATTGCCTTGGCAGCCCCCGCCCCACGCTGCCGCCCGCCCTCTCTGCAGCCGCCCCAGACCCCGCCACCACCACTGCCCCCTGAGCACACCGCGCCAGCATCCCGGGAGCCGGACAACACGGACATGTGCACCCAGTGAACCTGGCGTAGCACAGGGCGCCCCATGAGCAAGCTGAGGGGTCACCAGAGGAAATCCACAGGCTTTCCTGGGCAGCCCTCGCCACCGCTGCTGACCTCTCTGCAGCCTCCCCTTCCCCGCCCCGGGCCACCATCCCCTCAGCGCACCGCGCCTGCCTCCTGGGAGGCATCCAACACCTAGGCGTGCAGCCAGGGAACCTGGGGTATCAGAGTCCGACCCCAGGCCAGGCCAAGGGATCATGGGAGCAAATCCTCGGGCTTCTAGGGCAGCCCCGCCTCCTCTCTGCAGCCCCTGACCGAACCTCCCCAGCCTCCCATGACCTGGCTGACAAGGAGACTTCAATCCCGCAAACCTGGGGTGGCAGAGGCTGTCCCCAGGCCAAGGAGAGGGGGACATGGGAGGAAACTTGCCAACTCGCCAGGGCAGCCCCCTTAGCCGCAGTGCCTCCGGCCCCTCCACCACTGACCTCTTTCACTGACCGCACCACGCCCGCTCCCAAGAGCAGGCTGATTAAATGGCTTCAGTCTGAGGAACGTGGGAGAGCGGCGGTCGCCCCCAGGCTAGGCCGTTGGGGACATGGGAGAAAATCCTCTGGCTCACCAGGGGCACCCCAGTCCCCGGACCCTGTCCCCATCACTGTCCCCTGACTGCACTCCGCATGTAGTGAGTGTGTCTGTCCGTCTGCCTGCCTGCCTGCCTGCCTGCCTGCCTGCCTGCCTGCCTGCCTGTCTATCTATCTGTTGGAGGAGGGGAGAGGCTAGTCTATGTCTGTGTGTCTCTGTGTGTCTATGGAATGGAGGATGAGGAGGCTAGTATGTCTATCTCTCGGCCTATCTATCTCTCTGACAATCTATCTAAGCAATGGAGGAGGCAGAGGAGGCTAGTGTGTTTGTCTATCTACCTAATTGAGGAGGAGAAGGAGTGGTGTGTGTGTGTGTGTGTGTGTGTGTGTGTGTGTAAGTGTGTGTGTGGGTCTGTCCATTTCTGTATTTGTCTATCTAATGGAGGAGGAGGTGGAGGAAGCTAGCGTGACTTTCCGTCTGTCTGTCTGCATACGCACCTAATGAAGTAGGAGGAGGCTACTGTGTTCGTCTAAGTGTCTTTCTATTGGAGGAGGTGAGTGTGTCTGTCTCTCAGTCTGTCTGGGTGTTTCTTTATCTACTAGAGGAGGAGGCTAGTGTGTCTATCTACTTACCTACCTGATTGAGGAGGAAGAGGAGGCTGCTGTGTGTGTGTATCTCTCTGACCATCTATTTCATGGAGGAGGAGATTGGTGTGTCCATCTACCTACCTAACTGAGGAGTAGGAGGGGGCTTCTGTTTGTGTGTGTGTGTGTGTTGGTGTGTGCCTGTCTGTCTTTGTATGTATGTATCTGTGTACCTATGTAATGGAGGAGGAGGACGAGGTTAGTGTATCTATCTGTTAATAACAAAGAAAGAGACTAGCGTGTCTGCCTATTTATATGTCTGTCTCTCTGTGTATTGGAGGAAGCCTCCCGGGACTCCATTGACCTGGAGAGATGTCAAATGCCACCCTGAGGCAGAAGAAGGCGCCCAGAGAGCTGGCTGAGGGGGACTCGGGAGGAAATCCACAGGCTTGCCTGGGCAGCTCGCGTCCTTCGCTGCTGCCCTCTCTGCAGCCGCCCCGCCCCCTACCCCAATCCCGGCCCCTGGGCGTACAGCCCCAGCATACGCAGAAATACATTCAAAATGGCTTAGACACTTAAACGTAAGACAAGACACCACACACCTCTCGGTAGGAAACGTAGGCCAAACAGTATCCCACGTACACCTCACCCATTTTCTCCTAGGGTAGTCTCCCCAAGCAACAGAAAACTCAGCAAAAATACAAACACAAACGGGAGCAAACTGAATTCATCAGCTTTGGCACACCAAAGGAAACCAGAAGCAGAACTAAACCACGGCCTACTAAATAGGAGACAATCTTTGCCAAACATGAGACTGACTAGGGGTTCATTTCCACCATATCCAAACAGCTCATCCGACTCAACGGACACAAGACGACCCAATCCAAAAATGGGCAGAAGACGACCTCAGGAAGCAATTCTCCTGCGAAGACCCACCAGCGACCAATGAGAGGCACATGACAAAACAGGCTCGAGGTTGCTAATTATCCGAGGAATACAAGGCAAAACTACAATGAGGTGGCATCTCGCCCCAGTTAGAGTGGCCACCATTCCAAAGCCCACACAGGATCAAGGCTACAGAGGCTGTGGAGAAAAGGGATCCCTCCTACACTGTCGGTGGGAATGTCGTTTGCTGCAGCCACTGTGCAAAACAGGAGGGAGAGTCCTCAAAAGACGGAAAATACACTGGTCAGAAGCTTTGGATCTCGGGGGGAGGCTAACAAGCTCCCAAAGGCCCGGCCTCGCCCCTGCTTCTGCCCCAGCTCGCCTGTGCCCCACAGGGTCCGGGGCGGCCTCCACTCCCAGGGCAGGGCCACCCGCGCGGGAAGGCCTCGCAAGGCCTGAGGGCCAGTCTCGGCTGGCCCGGGGCCGTCCAGCGCCCTCCCATCTCCCGGGGCTGCTCCCACTTTGCCAAAGCCGCCTGTGAGCGGCGGCCAAGAAAGCCGCGCGGTTCAGCCAGTACTAAGGAGGGGGAGGAAGGCACCCCAACCAGGCCGGGGGGGGGGGGGGCCCCGGGACCCGCCTCACGGTCCCAACCTGGACGCGCGGCCTGGACCCCACCGACGCACCCCTCCCCCCACCCCCGGGCGCCTCCCCAACTGCACAGCCCAGGCCTCACCCGCCGACTCCCCGACCTGCGCGCCCCCACCAGCGCCCCCTTACCTGGCTCGCGACGGCAGCAGAGGCGACAGCAAGCGGCGGGAGGCCGAGACCCCAGGCAGCCTTCCTCCTCCGGGAGCTGGTCCAGGAGCACCCAGCTCCCGCCCAGCTTCCTCACGTTCTGGGCGCGCCCCAGCGCCCTGGCGTCCTGGCGCCCCTGCGCGCGCGCGCACGAGCAGCTTTCAGCGCCCCTCCCCCTCCCGCCCGCCTGACAGCAGCATGGAGGCTTGGCTGCGACTCCAGCAGTAGGGATGCTGCGAGTGGGGCCGGGCGGTGGGCCGGTGGAGCTTCGGGCGGTGGGGCGGTGGGGCGGTGGGGCGAGCCCAGCCCGCGGCCAGGGCTGGCCGGGTCCCCAACACCAACGCGGCCCCCCACGCCCTCCTCCAGGGTCCCGGCCCCCAAGTAGGACCACCACGGGCCCAGGGCCAGGCCTCACCCCACCAGCCCCACTACCACTGCTCGCCGACCCCCCACCCAGTCAATGCCTCCCCACCCCCTGCCACGCCCGGTCCCCGATCCACTGCACCCCCGAGACAAAGCTGCTTCTCCTCACACCCAAATCCCGCCCCAGGTCTGCGCCCCACTCGGTCCTAAGCTACAGCCCCTGTAAACCGCGCTCACCCCAAGGGCCTCACCCCAGGTCCCCCCACCGTCCGGAGATACTCCCCTAACCCTTCACCTAGGAATGAGCCCCCACCCTTCAGCCGGGTCACTTCCGCTCCCAGCAACCCCTCCCCCTCACCCTGTCCGCCCTCATCGCCAGATCGCCGCACACCCGGAGTGCACCCCTACCCCAGATGACCCCCTCAGCCCTCTCCTCGCGTGGGCCGGGCGCTCCGGGCTCCGATCACCACGGCGACAGCCGCTAGACAGGGATGCCCCGGGCCCAGGGCAGGCACGCAGCCCTGGCTCCCAGGGGCGCGGCCCCGGCGGCCGGGTGGGCGGGGCTTGAGGCCATTCCAATTCCCTGCCCCACCCCCACGCCCCCATCCCACCCCGAAGCCCAATGCCTCCTCAGAGCCCATGGGATAGGTGGTCCCGAGCTGCACACCGCTTGCCAGTGGGCCTTGGCTGCTTGATGCTGGTGCGGGGAGGGAGGGTGCAGCCTTAGCCCGGCCCTCGGCCCCCGGGATGGACAGCGGGCAGCAGTGGCAGTGGCAGTGGTAGTGGTAGTGGGGGTGGCGGCGGAGGCGGCGGAGGCGGGACAGGGCGGCTGTCCTGGGAGAGCAAGTCCACTTGCTCCCACTTCCCCCGCCGCCTGGCCTCTGCTGCCAGAGCTTCCTGGAAGGAGTTTCCCCCTGTCAGCCTGCCCCTGGGAGGCAGGCCGGCTATGGCCAGGGGGGCGGGGCGGCGGCAGTGGCAGCAGCAGAGCTGGAGATGGCAGGATTGGGGCTGACCCATACTACTAGCCAGGTACTTGCTCCCATTGCCCGCTGTCTCTGTCGCTGCCCCCCGCCCCTGCACATTGACTGCACCACGCCCACCTCTCAGGAGCAGGATCACCTGAGGACAAGCCTCCAGGGACCCTGGGGCAGCAGAGACCGCCCCCAGAGCAGGCTGAGGGGGACACGCGAGGAAATGCACAGGATTGCCTTGGCAGCCCCCGCCCCACGCTGCCGCCCGCCCTCTCTGCAGCCGCCCCAGACCCCGCCACCACCACTGCCCCCTGAGCACACCGCGCCAGCATCCCGGGAGCCGGACAACACGGACATGTGCACCCAGTGAACCTGGCGTAGCACAGGGCGCCCCATGAGCAAGCTGAGGGGTCACCAGAGGAAATCCACAGGCTTTCCTGGGCAGCCCTCGCCACCGCTGCTGACCTCTCTGCAGCCTCCCCTTCCCCGCCCCGGGCCACCATCCCCTCAGCGCACCGCGCCTGCCTCCTGGGAGGCATCCAACACCTAGGCGTGCAGCCAGGGAACCTGGGGTATCAGAGTCCGACCCCAGGCCAGGCCAAGGGATCATGGGAGCAAATCCTCGGGCTTCTAGGGCAGCCCCGCCTCCTCTCTGCAGCCCCTGACCGAACCTCCCCAGCCTCCCATGACCTGGCTGACAAGGAGACTTCAATCCCGCAAACCTGGGGTGGCAGAGGCTGTCCCCAGGCCAAGGAGAGGGGGACATGGGAGGAAACTTGCCAACTCGCCAGGGCAGCCCCCTTAGCCGCAGTGCCTCCGGCCCCTCCACCACTGACCTCTTTCACTGACCGCACCACGCCCGCTCCCAAGAGCAGGCTGATTAAATGGCTTCAGTCTGAGGAACGTGGGAGAGCGGCGGTCGCCCCCAGGCTAGGCCGTTGGGGACATGGGAGAAAATCCTCTGGCTCACCAGGGGCACCCCAGTCCCCGGACCCTGTCCCCATCACTGTCCCCTGACTGCACTCCGCATGTAGTGAGTGTGTCTGTCCGTCTGCCTGCCTGCCTGCCTGCCTGCCTGCCTGCCTGCCTGTCTATCTATCTGTTGGAGGAGGGGAGAGGCTAGTCTATGTCTGTGTGTCTCTGTGTGTCTATGGAATGGAGGAAGAGGAGGCTAGTATGTCTATCTCTCGGCCTATCTATCTCTCTGACAATCTATCTAAGCAATGGAGGAGGCAGAGGAGGCTAGTGTGTTTGTCTATCTACCTAATTGAGGAGGAGAAGGAGTGGTGTGTGTGTGTGTGTGTGTGTGTGTGTGTAAGTGTGTGTGTGGGTCTGTCCATTTCTGTATTTGTCTATCTAATGGAGGAGGAGGTGGAGGAAGCTAGCGTGACTTTCCGTCTGTCTGTCTGCATACGCACCTAATGAAGTAGGAGGAGGCTACTGTGTTCGTCTAAGTGTCTTTCTATTGGAGGAGGTGAGTGTGTCTGTCTCTCAGTCTGTCTGGGTGTTTCTTTATCTACTAGAGGAGGAGGCTAGTGTGTCTATCTACTTACCTACCTGATTGAGGAGGAAGAGGAGGCTGCTGTGTGTGTGTATCTCTCTGACCATCTATTTCATGGAGGAGGAGATTGGTGTGTCCATCTACCTACCTAACTGAGGAGTAGGAGGGGGCTTCTGTTTGTGTGTGTGTGTGTGTTGGTGTGTGCCTGTCTGTCTTTGTATGTATGTATCTGTGTACCTATGTAATGGAGGAGGAGGACGAGGTTAGTGTATCTATCTGTTAATAACAAAGAAAGAGACTAGCGTGTCTGCCTATTTATATGTCTGTCTCTCTGTGTATTGGAGGAAGCCTCCCGGGACTCCATTGACCTGGAGAGATGTCAAATGCCACCCTGAGGCAGAAGAAGGCGCCCAGAGAGCTGGCTGAGGGGGACTCGGGAGGAAATCCACAGGCTTGCCTGGGCAGCTCGCGTCCTTCGCTGCTGCCCTCTCTGCAGCCGCCCCGCCCCCTACCCCAATCCCGGCCCCTGGGCGTACAGCCCCAGCATACGCAGAAATACATTCAAAATGGCTTAGACACTTAAACGTAAGACAAGACACCACACACCTCTCGGTAGGAAACGTAGGCCAAACAGTATCCCACGTACACCTCACCCATTTTCTCCTAGGGTAGTCTCCCCAAGCAACAGAAAACTCAGCAAAAATACAAACACAAACGGGAGCAAACTGAATTCATCAGCTTTGGCACACCAAAGGAAACCAGAAGCAGAACTAAACCACGGCCTACTAAATAGGAGACAATCTTTGCCAAACATGAGACTGACTAGGGGTTCATTTCCACCATATCCAAACAGCTCATCCGACTCAACGGACACAAGACGACCCAATCCAAAAATGGGCAGAAGACGACCTCAGGAAGCAATTCTCCTGCGAAGACCCACCAGCGACCAATGAGAGGCACATGACAAAACAGGCTCGAGGTTGCTAATTATCCGAGGAATACAAGGCAAAACTACAATGAGGTGGCATCTCGCCCCAGTTAGAGTGGCCACCATTCCAAAGCCCACACAGGATCAAGGCTACAGAGGCTGTGGAGAAAAGGGATCCCTCCTACACTGTCGGTGGGAATGTCGTTTGCTGCAGCCACTGTGCAAAACAGGAGGGAGAGTCCTCAAAAGACGGAAAATACACTGGTCAGAAGCTTTGGATCTCGGGGGGAGGCTAACAAGCTCCCAAAGGCCCGGCCTCGCCCCTGCTTCTGCCCCAGCTCGCCTGTGCCCCACAGGGTCCGGGGCGGCCTCCACTCCCAGGGCAGGGCCACCCGCGCGGGAAGGCATCGCAAGGCCTGAGGGCCAGTCTCGGCTGGCCCGGGGCCGTCCAGCGCCCTCCCATCTCCCGGGGCTGCTCCCACTTTGCCAAAGCCGCCTGTGAGCGGCGGCCAAGAAAGCCGCGCGGTTCAGCCAGTACTAAGGAGGGGGAGGAAGGCACCCCAACCAGGCCGGGGGGGGGGGGGCCCCGGGACCCGCCTCACGGTCCCAACCTGGACGCGCGGCCTGGACCCCACCGACGCACCCCTCCCCCCACCCCCGGGCGCCTCCCCAACTGCACAGCCCAGGCCTCACCAGCCGACTCCCCGACCTGCGCGCCCCCACCAGCGCCCCCTTACCTGGCTCGCGACGGCAGCAGAGGCGACAGCAAGCGGCGGGAGGCCGAGACCCAAGGCAGCCTTCCTCCTCCGGGAGCTGGTCCAGGAGCACCCAGCTCCCGCCCAGCTTCCTCACGTTCTGGGCGCGCCCCAGCGCCCTGGCGTCCTGGCGCCCCTGCGCGCGCGCGCACGAGCAGCTTTCAGCGCCCCTCCCCCTCCCGCCCGCCTGACAGCAGCATGGAGGCTTGGCTGCGACTCCAGCAGTAGGGATGCTGCGAGTGGGGCCGGGCGGTGGGCCGGTGGAGCTTCGGGCGGTCGGGCGGTGGGGCGGTGGGGCGGTGGGGCGAGCCCAGCCCGCGGCCAGGGCTGGCCGGGTCCCCAACACCAACGCGGCCCCCCACGCCCTCCTCCAGGGTCCCGGCCCCCAAGTAGGACCACCACGGGCCCAGGGCCAGGCCTCACCCCACCAGCCCCACTACCACTGCTCGCCGACCCCCCACCCAGTCAATGCCTCCCCACCCCCTGCCACGCCCGGTCCCCGATCCACTGCACCCCCGAGACAAAGCTGCTTCTCCTCACACCCAAATCCCGCCCCAGGTCTGCGCCCCACTCGGTCCTAAGCTACAGCCCCTGTAAACCGCGCTCACCCCAAGGGCCTCACCCCAGGTCCCCCCACCGTCCGGAGATACTCCCCTAACCCTTCACCTAGGAATGAGCCCCCACCCTTCAGCCGGGTCACTTCCGCTCCCAGCAACCCCTCCCCCTCACCCTGTCCGCCCTCATCGCCAGATCGCCGCACACCCGGAGTGCACCCCTACCCCAGATGACCCCCTCAGCCCTCTCCTCGCGTGGGCCGGGCGCTCCGGGCTCCGATCACCACGGCGACAGCCGCTAGACAGGGATGCCCCGGGCCCAGGGCAGGCACGCAGCCCTGGCTCCCAGGGGCGCGGCCCCGGCGGCCGGGTGGGCGGGGCTTGAGGCCATTCCAATTCCCAGCCCCACCCCCACGCCCCCATCCCACCCCGAAGCCCAATGCCTCCTCAGAGCCCATGGGATAGGTGGTCCCGAGCTGCACACCGCTTGCCAGTGGGCCTTGGCTGCTTGATGCTGGTGCGGGGAGGGAGCGTGCAGCCTTAGCCCGGCCCTCGGCCCCCGGGATGGACAGCGGGCAGCAGTGGCAGTGGCAGTGGTAGTGGTAGTGGGGGTGGCGGCGGAGGCGGCGGAGGCGGGACAGGGCGGCTGTCCTGGGAGAACAAGTCCACTTGCTCCCACTTCCCCCGCCGCCTGGCCTCTGCTGCCAGAGCTTCCTGGAAGGAGTTTCCCCCTGTCAGCCTGCCCCTGGGAGGCAGGCCGGCTATGGCCAGGGGGGCGGGGCGGCGGCAGTGGCAGCAGCAGAGCTGGAGATGGCAGGATTGGGGCTGACCCATACTACTAGCCAGGTACTTGCTCCCATTGCCCGCTGTCTCTGTCGCTGCCCCCCGCCCCTGCACATTGACTGCACCACGCCCACCTCTCAGGAGCAGGATCACCTGAGGACAAGCCTCCAGGGACCCTGGGGCAGCAGAGACCGCCCCCAGAGCAGGCTGAGGGGGACACGCGAGGAAATGCACAGGATTGCCTTGGCAGCCCCCGCCCCACGCTGCCGCCCGCCCTCTCTGCAGCCGCCCCAGACCCCGCCACCACCACTGCCCCCTGAGCACACCGCGCCAGCATCCCGGGAGCCGGACAACACGGACATGTGCACCCAGTGAACCTGGCGTAGCACAGGGCGCCCCATGAGCAAGCTGAGGGGTCACCAGAGGAAATCCACAGGCTTTCCTGGGCAGCCCTCGCCACCGCTGCTGACCTCTCTGCAGCCTCCCCTTCCCCGCCCCGGGCCACCATCCCCTCAGCGCACCGCGCCTGCCTCCTGGGAGGCATCCAACACCTAGGCGTGCAGCCAGGGAACCTGGGGTATCAGAGTCCGACCCCAGGCCAGGCCAAGGGATCATGGGAGCAAATCCTCGGGCTTCTAGGGCAGCCCCGCCTCCTCTCTGCAGCCCCTGACCGAACCTCCCCAGCCTCCCATGACCTGGCTGACAAGGAGACTTCAATCCCGCAAACCTGGGGTGGCAGAGGCTGTCCCCAGGCCAAGGAGAGGGGGACATGGGAGGAAACTTGCCAACTCGCCAGGGCAGCCCCCTTAGCCGCAGTGCCTCCGGCCCCTCCACCACTGACCTCTTTCACTGACCGCACCACGCCCGCTCCCAAGAGCAGGCTGATTAAATGGCTTCAGTCTGAGGAACGTGGGAGAGCGGCGGTCGCCCCCAGGCTAGGCCGTTGGGGACATGGGAGAAAATCCTCTGGCTCACCAGGGGCACCCCAGTCCCCGGACCCTGTCCCCATCACTGTCCCCTGACTGCACTCCGCATGTAGTGAGTGTGTCTGTCCGTCTGCCTGCCTGCCTGCCTGCCTGCCTGCCTGCCTGCCTGCCTGCCTGCCTGTCTATCTATCTGTTGGAGGAGGGGAGAGGCTAGTCTATGTCTGTGTGTCTCTGTGTGTCTATGGAATGGAGGATGAGGAGGCTAGTATGTCTATCTCTCGGCCTATCTATCTCTCTGACAATCTATCTAAGCAATGGAGGAGGCAGAGGAGGCTAGTGTGTTTGTCTATCTACCTAATTGAGGAGGAGAAGGAGTGGTGTGTGTGTGTGTGTGTGTGTGTGTGTGTGTGTGTGTAAGTGTGTGTGTGGGTCTGTCCATTTCTGTATTTGTCTATCTAATGGAGGAGGAGGTGGAGGAAGCTAGCGTGACTTTCCGTCTGTCTGTCTGCATACGCACCTAATGAAGTAGGAGGAGGCTACTGTGTTCGTCTAAGTGTCTTTCTATTGGAGGAGGTGAGTGTGTCTGTCTCTCAGTCTGTCTGGGTGTTTCTTTATCTACTAGAGGAGGAGGCTAGTGTGTCTATCTACTTACCTACCTGATTGAGGAGGAAGAGGAGGCTGCTGTGTGTGTGTATCTCTCTGACCATCTATTTCATGGAGGAGGAGATTGGTGTGTCCATCTACCTACCTAACTGAGGAGTAGGAGGGGGCTTCTGTTTGTGTGTGTGTGTGTGTTGGTGTGTGCCTGTCTGTCTTTGTATGTATGTATCTGTGTACCTATGTAATGGAGGAGGAGGACGAGGTTAGTGTATCTATCTGTTAATAACAAAGAAAGAGACTAGCGTGTCTGCCTATTTATATGTCTGTCTCTCTGTGTATTGGAGGAAGCCTCCCGGGACTCCATTGACCTGGAGAGATGTCAAATGCCACCCTGAGGCAGAAGAAGGCGCCCAGAGAGCTGGCTGAGGGGGACTCGGGAGGAAATCCACAGGCTTGCCTGGGCAGCTCGCGTCCTTCGCTGCTGCCCTCTCTGCAGCCGCCCCGCCCCCTACCCCAATCCCGGCCCCTGGGCGTACAGCCCCAGCATACGCAGAAATACATTCAAAATGGCTTAGACACTTAAACGTAAGACAAGACACCACACACCTCTCGGTAGGAAACGTAGGCCAAACAGTATCCCACGTACACCTCACCCATTTTCTCCTAGGGTAGTCTCCCCAAGCAACAGAAAACTCAGCAAAAATACAAACACAAACGGGAGCAAACTGAATTCATCAGCTTTGGCACACCAAAGGAAACCAGAAGCAGAACTAAACCACGGCCTACTAAATAGGAGACAATCTTTGCCAAACATGAGACTGACTAGGGGTTCATTTCCACCATATCCAAACAGCTCATCCGACTCAACGGACACAAGACGACCCAATCCAAAAATGGGCAGAAGACGACCTCAGGAAGCAATTCTCCTGCGAAGACCCACCAGCGACCAATGAGAGGCACATGACAAAACAGGCTCGAGGTTGCTAATTATCCGAGGAATACAAGGCAAAACTACAATGAGGTGGCATCTCGCCCCAGTTAGAGTGGCCACCATTCCAAAGCCCACACAGGATCAAGGCTACAGAGGCTGTGGAGAAAAGGGATCCCTCCTACACTGTCGGTGGGAATGTCGTTTGCTGCAGCCACTGTGCAAAACAGGAGGGAGAGTCCTCAAAAGACGGAAAATACACTGGTCAGAAGCTTTGGATCTCGGGGGGAGGCTAACAAGCTCCCAAAGGCCCGGCCTCGCCCCTGCTTCTGCCCCAGCTCGCCTGTGCCCCACAGGGTCCGGGGCGGCCTCCACTCCCAGGGCAGGGCCACCCGCGCGGGAAGGCCTCGCAAGGCCTGAGGGCCAGTCTCGGCTGGCCCGGGGCCGTCCAGCGCCCTCCCATCTCCCGGGGCTGCTCCCACTTTGCCAAAGCCGCCTGTGAGCGGCGGCCAAGAAAGCCGCGCGGTTCAGCCAGTACTAAGGAGGGGGAGGAAGGCACCCCAACCAGGCCGGGGGGGGGGGCCCCGGGACCCGCCTCACGGTCCCAACCTGGACGCGCGGCCTGGACCCCACCGACGCACCCCTCCCCCCACCCCCGGGCGCCTCCCCAACTGCACAGCCCAGGCCTCACCTGCCGACTCCCCGACCTGCGCGCCCCCACCAGCGCCCCCTTACCTGGCTCGCGACGGCAGCAGAGGCGACAGCAAGCGGCGGGAGGCCGAGACCCCAGGCAGCCTTCCTCCTCCGGGAGCTGGTCCAGGAGCACCCAGCTCCCGCCCAGCTTCCTCACGTTCTGGGCGCGCCCCAGCGCCCTGGCGTCCTGGCGCCCCTGCGCGCGCGCGCACGAGCAGCTTTCAGCGCCCCTCCCCCTCCCGCCCGCCTGACAGCAGCATGGAGGCTTGGCTGCGACTCCAGCAGTAGGGATGCTGCGAGTGGGGCCGGGCGGTGGGCCGGTGGAGCTTCGGGCGGTCGGGCGGTGGGGCGGTGGGGCGGTGGGGCGAGCCCAGCCCGCGGCCAGGGCTGGCCGGGTCCCCAACACCAACGCGGCCCCCCACGCCCTCCTCCAGGGTCCCGGCCCCCAAGTAGGACCACCACGGGCCCAGGGCCAGGCCTCACCCCACCAGCCCCACTACCACTGCTCGCCGACCCCCCACCCAGTCAATGCCTCCCCACCCCCTGCCACGCCCGGTCCCCGATCCACTGCACCCCCGAGACAAAGCTGCTTCTCCTCACACCCAAATCCCGCCCCAGGTCTGCGCCCCACTCGGTCCTAAGCTACAGCCCCTGTAAACCGCGCTCACCCCAAGGGCCTCACCCCAGGTCCCCCCACCGTCCGGAGATACTCCCCTAACCCTTCACCTAGGAATGAGCCCCCACCCTTCAGCCGGGTCACTTCCGCTCCCAGCAACCCCTCCCCCTCACCCTGTCCGCCCTCATCGCCAGATCGCCGCACACCCGGAGTGCACCCCTACCCCAGATGACCCCCTCAGCCCTCTCCTCGCGTGGGCCGGGCGCTCCGGGCTCCGATCACCACGGCGACAGCCGCTAGACAGGGATGCCCCGGGCCCAGGGCAGGCACGCAGCCCTGGCTCCCAGGGGCGCGGCCCCGGCGGCCGGGTGGGCGGGGCTTGAGGCCATTCCAATTCCCAGCCCCACCCCCACGCCCCCATCCCACCCCGAAGCCCAATGCCTCCTCAGAGCCCATGGGATAGGTGGTCCCGAGCTGCACACCGCTTGCCAGTGGGCCTTGGCTGCTTGATGCTGGTGCGGGGAGGGAGCGTGCAGCCTTAGCCCGGCCCTCGGCCCCCGGGATGGACAGCGGGCAGCAGTGGCAGTGGCAGTGGTAGTGGTAGTGGGGGTGGCGGCGGAGGCGGCGGAGGCGGGACAGGGCGGCTGTCCTGGGAGAACAAGTCCACTTGCTCCCACTTCCCCCGCCGCCTGGCCTCTGCTGCCAGAGCTTCCTGGAAGGAGTTTCCCCCTGTCAGCCTGCCCCTGGGAGGCAGGCCGGCTATGGCCAGGGGGGCGGGGCGGCGGCAGTGGCAGCAGCAGAGCTGGAGATGGCAGGATTGGGGCTGACCCATACTACTAGCCAGGTACTTGCTCCCATTGCCCGCTGTCTCTGTCGCTGCCCCCCGCCCCTGCACATTGACTGCACCACGCCCACCTCTCAGGAGCAGGATCACCTGAGGACAAGCCTCCAGGGACCCTGGGGCAGCAGAGACCGCCCCCAGAGCAGGCTGAGGGGGACACGCGAGGAAATGCACAGGATTGCCTTGGCAGCCCCCGCCCCACGCTGCCGCCCGCCCTCTCTGCAGCCGCCCCAGACCCCGCCACCACCACTGCCCCCTGAGCACACCGCGCCAGCATCCCGGGAGCCGGACAACACGGACATGTGCACCCAGTGAACCTGGCGTAGCACAGGGCGCCCCATGAGCAAGCTGAGGGGTCACCAGAGGAAATCCACAGGCTTTCCTGGGCAGCCCTCGCCACCGCTGCTGACCTCTCTGCAGCCTCCCCTTCCCCGCCCCGGGCCACCATCCCCTCAGCGCACCGCGCCTGCCTCCTGGGAGGCATCCAACACCTAGGCGTGCAGCCAGGGAACCTGGGGTATCAGAGTCCGACCCCAGGCCAGGCCAAGGGATCATGGGAGCAAATCCTCGGGCTTCTAGGGCAGCCCCGCCTCCTCTCTGCAGCCCCTGACCGAACCTCCCCAGCCTCCCATGACCTGGCTGACAAGGAGACTTCAATCCCGCAAACCTGGGGTGGCAGAGGCTGTCCCCAGGCCAAGGAGAGGGGGACATGGGAGGAAACTTGCCAACTCGCCAGGGCAGCCCCCTTAGCCGCAGTGCCTCCGGCCCCTCCACCACTGACCTCTTTCACTGACCGCACCACGCCCGCTCCCAAGAGCAGGCTGATTAAATGGCTTCAGTCTGAGGAACGTGGGAGAGCGGCGGTCGCCCCCAGGCTAGGCCGTTGGGGACATGGGAGAAAATCCTCTGGCTCACCAGGGGCACCCCAGTCCCCGGACCCTGTCCCCATCACTGTCCCCTGACTGCACTCCGCATGTAGTGAGTGTGTCTGTCCGTCTGCCTGCCTGCCTGCCTGCCTGCCTGCCTGCCTGCCTGCCTGCCTGTCTATCTATCTGTTGGAGGAGGGGAGAGGCTAGTCTATGTCTGTGTGTCTCTGTGTGTCTATGGAATGGAGGATGAGGAGGCTAGTATGTCTATCTCTCGGCCTATCTATCTCTCTGACAATCTATCTAAGCAATGGAGGAGGCAGAGGAGGCTAGTGTGTTTGTCTATCTACCTAATTGAGGAGGAGAAGGAGTGGTGTGTGTGTGTGTGTGTGTGTGTGTGTGTGTGTAAGTGTGTGTGTGGGTCTGTCCATTTCTGTATTTGTCTATCTAATGGAGGAGGAGGTGGAGGAAGCTAGCGTGACTTTCCGTCTGTCTGTCTGCATACGCACCTAATGAAGTAGGAGGAGGCTACTGTGTTCGTCTAAGTGTCTTTCTATTGGAGGAGGTGAGTGTGTCTGTCTCTCAGTCTGTCTGGGTGTTTCTTTATCTACTAGAGGAGGAGGCTAGTGTGTCTATCTACTTACCTACCTGATTGAGGAGGAAGAGGAGGCTGCTGTGTGTGTGTATCTCTCTGACCATCTATTTCATGGAGGAGGAGATTGGTGTGTCCATCTACCTACCTAACTGAGGAGTAGGAGGGGGCTTCTGTTTGTGTGTGTGTGTGTGTTGGTGTGTGCCTGTCTGTCTTTGTATGTATGTATCTGTGTACCTATGTAATGGAGGAGGAGGACGAGGTTAGTGTATCTATCTGTTAATAACAAAGAAAGAGACTAGCGTGTCTGCCTATTTATATGTCTGTCTCTCTGTGTATTGGAGGAAGCCTCCCGGGACTCCATTGACCTGGAGAGATGTCAAATGCCACCCTGAGGCAGAAGAAGGCGCCCAGAGAGCTGGCTGAGGGGGACTCGGGAGGAAATCCACAGGCTTGCCTGGGCAGCTCGCGTCCTTCGCTGCTGCCCTCTCTGCAGCCGCCCCGCCCCCTACCCCAATCCCGGCCCCTGGGCGTACAGCCCCAGCATACGCAGAAATACATTCAAAATGGCTTAGACACTTAAACGTAAGACAAGACACCACACACCTCTCGGTAGGAAACGTAGGCCAAACAGTATCCCACGTACACCTCACCCATTTTCTCCTAGGGTAGTCTCCCCAAGCAACAGAAAACTCAGCAAAAATACAAACACAAACGGGAGCAAACTGAATTCATCAGCTTTGGCACACCAAAGGAAACCAGAAGCAGAACTAAACCACGGCCTACTAAATAGGAGACAATCTTTGCCAAACATGAGACTGACTAGGGGTTCATTTCCACCATATCCAAACAGCTCATCCGACTCAACGGACACAAGACGACCCAATCCAAAAATGGGCAGAAGACGACCTCAGGAAGCAATTCTCCTGCGAAGACCCACCAGCGACCAATGAGAGGCACATGACAAAACAGGCTCGAGGTTGCTAATTATCCGAGGAATACAAGGCAAAACTACAATGAGGTGGCATCTCGCCCCAGTTAGAGTGGCCACCATTCCAAAGCCCACACAGGATCAAGGCTACAGAGGCTGTGGAGAAAAGGGATCCCTCCTACACTGTCGGTGGGAATGTCGTTTGCTGCAGCCACTGTGCAAAACAGGAGGGAGAGTCCTCAAAAGACGGAAAATACACTGGTCAGAAGCTTTGGATCTCGGGGGGAGGCTAACAAGCTCCCAAAGGCCTGGCCTCGCCCCTGCTTCTGCCCCAGCTCGCCTGTGCCCCACAGGGTCCGGGGCGGCCTCCACTCCCAGGGCAGGGCCACCCGCGCGGGAAGGCCTCGCAAGGCCTGAGGGCCAGTCTCGGCTGGCCCGGGGCCGTCCAGCGCCCTCCCATCTCCCGGGGCTGCTCCCACTTTGCCAAAGCCGCCTGTGAGCGGCGGCCAAGAAAGCCGCGCGGTTCAGCCAGTACTAAGGAGGGGGAGGAAGGCACCCCAACCAGGCCGGGGGGGGGGGCCCCGGGACCCGCCTCACGGTCCCAACCTGGACGCGCGGCCTGGACCCCACCGACGCACCCCTCCCCCCACCCCCGGGCGCCTCCCCAACTGCACAGCCCAGGCCTCACCTGCCGACTCCCCGACCTGCGCGCCCCCACCAGCGCCCCCTTACCTGGCTCGCGACGGCAGCAGAGGCGACAGCAAGCGGCGGGAGGCCGAGACCCCAGGCAGCCTTCCTCCTCCGGGAGCTGGTCCAGGAGCACCCAGCTCCCGCCCAGCTTCCTCACGTTCTGGGCGCGCCCCAGCGCCCTGGCGTCCTGGCGCCCCTGCGCGCGCGCGCACGAGCAGCTTTCAGCGCCCCTCCCCCTCCCGCCCGCCTGACAGCAGCATGGAGGCTTGGCTGCGACTCCAGCAGTAGGGATGCTGCGAGTGGGGCCGGGCGGTGGGCCGGTGGAGCTTCGGGCGGTCGGGCGGTGGGGCGGTGGGGCGGTGGGGCGAGCCCAGCCCGCGGCCAGGGCTGGCCGGGTCCCCAACACCAACGCGGCCCCCCACGCCCTCCTCCAGGGTCCCGGCCCCCAAGTAGGACCACCACGGGCCCAGGGCCAGGCCTCACCCCACCAGCCCCACTACCACTGCTCGCCGACCCCCCACCCAGTCAATGCCTCCCCACCCCCTGCCACGCCCGGTCCCCGATCCACTGCACCCCCGAGACAAAGCTGCTTCTCCTCACACCCAAATCCCGCCCCAGGTCTGCGCCCCACTCGGTCCTAAGCTACAGCCCCTGTAAACCGCGCTCACCCCAAGGGCCTCACCCCAGGTCCCCCCACCGTCCGGAGATACTCCCCTAACCCTTCACCTAGGAATGAGCCCCCACCCTTCAGCCGGGTCACTTCCGCTCCCAGCAACCCCTCCCCCTCACCCTGTCCGCCCTCATCGCCAGATCGCCGCACACCCGGAGTGCACCCCTACCCCAGATGACCCCCTCAGCCCTCTCCTCGCGTGGGCCGGGCGCTCCGGGCTCCGATCACCACGGCGACAGCCGCTAGACAGGGATGCCCCGGGCCCAGGGCAGGCACGCAGCCCTGGCTCCCAGGGGCGCGGCCCCGGCGGCCGGGTGGGCGGGGCTTGAGGCCATTCCAATTCCCTGCCCCACCCCCACGCCCCCATCCCACCCCGAAGCCCAATGCCTCCTCAGAGCCCATGGGATAGGTGGTCCCGAGCTGCACACCGCTTGCCAGTGGGCCTTGGCTGCTTGATGCTGGTGCGGGGAGGGAGCGTGCAGCCTTAGCCCGGCCCTCGGCCCCCGGGATGGACAGCGGGCAGCAGTGGCAGTGGCAGTGGTAGTGGTAGTGGGGGTGGCGGCGGAGGCGGCGGAGGCGGGACAGGGCGGCTGTCCTGGGAGAGCAAGTCCACTTGCTCCCACTTCCCCCGCCGCCTGGCCTCTGCTGCCAGAGCTTCCTGGAAGGAGTTTCCCCCTGTCAGCCTGCCCCTGGGAGGCAGGCCGGCTATGGCCAGGGGGGCGGGGCGGCGGCAGTGGCAGCAGCAGAGCTGGAGATGGCAGGATTGGGGCTGACCCATACTACTAGCCAGGTACTTGCTCCCATTGCCCGCTGTCTCTGTCGCTGCCCCCCGCCCCTGCACATTGACTGCACCACGCCCACCTCTCAGGAGCAGGATCACCTGAGGACAAGCCTCCAGGGACCCTGGGGCAGCAGAGACCGCCCCCAGAGCAGGCTGAGGGGGACACGCGAGGAAATGCACAGGATTGCCTTGGCAGCCCCCGCCCCACGCTGCCGCCCGCCCTCTCTGCAGCCGCCCCAGACCCCGCCACCACCACTGCCCCCTGAGCACACCGCGCCAGCATCCCGGGAGCCGGACAACACGGACATGTGCACCCAGTGAACCTGGCGTAGCACAGGGCGCCCCATGAGCAAGCTGAGGGGTCACCAGAGGAAATCCACAGGCTTTCCTGGGCAGCCCTCGCCACCGCTGCTGACCTCTCTGCAGCCTCCCCTTCCCCGCCCCGGGCCACCATCCCCTCAGCGCACCGCGCCTGCCTCCTGGGAGGCATCCAACACCTAGGCGTGCAGCCAGGGAACCTGGGGTATCAGAGTCCGACCCCAGGCCAGGCCAAGGGATCATGGGAGCAAATCCTCGGGCTTCTAGGGCAGCCCCGCCTCCTCTCTGCAGCCCCTGACCGAACCTCCCCAGCCTCCCATGACCTGGCTGACAAGGAGACTTCAATCCCGCAAACCTGGGGTGGCAGAGGCTGTCCCCAGGCCAAGGAGAGGGGGACATGGGAGGAAACTTGCCAACTCGCCAGGGCAGCCCCCTTAGCCGCAGTGCCTCCGGCCCCTCCACCACTGACCTCTTTCACTGACCGCACCACGCCCGCTCCCAAGAGCAGGCTGATTAAATGGCTTCAGTCTGAGGAACGTGGGAGAGCGGCGGTCGCCCCCAGGCTAGGCCGTTGGGGACATGGGAGAAAATCCTCTGGCTCACCAGGGGCACCCCAGTCCCTGGACCCTGTCCCCATCACTGTGCCCTGACTGCACTCCGCATGTAGTGAGTGTGTCTGTCCGTCTGCCTGCCTGCCTGCCTGCCTGCCTGCCTGCCTGCCTGCCTGCCTGTCTATCTATCTGTTGGAGGAGGGGAGAGGCTAGTCTATGTCTGTGTGTCTCTGTGTGTCTATGGAATGGAGGAAGAGGAGGCTAGTATGTCTATCTCTCGGCCTATCTATCTCTCTGACAATCTATCTAAGCAATGGAGGAGGCAGAGGAGGCTAGTGTGTTTGTCTATCTACCTAATAGAGGAGGAGAAGGAGTGGTGTGTGTGTGTGTGTGTGTGTGTGTGTGTGTGTGTGGGTCTGTCCATTTCTGTATTTGTCTATCTAATGGAGGAGGAGGTGGAGGAAGCTAGCGTGACTTTCCGTCTGTCTGTCTGCATACGCACCTAATGAAGTAGGAGGAGGCTACTGTGTTCGTCTAAGTGTCTTTCTATTGGAGGAGGTGAGTGTGTCTGTCTCTCAGTCTGTCTGGGTGTTTCTTTATCTACTAGAGGAGGAGGCTAGTGTGTCTATCTACTTACCTACCTGATTGAGGAGGAAGAGGAGGCTGCTGTGTGTGTGTATCTCTCTGACCATCTATTTCATGGAGGAGGAGATTGGTGTGTCCATCTACCTACCTAACTGAGGAGTAGGAGGGGGCTTCTGTTTGTGTGTGTGTGTGTGTTGGTGTGTGCCTGTCTGTCTTTGTATGTATGTATCTGTGTACCTATGTAATGGAGGAGGAGGACGAGGTTAGTGTATCTATCTGTTAATAACAAAGAAAGAGACTAGCGTGTCTGCCTATTTATATGTCTGTCTCTCTGTGTATTGGAGGAAGCCTCCCGGGACTCCATTGACCTGGAGAGATGTCAAATGCCACCCTGAGGCAGAAGAAGGCGCCCAGAGAGCTGGCTGAGGGGGACTCGGGAGGAAATCCACAGGCTTGCCTGGGCAGCTCGCGTCCTTCGCTGCTGCCCTCTCTGCAGCCGCCCCGCCCCCTACCCCAATCCCGGCCCCTGGGCGTACAGCCCCAGCATACGCAGAAATACATTCAAAATGGCTTAGACACTTAAACGTAAGACAAGACACCACACACCTCTCGGTAGGAAACGTAGGCCAAACAGTATCCCACGTACACCTCACCCATTTTCTCCTAGGGTAGTCTCCCCAAGCAACAGAAAACTCAGCAAAAATACAAACACAAACGGGAGCAAACTGAATTCATCAGCTTTGGCACACCAAAGGAAACCAGAAGCAGAACTAAACCACGGCCTACTAAATAGGAGACAATCTTTGCCAAACATGAGACTGACTAGGGGTTCATTTCCACCATATCCAAACAGCTCATCCGACTCAACGGACAGAAGACGACCCAATCCAAAAATGGGCAGAAGACGACCTCAGGAAGCAATTCTCCTGCGAAGACCCACCAGCGACCAATGAGAGGCACATGACAAAACAGGCTCAAGGTTGCTAATTATCCGAGGAATACAAGGCAAAACTACAATGAGGTGGCATCTCGCCCCAGTTAGAGTGGCCACCATTCCAAAGCCCACACAGGATCAAGGCTACAGAGGCTGTGGAGAAAAGGGATCCCTCCTACACTGTCGGTGGGAATGTCGTTTGCTGCAGCCACTGTGCAAAACAGGAGGGAGAGTCCTCAAAAGACGGAAAATACACTGGTCAGAAGCTTTGGATCTCGGGGGGAGGCTAACAAGCTCCCAAAGGCCCGGCCTCGCCCCTGCTTCTGCCCCAGCTCGCCTGTGCCCCACAGGGTCCGGGGCGGCCTCCACTCCCAGGGCAGGGCCACCCGCGCGGGAAGGCCTCGCAAGGCCTGAGGGCCAGTCTCGGCTGGCCCGGGGCCGTCCAGCGCCCTCCCATCTCCCGGGGCTGCTCCCACTTTGCCAAAGCCGCCTGTGAGCGGCGGCCAAGAAAGCCGCGCGGTTCAGCCAGTACTAAGGAGGGGGAGGAAGGCACCCCAACCAGGCCGGGGGGGGGCCCCGGGACCCGCCTCACGGTCCCAACCTGGACGCGCGGCCTGGACCCCACCGACGCACCCCTCCCCCCACCCCCGGGCGCCTCCCCAACTGCACAGCCCAGGCCTCACCCGCCGACTCCCCGACCTGCGCGCCCCCACCAGCGCCCCCTTACCTGGCTCGCGACGGCAGCAGAGGCGACAGCAAGCGGCGGGAGGCCGAGACCCCAGGCAGCCTTCCTCCTCCGGGAGCTGGTCCAGGAGCACCCAGCTCCCGCCCAGCTTCCTCACGTTCTGGGCGCGCCCCAGCGCCCTGGCGTCCTGGCGCCCCTGCGCGCGCGCGCACGAGCAGCTTTCAGCGCCCCTCCCCCTCCCGCCCGCCTGACAGCAGCATGGAGGCTTGGCTGCGACTCCAGCAGTAGGGATGCTGCGAGTGGGGCCGGGCGGTGGGCCGGTGGAGCTTCGGGCGGTGGGGCGGTGGGGCGGTGGGGCGAGCCCAGCCCGCGGCCAGGGCTGGCCGGGTCCCCAACACCAACGCGGCCCCCCACGCCCTCCTCCAGGGTCCCGGCCCCCAAGTAGGACCACCACGGGCCCAGGGCCAGGCCTCACCCCACCAGCCCCACTACCACTGCTCGCCGACCCCCCACCCAGTCAATGCCTCCCCACCCCCTGCCACGCCCGGTCCCCGATCCACTGCACCCCCGAGACAAAGCTGCTTCTCCTCACACCCAAATCCCGCCCCAGGTCTGCGCCCCACTCGGTCCTAAGCTACAGCCCCTGTAAACCGCGCTCACCCCAAGGGCCTCACCCCAGGTCCCCCCACCGTCCGGAGATACTCCCCTAACCCTTCACCTAGGAATGAGCCCCCACCCTTCAGCCGGGTCACTTCCGCTCCCAGCAACCCCTCCCCCTCCCCCTGTCCGCCCTCATCGCCAGATCGCCGCACACCCGGAGTGCACCCCTACCCCAGATGACCCCCTCAGCCCTCTCCTCGCGTGGGCCGGGCGCTCCGGGCTCCGATCACCACGGCGACAGCCGCTAGACAGGGATGCCCCGGGCCCAGGGCAGGCACGCAGCCCTGGCTCCCAGGGGCGCGGCCCCGGCGGCCGGGTGGGCGGGGCTTGAGGCCATTCCAATTCCCAGCCCCACCCCCACGCCCCCATCCCACCCCGAAGCCCAATGCCTCCTCAGAGCCCATGGGATAGGTGGTCCCGAGCTGCACACCGCTTGCCAGTGGGCCTTGGCTGCTTGATGCTGGTGCGGGGAGGGAGCGTGCAGCCTTAGCCCGGCCCTCGGCCCCCGGGATGGACAGCGGGCAGCAGTGGCAGTGGCAGTGGTAGTGGTAGTGGGGGTGGCGGCGGAGGCGGCGGAGGCGGGACAGGGCGGCTGTCCTGGGAGAGCAAGTCCACTTGCTCCCACTTCCCCCGCCGCCTGGCCTCTGCTGCCAGAGCTTCCTGGAAGGAGTTTCCCCCTGTCAGCCTGCCCCTGGGAGGCAGGCCGGCTATGGCCAGGGGGGCGGGGCGGCGGCAGTGGCAGCAGCAGAGCTGGAGATGGCAGGATTGGGGCTGACCCATACTACTAGCCAGGTACTTGCTCCCATTGCCCGCTGTCTCTGTCGCTGCCCCCCGCCCCTGCACATTGACTGCACCACGCCCACCTCTCAGGAGCAGGATCACCTGAGGACAAGCCTCCAGGGACCCTGGGGCAGCAGAGACCGCCCCCAGAGCAGGCTGAGGGGGACACGCGAGGAAATGCACAGGATTGCCTTGGCAGCCCCCGCCCCACGCTGCCGCCCGCCCTCTCTGCAGCCGCCCCAGACCCCGCCACCACCACTGCCCCCTGAGCACACCGCGCCAGCATCCCGGGAGCCGGACAACACGGACATGTGCACCCAGTGAACCTGGCGTAGCACAGGGCGCCCCATGAGCAAGCTGAGGGGTCACCAGAGGAAATCCACAGGCTTTCCTGGGCAGCCCTCGCCACCGCTGCTGACCTCTCTGCAGCCTCCCCTTCCCCGCCCCGGGCCACCATCCCCTCAGCGCACCGCGCCTGCCTCCTGGGAGGCATCCAACACCTAGGCGTGCAGCCAGGGAACCTGGGGTATCAGAGTCCGACCCCAGGCCAGGCCAAGGGATCATGGGAGCAAATCCTCGGGCTTCTAGGGCAGCCCCGCCTCCTCTCTGCAGCCCCTGACCGAACCTCCCCAGCCTCCCATGACCTGGCTGACAAGGAGACTTCAATCCCGCAAACCTGGGGTGGCAGAGGCTGTCCCCAGGCCAAGGAGAGGGGGACATGGGAGGAAACTTGCCAACTCGCCAGGGCAGCCCCCTTAGCCGCAGTGCCTCCGGCCCCTCCACCACTGACCTCTTTCACTGACCGCACCACGCCCGCTCCCAAGAGCAGGCTGATTAAATGGCTTCAGTCTGAGGAACGTGGGAGAGCGGCGGTCGCCCCCAGGCTAGGCCGTTGGGGACATGGGAGAAAATCCTCTGGCTCACCAGGGGCACCCCAGTCCCTGGACCCTGTCCCCATCACTGTGCCCTGACTGCACTCCGCATGTAGTGAGTGTGTCTGTCCGTCTGCCTGCCTGCCTGCCTGCCTGCCTGCCTGCCTGCCTGCCTGTCTATCTATCTGTTGGAGGAGGGGAGAGGCTAGTCTATGTCTGTGTGTCTCTGTGTGTCTATGGAATGGAGGAAGAGGAGGCTAGTATGTCTATCTCTCGGCCTATCTATCTCTCTGACAATCTATCTAAGCAATGGAGGAGGCAGAGGAGGCTAGTGTGTTTGTCTATCTACCTAATAGAGGAGGAGAAGGAGTGGTGTGTGTGTGTGTGTGTGTGTGTGTGTGTGTGTGTGTGGGTCTGTCCATTTCTGTATTTGTCTATCTAATGGAGGAGGAGGTGGAGGAAGCTAGCGTGACTTTCCGTCTGTCTGTCTGCATACGCACCTAATGAAGTAGGAGGAGGCTACTGTGTTCGTCTAAGTGTCTTTCTATTGGAGGAGGTGAGTGTGTCTGTCTCTCAGTCTGTCTGGGTGTTTCTTTATCTACTAGAGGAGGAGGCTAGTGTGTCTATCTACTTACCTACCTGATTGAGGAGGAAGAGGAGGCTGCTGTGTGTGTGTATCTCTCTGACCATCTATTTCATGGAGGAGGAGATTGGTGTGTCCATCTACCTACCTAACTGAGGAGTAGGAGGGGGCTTCTGTTTGTGTGTGTGTGTGTGTTGGTGTGTGCCTGTCTGTCTTTGTATGTATGTATCTGTGTACCTATGTAATGGAGGAGGAGGACGAGGTTAGTGTATCTATCTGTTAATAACAAAGAAAGAGACTAGCGTGTCTGCCTATTTATATGTCTGTCTCTCTGTGTATTGGAGGAAGCCTCCCGGGACTCCATTGACCTGGAGAGATGTCAAATGCCACCCTGAGGCAGAAGAAGGCGCCCAGAGAGCTGGCTGAGGGGGACTCGGGAGGAAATCCACAGGCTTGCCTGGGCAGCTCGCGTCCTTCGCTGCTGCCCTCTCTGCAGCCGCCCCGCCCCCTACCCCAATCCCGGCCCCTGGGCGTACAGCCCCAGCATACGCAGAAATACATTCAAAATGGCTTAGACACTTAAACGTAAGACAAGACACCACACACCTCTCGGTAGGAAACGTAGGCCAAACAGTATCCCACGTACACCTCACCCATTTTCTCCTAGGGTAGTCTCCCCAAGCAACAGAAAACTCAGCAAAAATACAAACACAAACGGGAGCAAACTGAATTCATCAGCTTTGGCACACCAAAGGAAACCAGAAGCAGAACTAAACCACGGCCTACTAAATAGGAGACAATCTTTGCCAAACATGAGACTGACTAGGGGTTCATTTCCACCATATCCAAACAGCTCATCCGACTCAACGGACAGAAGACGACCCAATCCAAAAATGGGCAGAAGACGACCTCAGGAAGCAATTCTCCTGCGAAGACCCACCAGCGACCAATGAGAGGCACATGACAAAACAGGCTCAAGGTTGCTAATTATCCGAGGAATACAAGGCAAAACTACAATGAGGTGGCATCTCGCCCCAGTTAGAGTGGCCACCATTCCAAAGCCCACACAGGATCAAGGCTACAGAGGCTGTGGAGAAAAGGGATCCCTCCTACACTGTCGGTGGGAATGTCGTTTGCTGCAGCCACTGTGCAAAACAGGAGGGAGAGTCCTCAAAAGACGGAAAATACACTGGTCAGAAGCTTTGGATCTCGGGGGGAGGCTAACAAGCTCCCAAAGGCCCGGCCTCGCCCCTGCTTCTGCCCCAGCTCGCCTGTGCCCCACAGGGTCCGGGGCGGCCTCCACTCCCAGGGCAGGGCCACCCGCGCGGGAAGGCCTCGCAAGGCCTGAGGGCCAGTCTCGGCTGGCCCGGGGCCGTCCAGCGCCCTCCCATCTCCCGGGGCTGCTCCCACTTTGCCAAAGCCGCCTGTGAGCGGCGGCCAAGAAAGCCGCGCGGTTCAGCCAGTACTAAGGAGGGGGAGGAAGGCACCCCAACCAGGCCGGGGGGGGGCCCCGGGACCCGCCTCACGGTCCCAACCTGGACGCGCGGCCTGGACCCCACCGACGCACCCCTCCCCCCACCCCCGGGCGCCTCCCCAACTGCACAGCCCAGGCCTCACCCGCCGACTCCCCGACCTGCGCGCCCCCACCAGCGCCCCCTTACCTGGCTCGCGACGGCAGCAGAGGCGACAGCAAGCGGCGGGAGGCCGAGGCCCCAGGCAGCCTTCCTCCTCCGGGAGCTGGTCCAGGAGCACCCAGCTCCCGCCCAGCTTCCTCACGTTCTGGGCGCGCCCCAGCGCCCTGGCGTCCTGGCGCCCGTGCGCGCGCGCGCACGAGCAGCTTTCAGCGCCCCTCCCCCTCCCGCCCGCCTGACAGCAGCATGGAGGCTTGGCTGCGACTCCAGCAGTAGGGATGCTGCGAGTGGGGCCGGGCGGTGGGCCGGTGGAGCTTCGGGCGGTGGGGCGGTGGGGCGGTGGGGCGAGCCCAGCCCGCGGCCAGGGCTGGCCGGGTCCCCAACACCAACGCGGCCCCCCACGCCCTCCTCCAGGGTCCCGGCCCCCAAGTAGGACCACCACGGGCCCAGGGCCAGGCCTCACCCCACCAGCCCCACTACCACTGCTCGCCGACCCCCCACCCAGTCAATGCCTCCCCACCCCCTGCCACACCCGGTCCCCGATCCACTGCACCCCCGAGACAAAGCTGCTTCTCCTCACACCCAAATCCCGCCCCAGGTCTGCGCCCCACTCGGTCCTAAGCTACAGCCCCTGTAAACCGCGCTCACCCCAAGGGCCTCACCCCAGGTCCCCCCACCGTCCGGAGATACTCCCCTAACCCTTCACCTAGGAATGAGCCCCCACCCTTCAGCCGGGTCACTTCCGCTCCCAGCAACCCCTCCCCCTCACCCTGTCCGCCCTCATCGCCAGATCGCCGCACACCCGGAGTGCACCCCTACCCCAGATGACCCCCTCAGCCCTCTCCTCGCGTGGGCCGGGCGCTCCGGGCTCCGATCACCACGGCGACAGCCGCTAGACAGGGATGCCCCGGGCCCAGGGCAGGCACGCAGCCCTGGCTCCCAGGGGCGCGGCCCCGGCGGCCGGGTGGGCGGGGCTTGAGGCCATTCCAATTCCCAGCCCCACCCCCACGCCCCCATCCCACCCCGAAGCCCAATGCCTCCTCAGAGCCCATGGGATAGGTGGTCCCGAGCTGCACACCGCTTGCCAGTGGGCCTTGGCTGCTTGATGCTGGTGCGGGGAGGGAGCGTGCAGCCTTAGCCCGGCCCTCGGCCCCCGGGATGGACAGCGGGCAGCAGTGGCAGTGGCAGTGGTAGTGGTAGTGGGGGTGGCGGCGGAGGCGGCGGAGGCGGGACAGGGCGGCTGTCCTGGGAGAGCAAGTCCACTTGCTCCCACTTCCCCCGCCGCCTGGCCTCTGCTGCCAGAGCTTCCTGGAAGGAGTTTCCCCCTGTCAGCCTGCCCCTGGGAGGCAGGCCGGCTATGGCCAGGGGGGCGGGGCGGCGGCAGTGGCAGCAGCAGAGCTGGAGATGGCAGGATTGGGGCTGACCCATACTACTAGCCAGGTACTTGCTCCCATTGCCCGCTGTCTCTGTCGCTGCCCCCCGCCCCTGCACATTGACTGCACCACGCCCACCTCTCAGGAGCAGGATCACCTGAGGACAAGCCTCCAGGGACCCTGGGGCAGCAGAGACCGCCCCCAGAGCAGGCTGAGGGGGACACGCGAGGAAATGCACAGGATTGCCTTGGCAGCCCCCGCCCCACGCTGCCGCCCGCCCTCTCTGCAGCCGCCCCAGACCCCGCCACCACCACTGCCCCCTGAGCACACCGCGCCAGCATCCCGGGAGCCGGACAACACGGACATGTGCACCCAGTGAACCTGGCGTAGCACAGGGCGCCCCCTGAGCAAGCTGAGGGGTCACCAGAGGAAATCCACAGGCTTACCTGGGCAGCCCTCGCCACTGCTGCTGACCTCTCTGCAGCCTCCCCTTCCCCGCCCCGGGCCACCATCCCCTCAGCGCACCGCGCCTGCCTCCTGGGAGGCATCCAACACCTAGGCGTGCAGCCAGGGAACCTGGGGTATCAGAGTCCGACCCCAGGCCAGGCCAAGGGATCATGGGAGCAAATCCTCGGGCTTCTAGGGCAGCCCCGCCTCCTCTCTGCAGCCCCTGACCGAACCTCCCCAGCCTCCCATGACCTGGCTGACAAGGAGACTTCAATCCCGCAAACCTGGGGTGGCAGAGGCTGTCCCCAGGCCAAGGAGAGGGGGACATGGGAGGAAACTTGCCAACTCGCCAGGGCAGCCCCCTTAGCCGCAGTGCCTCCGGCCCCTCCACCACTGACCTCTTTCACTGACCGCACCACGCCCGCTCCCAAGAGCAGGCTGATTAAATGGCTTCAGTCTGAGGAACGTGGGAGAGCGGCGGTCGCCCCCAGGCTAGGCCGTTGGGGACATGGGAGAAAATCCTCTGGCTCACCAGGGGCACCCCAGTCCCCGGACCCTGTCCCCATCACTGTCCCCTGACTGCACTCCGCATGTAGTGAGTGTGTCTGTCCGTCTGCCTGCCTGCCTGCCTGCCTGCCTGCCTGCCTGCCTGCCTGCCTGTCTATCTATCTGTTGGAGGAGGGGAGAGGCTAGTCTATGTCTGTGTGTCTCTGTGTGTCTATGGAATGGAGGAAGAGGAGGCTAGTATGTCTATCTCTCGGCCTATCTATCTCTCTGACAATCTATCTAAGCAATGGAGGAGGCAGAGGAGGCTAGTGTGTTTGTCTATCTACCTAATTGAGGAGGAGAAGGAGTGGTGTGTGTGTGTGTGTGTGTGTGTGTGTGTGTGTGTAAGTGTGTGTGTGGGTCTGTCCATTTCTGTATTTGTCTATCTAATGGAGGAGGAGGTGGAGGAAGCTAGCGTGACTTTCCGTCTGTCTGTCTGCATACGCACCTAATGAAGTAGGAGGAGGCTACTGTGTTCGTCTAAGTGTCTTTCTATTGGAGGAGGTGAGTGTGTCTGTCTCTCAGTCTGTCTGGGTGTTTCTTTATCTACTAGAGGAGGAGGCTAGTGTGTCTATCTACTTACCTACCTGATTGAGGAGGAAGAGGAGGCTGCTGTGTGTGTGTATCTCTCTGACCATCTATTTCATGGAGGAGGAGATTGGTGTGTCCATCTACCTACCTAACTGAGGAGTAGGAGGGGGCTTCTGTTTGTGTGTGTGTGTGTGTTGGTGTGTGCCTGTCTGTCTTTGTATGTATCTGTGTACCTATGTAATGGAGGAGGAGGACGAGGTTAGTGTATCTATCTGTTAATAACAAAGAAAGAGACTAGCGTGTCTGCCTATTTATATGTCTGTCTCTCTGTGTATTGGAGGAAGCCTCCCGGGACTCCATTGACCTGGAGAGATGTCAAATGCCACCCTGAGGCAGAAGAAGGCGCCCAGAGAGCTGGCTGAGGGGGACTCGGGAGGAAATCCACAGGCTTGCCTGGGCAGCTCGCGTCCTTCGCTGCTGCCCTCTCTGCAGCCGCCCCGCCCCCTACCCCAATCCCGGCCCCTGGGCGTACAGCCCCAGCATACGCAGAAATACATTCAAAATGGCTTAGACACTTAAACGTAAGACAAGACACCACACACCTCTCGGTAGGAAACGTAGGCCAAACAGTATCCCACGTACACCTCACCCATTTTCTCCTAGGGTAGTCTCCCCAAGCAACAGAAAACTCAGCAAAAATACAAACACAAACGGGAGCAAACTGAATTCATCAGCTTTGGCACACCAAAGGAAACCAGAAGCAGAACTAAACCACGGCCTACTAAATAGGAGACAATCTTTGCCAAACATGAGACTGACTAGGGGTTCATTTCCACCATATCCAAACAGCTCATCCGACTCAACGGACAGAAGACGACCCAATCCAAAAATGGGCAGAAGACGACCTCAGGAAGCAATTCTCCTGCGAAGACCCACCAGCGACCAATGAGAGGCACATGACAAAACAGGCTCAAGGTTGCTAATTATCCGAGGAATACAAGGCAAAACTACAATGAGGTGGCATCTCGCCCCAGTTAGAGTGGCCACCATTCCAAAGCCCACACAGGATCAAGGCTACAGAGGCTGTGGAGAAAAGGGATCCCTCCTACACTGTCGGTGGGAATGTCGTTTGCTGCAGCCACTGTGCAAAACAGGAGGGAGAGTCCTCAAAAGACGGAAAATACACTGGTCAGAAGCTTTGGATCTCGGGGGGAGGCTAACAAGCTCCCAAAGGCCCGGCCTCGCCCCTGCTTCTGCCCCAGCTCGCCTGTGCCCCACAGGGTCCGGGGCGGCCTCCACTCCCAGGGCAGGGCCACCCGCGCGGGAAGGCCTCGCAAGGCCTGAGGGCCAGTCTCGGCTGGCCCGGGGCCGTCCAGCGCCCTCCCATCTCCCGGGGCTGCTCCCACTTTGCCAAAGCCGCCTGTGAGCGGCGGCCAAGAAAGCCGCGCGGTTCAGCCAGTACTAAGGAGGGGGAGGAAGGCACCCCAACCAGGCCGGGGGGGGGGCCCCGGGACCCGCCTCACGGTCCCAACCTGGACGCGCGGCCTGGACCCCACCGACGCACCCCTCCCCCCACCCCCGGGCGCCTCCCCAACTGCACAGCCCAGGCCTCACCTGCCGACTCCCCGACCTGCGCGCCCCCACCAGCGCCCCCTTACCTGGCTCGCGACGGCAGCAGAGGCGACAGCAAGCGGCGGGAGGCCGAGACCCCAGGCAGCCTTCCTCCTCCGGGAGCTGGTCCAGGAGCACCCAGCTCCCGCCCAGCTTCCTCACGTTCTGGGCGCGCCCCAGCGCCCTGGCGTCCTGGCGCCCCTGCGCGCGCGCGCACGAGCAGCTTTCAGCGCCCCTCCCCCTCCCGCCCGCCTGACAGCAGCATGGAGGCTTGGCTGCGACTCCAGCAGTAGGGATGCTGCGAGTGGGGCCGGGCGGTGGGCCGGTGGAGCTTCGGGCGGTGGGGCGGTGGGGCGGTGGGGCGAGCCCAGCCCGCGGCCAGGGCTGGCCGGGTCCCCAACACCAACGCGGCCCCCCACGCCCTCCTCCAGGGTCCCGGCCCCCAAGTAGGACCACCACGGGCCCAGGGCCAGGCCTCACCCCACCAGCCCCACTACCACTGCTCGCCGACCCCCCACCCAGTCAATGCCTCCCCACCCCCTGCCACGCCTGGTCCCCGATCCACTGCACCCCCGAGACAAAGCTGCTTCTCCTCACACCCAAATCCCGCCCCAGGTCTGCGCCCCTCTCGGTCCTAAGCTACAGCCCCTGTAAACCGCGCTCACCCCAAGGGCCTCACCCCAGGTCCCCCCACCGTCCGGAGATACTCCCCTAACCCTTCACCTAGGAATGAGCCCCCACCCTTCAGCCGGGTCACTTCCGCTCCCAGCAACCCCTCCCCCTCACCCTGTCCGCCCTCATCGCCAGATCGCCGCACACCCGGAGTGCACCCCTACCCCAGATGACCCCCTCAGCCCTCTCCTCGCGTGGGCCGGGCGCTCCGGGCTCCGATCACCACGGCGACAGCCGCTAGACAGGGATGCCCCGGGCCCAGGGCAGGCACGCAGCCCTGGCTCCCAGGGGCGCGGCCCCGGCGGCCGGGTGGGCGGGGCTTGAGGCCATTCCAATTCCCTGCCCCACCCCCACGCCCCCATCCCACCCCGAAGCCCAATGCCTCCTCAGAGCCCATGGGATAGGTGGTCCCGAGCTGCACACCGCTTGCCAGTGGGCCTTGGCTGCTTGATGCTGGTGCGGGGAGGGAGGGTGCAGCCTTAGCCCGGCCCTCGGCCCCCGGGATGGACAGCGGGCAGCAGTGGCAGTGGCAGTGGTAGTGGTAGTGGGGGTGGCGGCGGAGGCGGCGGAGGCGGGACAGGGCGGCTGTCCTGGGAGAGCAAGTCCACTTGCTCCCACTTCCCCCGCCGCCTGGCCTCTGCTGCCAGAGCTTCCTGGAAGGAGTTTCCCCCTGTCAGCCTGCCCCTGGGAGGCAGGCCGGCTATGGCCAGGGGGGCGGGGCGGCGGCAGTGGCAGCAGCAGAGCTGGAGATGGCAGGATTGGGGCTGACCCATACTACTAGCCAGGTACTTGCTCCCATTGCCCGCTGTCTCTGTCGCTGCCCCCCGCCCCTGCACATTGACTGCACCACGCCCACCTCTCAGGAGCAGGATCACCTGAGGACAAGCCTCCAGGGACCCTGGGGCAGCAGAGACCGCCCCCAGAGCAGGCTGAGGGGGACACGCGAGGAAATGCACAGGATTGCCTTGGCAGCCCCCGCCCCACGCTGCCGCCCGCCCTCTCTGCAGCCGCCCCAGACCCCGCCACCACCACTGCCCCCTGAGCACACCGCGCCAGCATCCCGGGAGCCGGACAACACGGACATGTGCACCCAGTGAACCTGGCGTAGCACAGGGCGCCCCATGAGCAAGCTGAGGGGTCACCAGAGGAAATCCACAGGCTTTCCTGGGCAGCCCTCGCCACCGCTGCTGACCTCTCTGCAGCCTCCCCTTCCCCGCCCCGGGCCACCATCCCCTCAGCGCACCGCGCCTGCCTCCTGGGAGGCATCCAACACCTAGGCGTGCAGCCAGGGAACCTGGGGTATCAGAGTCCGACCCCAGGCCAGGCCAAGGGATCATGGGAGCAAATCCTCGGGCTTCTAGGGCAGCCCCGCCTCCTCTCTGCAGCCCCTGACCGAACCTCCCCAGCCTCCCATGACCTGGCTGACAAGGAGACTTCAATCCCGCAAACCTGGGGTGGCAGAGGCTGTCCCCAGGCCAAGGAGAGGGGGACATGGGAGGAAACTTGCCAACTCGCCAGGGCAGCCCCCTTAGCCGCAGTGCCTCCGGCCCCTCCACCACTGACCTCTTTCACTGACCGCACCACGCCCGCTCCCAAGAGCAGGCTGATTAAATGGCTTCAGTCTGAGGAACGTGGGAGAGCGGCGGTCGCCCCCAGGCTAGGCCGTTGGGGACATGGGAGAAAATCCTCTGGCTCACCAGGGGCACCCCAGTCCCTGGACCCTGTCCCCATCACTGTGCCCTGACTGCACTCCGCATGTAGTGAGTGTGTCTGTCCGTCTGCCTGCCTGCCTGCCTGCCTGCCTGCCTGCCTGCCTGCCTGCCTGTCTATCTATCTGTTGGAGGAGGGGAGAGGCTAGTCTATGTCTGTGTGTCTCTGTGTGTCTATGGAATGGAGGAAGAGGAGGCTAGTATGTCTATCTCTCGGCCTATCTATCTCTCTGACAATCTATCTAAGCAATGGAGGAGGCAGAGGAGGCTAGTGTGTTTGTCTATCTACCTAATTGAGGAGGAGAAGGAGTGGTGTGTGTGTGTGTGTGTGTGTGTGTGTGTGTGTGTAAGTGTGTGTGTGGGTCTGTCCATTTCTGTATTTGTCTATCTAATGGAGGAGGAGGTGGAGGAAGCTAGCGTGACTTTCCGTCTGTCTGTCTGCATACGCACCTAATGAAGTAGGAGGAGGCTACTGTGTTCGTCTAAGTGTCTTTCTATTGGAGGAGGTGAGTGTGTCTGTCTCTCAGTCTGTCTGGGTGTTTCTTTATCTACTAGAGGAGGAGGCTAGTGTGTCTATCTACTTACCTACCTGATTGAGGAGGAAGAGGAGGCTGCTGTGTGTGTGTATCTCTCTGACCATCTATTTCATGGAGGAGGAGATTGGTGTGTCCATCTACCTACCTAACTGAGGAGTAGGAGGGGGCTTCTGTTTGTGTGTGTGTGTGTGTTGGTGTGTGCCTGTCTGTCTTTGTATGTATCTGTGTACCTATGTAATGGAGGAGGAGGACGAGGTTAGTGTATCTATCTGTTAATAACAAAGAAAGAGACTAGCGTGTCTGCCTATTTATATGTCTGTCTCTCTGTGTATTGGAGGAAGCCTCCCGGGACTCCATTGACCTGGAGAGATGTCAAATGCCACCCTGAGGCAGAAGAAGGCGCCCAGAGAGCTGGCTGAGGGGGACTCGGGAGGAAATCCACAGGCTTGCCTGGGCAGCTCGCGTCCTTCGCTGCTGCCCTCTCTGCAGCCGCCCCGCCCCCTACCCCAATCCCGGCCCCTGGGCGTACAGCCCCAGCATACGCAGAAATACATTCAAAATGGCTTAGACACTTAAACGTAAGACAAGACACCACACACCTCTCGGTAGGAAACGTAGGCCAAACAGTATCCCACGTACACCTCACCCATTTTCTCCTAGGGTAGTCTCCCCAAGCAACAGAAAACTCAGCAAAAATACAAACACAAACGGGAGCAAACTGAATTCATCAGCTTTGGCACACCAAAGGAAACCAGAAGCAGAACTAAACCACGGCCTACTAAATAGGAGACAATCTTTGCCAAACATGAGACTGACTAGGGGTTCATTTCCACCATATCCAAACAGCTCATCCGACTCAACGGACAGAAGACGACCCAATCCAAAAATGGGCAGAAGACGACCTCAGGAAGCAATTCTCCTGCGAAGACCCACCAGCGACCAATGAGAGGCACATGACAAAACAGGCTCAAGGTTGCTAATTATCCGAGGAATACAAGGCAAAACTACAATGAGGTGGCATCTCGCCCCAGTTAGAGTGGCCACCATTCCAAAGCCCACACAGGATCAAGGCTACAGAGGCTGTGGAGAAAAGGGATCCCTCCTACACTGTCGGTGGGAATGTCGTTTGCTGCAGCCACTGTGCAAAACAGGAGGGAGAGTCCTCAAAAGACGGAAAATACACTGGTCAGAAGCTTTGGATCTCGGGGGGAGGCTAACAAGCTCCCAAAGGCCCGGCCTCGCCCCTGCTTCTGCCCCAGCTCGCCTGTGCCCCACAGGGTCCGGGGCGGCCTCCACTCCCAGGGCAGGGCCACCCGCGCGGGAAGGCCTCGCAAGGCCTGAGGGCCAGTCTCGGCTGGCCCGGGGCCGTCCAGCGCCCTCCCATCTCCCGGGGCTGCTCCCACTTTGCCAAAGCCGCCTGTGAGCGGCGGCCAAGAAAGCCGCGCGGTTCAGCCAGTACTAAGGAGGGGGAGGAAGGCACCCCAACCAGGCCGGGGGGGGGGCCCCGGGACCCGCCTCACGGTCCCAACCTGGACGCGCGGCCTGGACCCCACCGACGCACCCCTCCCCCCACCCCCGGGCGCCTCCCCAACTGCACAGCCCAGGCCTCACCTGCCGACTCCCCGACCTGCGCGCCCCCACCAGCGCCCCCTTACCTGGCTCGCGACGGCAGCAGAGGCGACAGCAAGCGGTGGGAGGCCGAGACCCCAGGCAGCCTTCCTCCTCCGGGAGCTGGTCCAGGAGCACCCAGCTCCCGCCCAGCTTCCTCACGTTCTGGGCGCGCCCCAGCGCCCTGGCGTCCTGGCGCCCCTGCGCGCGCGCGCACGAGCAGCTTTCAGCGCCCCTCCCCCTCCCGCCCGCCTGACAGCAGCATGGAGGCTTGGCTGCGACTCCAGCAGTAGGGATGCTGCGAGTGGGGCCGGGCGGTGGGCCGGTGGAGCTTCGGGCGGTGGGGCGGTGGGGCGGTGGGGCGGTGGGGCGAGCCCAGCCCGCGGCCAGGGCTGGCCGGGTCCCCAACACCAACGCGGCCCCCCACGCCCTCCTCCAGGGTCCCGGCCCCCAAGTAGGACCACCACGGGCCCAGGGCCAGGCCTCACCCCACCAGCCCCACTACCACTGCTCGCCGACCCCCCACCCAGTCAATGCCTCCCCACCCCCTGCCACGCCCGGTCCCCGATCCACTGCACCCCCGAGACAAAGCTGCTTCTCCTCACACCCAAATCCCGCCCCAGGTCTGCGCCCCACTCGGTCCTAAGCTACAGCCCCTGTAAACCGCGCTCACCCCAAGGGCCTCACCCCAGGTCCCCCCACCGTCCGGAGATACTCCCCTAACCCTTCACCTAGGAATGAGCCCCCACCCTTCAGCCGGGTCACTTCCGCTCCCAGCAACCCCTCCCCCTCACCCTGTCCGCCCTCATCGCCAGATCGCCGCACACCCGGAGTGCACCCCTACCCCAGATGACCCCCTCAGCCCTCTCCTCGCGTGGGCCGGGCGCTCCGGGCTCCGATCACCACGGCGACAGCCGCTAGACAGGGATGCCCCGGGCCCAGGGCAGGCACGCAGCCCTGGCTCCCAGGGGCGCGGCCCCGGCGGCCGGGTGGGCGGGGCTTGAGGCCATTCCAATTCCCAGCCCCACCCCCACGCCCCCATCCCACCCCGAAGCCCAATGCCTCCTCAGAGCCCATGGGATAGGTGGTCCCGAGCTGCACACCGCTTGCCAGTGGGCCTTGGCTGCTTGATGCTGGTGCGGGGAGGGAGCGTGCAGCCTTAGCCCGGCCCTCGGCCCCCGGGATGGACAGCGGGCAGCAGTGGCAGTGGCAGTGGTAGTGGTAGTGGGGGTGGCGGCGGAGGCGGCGGAGGCGGGACAGGGCGGCTGTCCTGGGAGAGCAAGTCCACTTGCTCCCACTTCCCCCGCCGCCTGGCCTCTGCTGCCAGAGCTTCCTGGAAGGAGTTTCCCCCTGTCAGCCTGCCCCTGGGAGGCAGGCCGGCTATGGCCAGGGGGGCGGGGCGGCGGCAGTGGCAGCAGCAGAGCTGGAGATGGCAGGATTGGGGCTGACCCATACTACTAGCCAGGTACTTGCTCCCATTGCCCGCTGTCTCTGTCGCTGCCCCCCGCCCCTGCACATTGACTGCACCACGCCCACCTCTCAGGAGCAGGATCACCTGAGGACAAGCCTCCAGGGACCCTGGGGCAGCAGAGACCGCCCCCAGAGCAGGCTGAGGGGGACACGCGAGGAAATGCACAGGATTGCCTTGGCAGCCCCCGCCCCACGCTGCCGCCCGCCCTCTCTGCAGCCGCCCCAGACCCCGCCACCACCACTGCCCCCTGAGCACACCGCGCCAGCATCCCGGGAGCCGGACAACACGGACATGTGCACCCAGTGAACCTGGCGTAGCACAGGGCGCCCCATGAGCAAGCTGAGGGGTCACCAGAGGAAATCCACAGGCTTTCCTGGGCAGCCCTCGCCACCGCTGCTGACCTCTCTGCAGCCTCCCCTTCCCCGCCCCGGGCCACCATCCCCTCAGCGCACCGCGCCTGCCTCCTGGGAGGCATCCAACACCTAGGCGTGCAGCCAGGGAACCTGGGGTATCAGAGTCCGACCCCAGGCCAGGCCAAGGGATCATGGGAGCAAATCCTCGGGCTTCTAGGGCAGCCCCGCCTCCTCTCTGCAGCCCCTGACCGAACCTCCCCAGCCTCCCATGACCTGGCTGACAAGGAGACTTCAATCCCGCAAACCTGGGGTGGCAGAGGCTGTCCCCAGGCCAAGGAGAGGGGGACATGGGAGGAAACTTGCCAACTCGCCAGGGCAGCCCCCTTAGCCGCAGTGCCTCCGGCCCCTCCACCACTGACCTCTTTCACTGACCGCACCACGCCCGCTCCCAAGAGCAGGCTGATTAAATGGCTTCAGTCTGAGGAACGTGGGAGAGCGGCGGTCGCCCCCAGGCTAGGCCGTTGGGGACATGGGAGAAAATCCTCTGGCTCACCAGGGGCACCCCAGTCCCCGGACCCTGTCCCCATCACTGTCCCCTGACTGCACTCCGCATGTAGTGAGTGTGTCTGTCCGTCTGCCTGCCTGCCTGCCTGCCTGCCTGCCTGCCTGCCTGCCTGCCTGTCTATCTATCTGTTGGAGGAGGGGAGAGGCTAGTCTATGTCTGTGTGTCTCTGTGTGTCTATGGAATGGAGGAAGAGGAGGCTAGTATGTCTATCTCTCGGCCTATCTATCTCTCTGACAATCTATCTAAGCAATGGAGGAGGCAGAGGAGGCTAGTGTGTTTGTCTATCTACCTAATTGAGGAGGAGAAGGAGTGGTGTGTGTGTGTGTGTGTGTGTGTGTGTGTGTGTGTAAGTGTGTGTGTGGGTCTGTCCATTTCTGTATTTGTCTATCTAATGGAGGAGGAGGTGGAGGAAGCTAGCGTGACTTTCCGTCTGTCTGTCTGCATACGCACCTAATGAAGTAGGAGGAGGCTACTGTGTTCGTCTAAGTGTCTTTCTATTGGAGGAGGTGAGTGTGTCTGTCTCTCAGTCTGTCTGGGTGTTTCTTTATCTACTAGAGGAGGAGGCTAGTGTGTCTATCTACTTACCTACCTGATTGAGGAGGAAGAGGAGGCTGCTGTGTGTGTGTATCTCTCTGACCATCTATTTCATGGAGGAGGAGATTGGTGTGTCCATCTACCTACCTAACTGAGGAGTAGGAGGGGGCTTCTGTTTGTGTGTGTGTGTGTGTTGGTGTGTGCCTGTCTGTCTTTGTATGTATGTATCTGTGTACCTATGTAATGGAGGAGGAGGACGAGGTTAGTGTATCTATCTGTTAATAACAAAGAAAGAGACTAGCGTGTCTGCCTATTTATATGTCTGTCTCTCTGTGTATTGGAGGAAGCCTCCCGGGACTCCATTGACCTGGAGAGATGTCAAATGCCACCCTGAGGCAGAAGAAGGCGCCCAGAGAGCTGGCTGAGGGGGACTCGGGAGGAAATCCACAGGCTTGCCTGGGCAGCTCGCGTCCTTCGCTGCTGCCCTCTCTGCAGCCGCCCCGCCCCCTACCCCAATCCCGGCCCCTGGGCGTACAGCCCCAGCATACGCAGAAATACATTCAAAATGGCTTAGACACTTAAACGTAAGACAAGACACCACACACCTCTCGGTAGGAAACGTAGGCCAAACAGTATCCCACGTACACCTCACCCATTTTCTCCTAGGGTAGTCTCCCCAAGCAACAGAAAACTCAGCAAAAATACAAACACAAACGGGAGCAAACTGAATTCATCAGCTTTGGCACACCAAAGGAAACCAGAAGCAGAACTAAACCACGGCCTACTAAATAGGAGACAATCTTTGCCAAACATGAGACTGACTAGGGGTTCATTTCCACCATATCCAAACAGCTCATCCGACTCAACGGACAGAAGACGACCCAATCCAAAAATGGGCAGAAGACGACCTCAGGAAGCAATTCTCCTGCGAAGACCCACCAGCGACCAATGAGAGGCACATGACAAAACAGGCTCAAGGTTGCTAATTATCCGAGGAATACAAGGCAAAACTACAATGAGGTGGCATCTCGCCCCAGTTAGAGTGGCCACCATTCCAAAGCCCACACAGGATCAAGGCTACAGAGGCTGTGGAGAAAAGGGATCCCTCCTACACTGTCGGTGGGAATGTCGTTTGCTGCAGCCACTGTGCAAAACAGGAGGGAGAGTCCTCAAAAGACGGAAAATACACTGGTCAGAAGCTTTGGATCTCGGGGGGAGGCTAACAAGCTCCCAAAGGCCCGGCCTCGCCCCTGCTTCTGCCCCAGCTCGCCTGTGCCCCACAGGGTCCGGGGCGGCCTCCACTCCCAGGGCAGGGCCACCCGCGCGGGAAGGCCTCGCAAGGCCTGAGGGCCAGTCTCGGCTGGCCCGGGGCCGTCCAGCGCCCTCCCATCTCCCGGGGCTGCTCCCACTTTGCCAAAGCCGCCTGTGAGCGGCGGCCAAGAAAGCCGCGCGGTTCAGCCAGTACTAAGGAGGGGGAGGAAGGCACCCCAACCAGGCCGGGGGGGGGCCCCGGGACCCGCCTCACTGTCCCAACCTGGACACGCGGCCTGGACCCCACCGACGCACCCCTCCCCCCGCCACCGGGCGCCTCCCCAACTGCACAGCCCAGGCCTCACCCGCCGACTCCCCGACCTGCGCGCCCCCACCAGCGCCCCCTTACCTGGCTCGCGACGGCAGCAGAGGCGACAGCAAGCGGCGGGAGGCCGAGACCCCAGGCAGCCTTCCTCCTCCGGGAGCTGGTCCAGGAGCACCCAGCTCCCGCCCAGCTTCCTCACGTTCTGGGCGCGCCCCAGCGCCCTGGCGTCCTGGCGCCCCTGCGCGCGCGCGCACGAGCAGCTTTCAGCGCCCCTCCCCCTCCCGCCCGCCTGACAGCAGCATGGAGGCTTGGCTGCGACTCCAGCAGTAGGGATGCTGCGAGTGGGGCCGGGCGGTGGGCCGGTGGAGCTTCGGGCGGTGGGGCGGTGGGGCGGTGGGGCGAGCCCAGCCCGCGGCCAGGGCTGGCCGGGTCCCCAACACCAACGCGGCCCCCCACGCCCTCCTCCAGGGTCCCGGCCCCCAAGTAGGACCACCACGGGCCCAGGGCCAGGCCTCACCCCACCAGCCCCGCTACCACTGCTCGCCGACCCCCCACCCAGTCAATGCCTCCCCACCCCCTGCCACGCCCGGTCCCCGATCCACTGCACCCCCGAGACAAAGCTGCTTCTCCTCACACCCAAATCCCGCCCCAGGTCTGCGCCCCTCTCGGTCCTAAGCTACAGCCCCTGTAAACCGCGCTCACACCTCGGGCCTCACCCCAGGTCCCCCCACCGTCCGGAGATACTCCCCTAACCCTTCACCTAGGAATGAGCCCCCACCCTTCAGCCGGGTCACTTCCGCTCCCAGCAACCCCTCCCCCTCACCCTGTCCGCCCTCATCGCCAGATCGCCGCACACCCGGAGTGCACCCCTACCCCAGATGACCCCCTCAGCCCTCTCCTCGCGTGGGCCGGGCGCTCCGGGCTCCGATCACCACGGCGACAGCCGCTAGACAGGGATGCCCCGGGCCCAGGGCAGGCACGCAGCCCTGGCTCCCAGGGGCGCGGCCCCGGCGGCCGGGTGGGCGGGGCTTGAGGCCATTCCAATTCCCAGCCCCACCCCCACGCCCCCATCCCACCCCGAAGCCCAATGCCTCCTCAGAGCCCATGGGATAGGTGGTCCCGAGCTGCACACCGCTTGCCAGTGGGCCTTGGCTGCTTGATGCTGGTGCGGGGAGGGAGCGTGCAGCCTTAGCCCGGCCCTTGGCCCCCCGGGATTGACAGCGGGCTGCAGTTCTAGTGGTGTTGATGGCGGAGGCTTAGGGCGGCTGCCCTTGTAGAGCCAGTCCCCTTGCTCCCACCTCCCCTGCCTCCTGGCCTCTGCTGCCAGTACTTCCTGGAATCAGTGTGTGTCCCCCTGTCAGCCTGCCCCTGGGAGGCAGGCCGGCTATGGCCAGAGGGGCGGGTCGGCGGCAGTGGCAGCAGCAGAGCTGGAGATGGCAGGATTGGGGCTGCCCCATGCTGCTAGATGTGGGACTTACTCCCATTTCCCGTTGTCGCTCTCTCTGTCCCTGTCGCTGCCCCCACCCCTGCACATTGACTGCACCACGCCCACCTTCAGGATCAGGGTGTCTTGGGGAGAAGTCTCCAGGTTCCCTGGTGCAGCAGAGGTCACCTCGAGGCCAGGCTGCTTGGGAGATGGTAGCAGAGCTAATGGCTGGTGGAAATCAACGCTCTCTTCTCCTGCTGTCTCTTCCGCCAGGGCATCAGCTGCCGTCGTTTTGGTCTTCCCTTGTGCTCCCTGACCGAACCGCGCAGTTCCAGGAATGAGACTGTCCTCAACACGTGAGTGCTGCAAACCTTTGGAACCAGATGCTGCCCACAAGCCAGGCCGCTGGGGAGATGGGAGAATGTAATTTTTATCCTGATTATTTATGTTATTTGTTGGCCTGGGTTCATGCAGAGTGCAGCATCTAGCATGGTCGTTTCCTCAAAAGCTCTGCTACCATCCCTGGGAAACACCCAGCCCTGGGGAACACGCAGCCCTGGGGAACACGCAGCCCTGGGACCCTTGGTGATGCCTGATCTGTTGGAAGCCTCTTCCCATGATCAGCCCCTTTCCTGGTCTTTTCTTGGAATTGTCAGCTCTTCTAACCTACTTGTGTCATGTCCTGAAGAATACCTTACACTCCAAAAAAAAAAAGTGTATTGGTTTGGTTTTGAATGGAATGTCATGTAGTCTCTTTGAAGACCAAGTGTTCTATTGTATCATTTATGACAACTGCTGCTTTAATGATTTTCTGCCTGGATGACTTATCCATTCATTTAAGTGCAGGTGTTAAAATCCCCTAATATTTTTATAGTATTTTTAATTCTGCCTTTATGTCTGTTAGTATTTGCTTTTATGTTTCTTTAGATGCTACTGTTTTGGGTGCATGTGTTTAGGGATGTAATACACTTTTTTTCTTGTACTGATCCCTTTGTCGTTACAAAATGCCTTTCTTTGTCTTTTGTTATAACCTTTGGTTTCAAGTTTATTTTGTCTGATAGGAATACTGCTTTCCCTGCTTTCTTGTTTCTGTTAGCATGAAATACCTTTTCCATCCTCTCTCTTTCAGTGTGTCTTTAGCTTTGAAGTGAGTCTCTTTTAGGAAGCGTAGTGATGACTCTTGTTTCTTTATCCAAACAACCACCCTTGTCTTTTGATCAAGAGCAATTAGTCCATTGACATTTAAAGTAACTGCTGATAGAGAAGAACCTATTGCCGCTTCATTATTTGTTTCCCAGTTGTTTCTGTAGTCCTCCTACGTTCATTTCTTCTTCTTTCTGTTTCTTTCCTTGTGGTTTGATGATTTCCCCTAGCAGAATGTTTGTGTTCCTTTCTTCCTAGTTTTTATGTTCTATTGTAGATTTTTTGTTTTGTGGTTACCATGCGTTTCATAGATGTTGATGTATAATTATATCTACTTGTTTTAAATAAGATAGTCATTTAATTTCAATCATATGGTAAATGAGCTACATTTTAACTGCCCTCCCCTACATTTGTTTTTTTATGTTACACTTTACATCTTTCTTGCTTATCTTTTATCTGTTTATTACAGTTATAGCTGCTTTTGCCATTTTTTGTCTTTAAACTATGTAGTGGCTTCTTCAAGCAATTGATCCTCAGTCCTTACTACATATTTGCTTTTCCTCCTGAGTTTTTCCTTTTCCTGTAGATTCTTACTTCTTTTCTCAATTTTTAACATTCTTTTCCACCAAACCCCCCAAACCCCCCACAAAAACCAACCAACACACTTATGTGATTGCAGGTACTTTCTTTTGTCAGGACACAGACCTTATTTCCCCCCAGAGTTAACATACTAAGTTCAGGAATTAGATCTAAAAGTAAAGGACACTGCTGCTGCTAATATCGTCATTAGCCTGTGCAGTTTGATAATTGGCTTTTTCACTGTTGAGATTATGTGTGTGTCTCCATTTCTGCTTCTGAGAGGCCCAGGCATTTGGGGACCCCGGACAGGGAACTCCTGCTCATCATAGTGTCTTTGAGAAAAGCTACATAGAGGGCATTTTTTTCCTTCAAATCACAGGTCTCCTTTTTAGAAGGAGCAAAAAATGCAGGCAGAGAATCTCTTTACAAAGTAATCTGTTTATTTTGATGGGAATGATGTTTCCAAATTTGGGACACTTGGAAAACACTCTCATTACGTTCTTGCCTAGCCAGCAGCTTAGGAGTCCTCAGACCCAGAAGTGTTGACCTGGGCCGGCCCTGTTATAGCTCATCACCAAGCCACCTGCTCCTGAACCTACCCCCCTCCCAGCTGTGCAGCCCCGGGAGATGCTGTCTCTCCTGGGCTCAGCCTGATGGCACAGGGGTCTTTGTTATCCTCCAAGCATCAGTCTAAGAAAGTCAGCAGTCTTGTTTTCCATCTCCTGAGTTTATGTAGGAGTGGAAACACTCCAGATAAAATATTCAAATCTAGGCTCTATCCTGGCCCCGAGATGGGTCCTCTTGGCTTACGGGGGCATGTGACCTGCCTGAGTAAGTTACCTTAGACTAAACTGGGAGAAGAAGACATGGAGGCAGGATGAATGGTCCTCAACTGGCTACAGCATCACTGAACAATGAGTCCAGCAAACAAGAGGGATGGTAAGGGAACTGGTGTGATCCTCCAGGCTTCAAAGGAGGAGGGGTCTCTGTTCTCTGTGCGAGTCTGAGGAGGAGACTTGGGAGGTGGGGGCAGGTAGCAGAGATAAGAAGCCAGCAGCTGGGTGTCACGTTACAAAGTTGAAAGGAAGTAGAGAAACCACAAACAGGCGGAAGAAAGATCAGAGAAAGCTATTATTATGCAGTATGCCCATTGCAGTCGACAGGCGGCCCCTGCCCTTCATCTTTCTTAACCTCAGATTCCGAGAAAGCCTTTGTTACAGCCTGGTCAGTCACACACAGGCACACGCTGGGGTGAGGCCAAGGTCTCTGCCAACCCCACTCTGGACAAGAGGGTAACTAAACTTGGGAAACCCCTGAGACCTTTTCTGGTTAGCCCCATCCTAGTTGTCAGTTTCCCAGTCTTAGCTTCCTTCTGTTGCCCCCGGCTCCAAACCAAACCCCTCTGAGGGCAGTGAGAAAGTGAGGCTGCCTCCAGCATGGCCAACAGCAAGGTGTTCAGGGCCCCAGTTCGCCCACGTACTTGGCAGGCGCCACCCTGGACTCATGCTGACTTGAGCTGAGGGAAGTGAAAAACCTCACTCATCAAAGAGTTGTTTTGTCCACATGATACGAGACCAACCACTGGTTGAGCTAGTGTGACAGGGCGCAGAGAGCTGCCTTGACTGAAATCAGCTCCTCTGACTGTCCGTCGCCTGTGGCCTGTGTTGGACGCCAGGTCGGGGACAGGTAGAGCTGTAGGTCAGAGCATCCCTCAGACCCAGCCCGGCTGAGGGGAGCTCTGTTTGCGTGTCCCCCTCTTGCAGATCCAATTGCTGCTCTGTCCGCTGCCACAGCTCTGAGTGCGTGTGTGGCATCAGCAGGTGTCCCTGTTGGACGGCGCGTGGAGGGGAGAGGGCATTTTCTTACAGATATTTAGCAGAGACACAATAACATAGTAAGGTTTGGATGGGTCCTCATGTACACGCCTTGTGTCTGCTTTATTATGGAAGAAGTATTATCATGCCTATTTTAAGAAAGGGTGAAAAAAAGAGCCTGGAGTCAGAGTGAGGTTCTGAAGGTACCCACCACATAGGATATGGTGAACATTAAATGAAATAACACAATGTGAAGATTCTCTGCTTTTCAGTCATTTCATTCCTGGGAAAGATAGAATGTTTCTTCTCCTTCTGAAAATTTTAGGCAATAATATTCACCATCCCTGTGACCTGGGAAAGATGGAGTATTTCTTTAAAATACCTATTTTACTTGCTCAAAGTAAAGGGCCTGCCTCACAAGTACAGGTTTTTAGCTCATTTATTCACTCCTCACAGCAGACCAAGAGGCTGCGAGGAGTCCTAAACTGAAGTCCAAGTTGCTGTAATCTAAAGATCAAACCTAGGTAAAACAACTAGCATTTAAATCTCAACACCTCCCAAACCTGCATCTCACATTGTCGTGTAATATCAAACTCCAGAAAGCATATTTACTTTGCCTTAACAAATTAAAATAGGTTAGAGAAACACTTTGAACTATCTATCTATGTACGTATGTGCACCCTGGCACTGCACAATGAGCACACATGCTGTACAAATGAAGTAACAATATATATCTAATACCATCCTGTGTAAATTTTTTTGAGGATTAGGAAACAAAATTTTTCAAATCACACCCCAGAGCCTCTGCCAATTCTATCACACATCTGACATCATGCAAAACGGAAGCTTAAGGAGTTTACTCAAAAAAAAAAATGAAGGACTTATACCCATAAGTGGCTCAGAAATAAGGGAGACCCATGCTTGGTGTAGAAAACCCAGAACTCAAGAGTACTCTTCCTTTCAGCAGGAAAGTTAGCTTATGAGATATCCTCATAACCAGAATAGATATTTTTTTAAAAAGTTAACATTTTACCCAACTTTATGGTTCAATTTTTTTCTTTGTATTGAAATAAACACTTTCCAAAGACTTCCTCTCAATTCATTAAAACATGACCAGGTAGGAAAAGATCAGTTAAACATTTACTACCAGAAGTCGGACTAAGATACATAATATTCTCAGTTACCTTTCAACAGACAAAATATGCCACTGGTTCAAGGATACATTAGACGCTTTCAATTCAGTATCACACCATGAAAAGCAGAAAAATACAATGTGAGACAATTTATTCAATCCAATGTTTTCACAGTAGATGGAGATTCTTCTTTAAAAGCAAAAAATTACTTTATTTGTTTAACATTAAGTAGAAATTAACATCAGTATATGTGTACATTGCCCAAATTTAATCAGTGACATTTCTGACAGTGGGTTGTAGGTCTTTACTGCTCAAAGCAAATCATTTTTTTTTCTGGACTTAGGTAGTATATATATTTTTGAATCTCTTTGAAATGGTGCTTAAACTCACACGGAGTGAACTCCGTGAACTTTGAGAGGGCAAAAACGCAGCAGTCACAAGAAACCAGTAATACTGCTTAAGTTTACATGACTTTCGAAGTACTGATGTCTTGTAGTATCTGGATCCAGACATCCTGGGATGCCTGGATGTGTCTGGAATCAACTGGACACTCTGGTCAGAATGGTTCAAATTTAGATTAGAAAATCTTATACAATCAAACCAAGTTGATTTTTTTTTTGCTACAAGAATGTAGACTATATGTGTGCATCTGATTCTAGGAGCACCGTGAGAATATACTACCTAAGAAAATGAAGACTTTGTGTCTAAAGCATGACTTGTTTGGTAAATGACAAAATTAGAAAAGTGTCTTTTTCTGGAAAGACTGACCATGGCCTATGACGAAAAGTTCAAAGTTCCAGTTCAGTATTAATTACATTTTATGAAATTCCCAATGTTAAGCAGAAATTGAGCTCATTAGCTAAAACAATTACACAAAGGACAGTATTACTCTGGTGGGATTGTTAACTGTTGAAGAATGGTGTTTCATTTAATACATAGCATGGACTTCATACACATCCATTATCAGTGCCTTGAAAAATCAAACAACTTTAAAAGTTAGTAGTGGTTTCTGCAAGTACAAAAATACACATTTCTTATATAACATATGGTAGTAAAATTTGTCAAGATATATTATACAAACTCAAAACAATCTTAGATAAAGCATCAGTCTGATATATTCTAGGTTGACAAGAGTGTAATAAAATGACATGTAGTCTGCCTTCAAATCATACAATATAATACTTTACAGCAATATTAAGTATTCACATTAAGTATGTAAGGAGTATCTAAGGGAACACAGAGTAGAAATGGTTATTAAAGAACTCGAGTGTCTATTCTTTTCTCTGCTTCAAACTGGGCATATGATTTTCTCCCACCAATACAAAAGAAAAACAAACAAAAAAATGGCTAGAACTATTATTTTGTTAAGTAGAGAAGCAGTTTGCTTCTGCAAAAGACACTCCAAGCCATAGAGCTTCATTCACATATTGCAGTTCTGACAGTAGTGTGCCCTCAGGGTGAGGGGAATCCCTGCTGCTCTCATATATCATATCACGTGAGAGGCATATGGACACTTAGAGGAGTCTAAATATAGGAGTGGTTGCTGATAAGGTAAAATCTACTTCACATCTGTGACTGAGATGGCCATTGTCATAAAGGAGCTCTTTGGACACAGAATTCTAAAGGTTTATTATAATGCTAAGGACAAAAAGGGCCATGTCCCCAAGAGGCAGGTAGCACCTATGGCTAATACTGAAAGGACTTCTTCTAGCTTACAGAAAAAAAAATTTTTTTATAACGAAAAAATGCAATCTTTAGGACAACAGGGGAAGCATATTTGGCATGAAAGTTTCTGGGTGGCTAAGAAAAGTGATTTGGAATAAGCAAGTTTGTGGGAGAAAGGGCCATTGGAATTTGAATTAAAGAGGTCAAATGGGTTCTAAGCAATTTCTAATAAGTAAGTGTTTAAAATGAAGGAAGGTGCACAGCCATTCCTGCTTGTCCCTTCGTACTGTCTGGCAATGCCTAATAATCCATGGAGGTAATCCAGGAGTGGTGTAACCTTTGAGAGAGAGGGGCTGGCAGGTTGTAAAGAGTCACAGAACAGAAGAGCCACCACAGTGGTTGTCAGGCCTTCTTTCAGACAGTCCTCGACACTGGATTTTCTGACCTCCAGAAGTTTTTACATCTTTTTGTCCCAAGATGATTCATGGTGTATACCCGACTGGAATAAACCAATGGGGTACACACCACCGTGTATGCCCCACTGGAATAGACCGGTGGGGTACACACCACCGTGTATACCCCACTGGAATAGACCGGTGGGGTACACACCGTGGTGTATACCCCACTGGAATAGACCGGTGGGGTACACACCGTGGTGTATACCCCACTGGAATAGACCGGTGGGGTACACACCGTGGTGTATACCCCACTGGAATAGACCGGTGGGGTATACACCATGAATCATTTGGGGACGAAATGATGTAAAAACTTCTGGAGGTGAGAAAATCCAGCGTCGAGGAGTATCTGAAAGAAGGCCAGACAGCCACTGTGGTGGTTCTTCTGTTCTGTGACTCTTTACAACCTGCCAGCTCTCAAAACTGCTCTCTCAGCTGTTAAATGGCCATCAGAAAAGGGAAGATCTATCAGCAATTTTTTTCCTGGTTGATTAATCCAAGAGGCAAGGCTGCAGAAAAACATTTCAGCAAAGAGGAGTCCTGCTTTGATCACCTGTTGGCAACAGTGACCGTGCAACAAAGGAAGGACTGTTGTTGCAGACTCTTCCTCCTCACTAAGACAGCCAGTGCTGTCAGGAGGGCACCTCCTAGGAGGAAAAAGTGCATTTCTGGAGAATGTTTCTGGCTCAGGCACCTCTGGAAAGAACACTGAAATGAGCACCCATTTCCTTCTTTCTCCCCACAGCTGTGTCCGGGGGCCTCTGCAGAGCAGTGAGACGCTCATGGAAAAACGAACTGACCAACAAGAACTACGATGTCATGGTACTCATGGCTCGAATTCCTCGAGTTTCTTCCACACTAGCTGCCTTAATGGGCTGGTACCTGGAATGATTCTGTGAGGGCACGTGATTGACCATGAGATGTCTCAGAACTGGCCACTTGCTTGGTTTCGGGGAAAAGTCTGGCGTGATTTCCTTGATCATCTGACATGCTTTCCCTCTTAATGCTTTGATTGGTGGCATTCTTCTTGCTTATTAAAAACATTTCATGGAATGTGGATGGTTTCTTTGCAGACTTCCCCCTCTGTCCATGGTTTTTATTCTTCACTTTTGATATCCTGGCCTTCTTAGTGTCATCTAAGGCGTGTTTCCTCTAGAGATGATGCTTCTTTAGCCCTCTGCTGGGATCTCTTAAAATGCATGACAGGATCAATCCATGCTCTTATAAGGAAAAGCCTCCCAAGCAGTTAGGTGATAAAATCTTTTAGCCTTGACTTTTTGCCAAATAGTCTCAATAAAGAGGATTCTTTTTTTGTCCTTAGTATCAGCAGTGATAACCCCGATGCTACCTGTCTCGGTTATTCTATACACAGGGGTCATAGTAATTATTATCTTTATGTTATTAGTAGCCCGGTTTCTGTCCTTGCAAATATTAGATTCTGATTGTGGTTAAATGTCTTTGGTTACATGCGTGTCCTCAACATCAGAAACCACTGTTGGCCCTGAGTCTGGGCTGGACACGTCATCCACTGTCAAAGAGCTGGGTGAGGATCCTTCTAGAGGCAGAGTACCAGGAGAACACTGCCCATCCTTCTCTCCTTCCTCAGGTGACTTCAAGCAAAGCTCAAGTCCGTCTTCCGCCAGGCTGGATGGAGAGCGACCATCCTTCTCTGATTCCTGGCTGGGGTAAGAACTACAGGACTGGGCTGTTTGCACAGCCCCAAGCCCTTCGGCTGCCATTTGGGGAATGTCTGTCTGTCTCTCTTGCGGTGCGCTGGCTTCTGGAATGCCAGGAGCACATGGAGGTGGCTCCGTGGGTGCTTTTAGAGAACCTGTTTTATTGTTTTCTGGTCTCGGTGCCCTTGCCTTCTTTTTGAGAGACCAATTTTTCAAACTGGCTATACCATTTCTCAACCATGTGCTGGGGTGCAGAGTTACAGAACGCATTTGTGAATGCCCCTCTAGACTGTCCTTTTTTGTATGAGCCTGGTGGCTACTGGCCTGCCCTGATGAGGGACCGGGAATTCCAGAAATGAGGCTGGAACTGCTTAAGTCAGAAGAAAGCTCTTCCTGTTTTCCTTGAGGTCGAAAAGTGCAATCTATTGGAGAGGATGTTTCAGTGGGTGTAAACACCGACTGTTCAGAAATCTGAGAAAAAGCGCTGTCTTGGGAGCTCACTGGCGAGCCAGATGGGGACGTGTCTGGGGAGGACAAGCTGGAACAGCTACTCCTCGGGCAAATGTTTAACCTTGGGGGGAAGACCTTCTCAGTGTTCTGGTTTGCGGCACCACTCTTGCCAACCTCGATCCCCATGACCAAGCTCCGACTGATAAGCTTTTGCCCCTCCATCTGCAAAGACTTGTGCCGCTTGAGATAGTCCTCCTCTTTGTGCAAGAGACTGGCGTCACAGCTTGCGTTGTGCTGCTTCTTTTTTGAATAAAGTCCCCTGAGATAGGTCAGTTTGCAGTGTCGGTCATCGGTGCTGGGCTCTGAGCAGCGCCGCTGCCTCCTTGAGCCTTTGAGGGGCTCTGCTGGGCATGGCGGGGAGTACCCAGCCGTGTCCACAGCGATGGGCTGGTTCGTGGGACAATCGTGTGAGGACAGGTGGCTGTGAGAAATGGTCACTGGCTTGGATTTAGGAAAAAGGTTTACGTGATTTCCTTCGCTATCACACCAGCTTTTCTTCTTATCATTTTCATCAGTGGCATTTTTCTTGACATCAGTGTCTGTGACTAAACTTGTTTTAAAACCTGTCTTACCCTCTTTCTGGAGGGGTGGATTCTGACTCAGATGGTTCTCATCTTTTTTCAGGAGAATCGCATCACAGCTGGACTTGCGTATCCTTTTCTGATAAAACGCCCTGAGAACAGAAAGCTTTGAACCCAGGTAGCCGATGCTGGGCTCCGAGCAGCGCTGCTGTTGCCTCGGGCTTTTTGGAGCATCTTCCGTAGCTGCGGACAGGTGGCTGGGGGTGCTCATGCCAGAGGGGGCACTGGCCTGGTCCTGCAGCGAGGCCTTTCTGTACACTGCCGCCACGGTCACCGGCTCAGGCTCACTGGGCTGTTCCACCTGAACGTCTTCATCTTTAGGATGGTCTAAGTCAAAGTCGCTCAGGGATAAAACGCCTTCAGGCTGCTCGAGGTCATAGTCACTGAGGGTTAACATGGAGTCCATGCTTCTGCTGCCTGGACCGAGTTTCTTTACCAAGTCACTGCATGGAGCATCAACTTCTTCATTCAGCTCATTTTCCAGGCTGTCATAGGAGGAGTCATTCAGCTGGAAGTAAGAGTTATCTGTCGAAAAAAATCAAACCATGATTAACATTTGCATTTGCCTCAAATACATGCTGCCTTAAAAAAAAAAACTAAACAACTATGATGTTTAGTTTAATTCTGTTTTCATGCAGATTTTTCAGATTCCTACTCTCAAGAAAGAAAGCATCTTTCATAATCTTTCTAGTTGTTAGTGCAGAAACTAAAAGTAAATTTTGGGGGTATACTGGATTTACCTCAGTCCCTGAAGAAATAGCTTTTCTTTAAGTAAGGTTTCCTCAAAGCAATGAAGACATGTCATAATACCAGGAAATGGTAAAAAATACAAAGAAATTAATGCAGATACACTCAGGTTCTGAATAAGACTGTGTCTTTTAAATGGATTAGCTGGTGGATACACCTAATTAACTCTGTTAGTCTCAGAGAAACCATTTACCAACCTTATCAATTTCCCTTTGACAAAGTCCTTTAATATCTATTACTTTGTTTATTTTTTACAGCAATCAGACCAGTTAGATGTTATGGTTTCCCATAATTACAGGAGAAGATACTAATGTTACGGTGGCACAGAATAATTGTTCAAAGATAACCAAGAATTGGTGGTACAGGCATTCATATTTTGGAAGGCTGAATGTCTTCAAGCCCCACACACCCTGCCCCGCCCCATGAGGCTAGCTGTTTTCTCAAGTACTTTGCAGGGCGCTGGATTTCTGAGAGATGTCAGGGACCTCGGAGAGGAAGATGAGGAGCAACCAGGCCAGGCCTGCTTCTGGGTCTCCTACTCCAGTTTCAACCACAGCACTTGTTATATTGTAAGATATTGCAACAATATGTTGTAACAATATTGTTATATTGTAAATCTGTTAATTGTTCTATTGTATATACTTGTAAGGTTTTATTTTGAAACAAGAAGTTAGAATTCTGCCACTAACAACTTCTTGGAGTTTGGGAACCTTGTCTTATACACTAGGTAACCTGACTACAGTGTTAACACAGCCTGACCTACGAGCAGGCCTTCTAAGGAAGGGGCGGAAGCCCGCGGCCCCTGACTCAGGTGAGAGGCCCCTTCACCCGAGCTGCTCTGGGCAGCAGGGTAATCGGTGCCCTCGCTGACCTTCACGTGTGTGTCTATTTCTCACACACAAAAACAACCCCATTATTCACAATACCTGAGACATTCTCTTTCGTAGCACATGTCACTGAAACCTCTTCCAAAAGGGAAGTGATTTCTTCTCCAAATATTCTACAGCAATTTTCAATCAGAAATTGTATAAGCAGAGAAACCTGCACAAAAAAGGAACAAAAATGAAGGGTTACTTTTCACATAGCGCACCTATAAATCAGACTTCATATACGAATCCTGGTTCAAACCAAAAAAAAAAAAAAGTGAAGAATCCTGAGAAAAATTCAAAGTTCATGTCTGCTTGGAAACTAAACAGAACCGTTTCCCCTAAAAAAACAACAGTAGTTTGAGTATAGAAATCCATTTTAATCAGTGGCTTAAAGTTATTATTTCTGGCCTTGGTTTAATGCTAACAGTTTTATACTAATGGTCCTGTCTTTAAAATTAGGGTAATTTTAAGTATTCTCTGTACTGGGCATTTGGGATGAAGAAATATACTTTCTTATTAAAATTCATGAAGCGTCATTAGATAGACTTATAAAATATGTTTCTTATGTAAAAGGCAGGTGTCATAAGTGTGGGAGGTGGGCATCCTCTGTGGATTAACTGTGAAGGAGAGGGACGGCTGGAGAGAAAAGCGTACATTTTCCCTGACCAGCCTCTTTCTATGCATTTGCCTCCCTGAGGAGCCAGAACTGGAGATGCTTGGAGAAGAGCTCACTGGGGAGCGCTGTGCCTCCACTGAGATATACTGGAACCTTTCCATAGTCTTCTTGCCCCAATAGCTGAGGCAAAGGAGCAGGCAGAACGTTGGGAGGAAGAGGAATCAGTGCCCCATCCTTGTACTAACCATCAGGTACTGCAGGAGTGTGATTTCAAGTAAGTACTGAGTGAGTGTGGTACCATCGCCACCTCCATTGTGTTAGATGAGGAAACTGTGGAACAGTGTAACTAATTCTGCCCTAGATTGTACATCTGGCAAGTGGGGAGGGCTGAGATTTCCACCTGCGCCTGTTCAATTTCAAAGTCTTTTGTTTCTTTTTAAAATCTTATCAACTGCTCTTCTCCCTCTATGGTTTCAGTCAATCACAGCTGTTTTGCCTCCTTAAAGGGAAAACAGAAGTAACCCAATTACTATCACTTTCTTTGCTTAAGAAATCAGCTTTCTGCAGTCTACCAGGAGAGGACAGAACAGTCGATGAACTCAGACTTATAAGAAGATGTACTTAAGGAAGTGTCTTTCAGAACTAATACCCCAACTTTAGGTTCAAAACGGGGACTCAGTGCCCCAGGGCAGAAAAATGAAAAACTTCATTACCTTATTTGTAAATTCACTTTCTATTTCGGGGCTGGAGGAAGCAGGAGGCCAAAGGATGCTTGGAGCGATGCACACTGCTAAGTTAAATGAATTCATCTGGTTCCATGAGGCATGGTTTTCAATCTTGTGCAATAACCCGAAAAGATACTTTAGCAGAACAACATTCGCTCTTGGGAGCCGGTCTAATAGCCTAAAGACAAAGGTGCTCTTTAAGCAAGACATTTCGTGGAAAACTTGTAGACAGGGCAACCTTTCTTCGCTTTTCATGGGGAACCACGCGAAGCAGAAACACAGTTCAGGTATGCGGGAGGGTCAGCTCATATGGTACGTGCAGAGCAAGGACTGTCTTACAGAGGGGAGAGAGTAAGACTCAGGGGGGTTATTCATTTATTTTGTATATTCTGTCTCTGGGTGAGAACCTTTATACATACATATATATATTTTCATGGTTGTTGCTTTTTTCCAACAAGAACCTGTAACTGAGACAGGAGGGAAGGGGGCAGGACACAGCCATTAAAGGAATGACACAGCAGTTAACAACAAGGTGGAGGAAAAGTCAACTCCTGATGGACCTTGAGGACCAGGATGGATGGAGAGCTGACCTCCAGTGGACCCTGAGCTCCCTCACACACACTGTAATGTACTAGCACCGCAAATGGCACACCCACAAGTGCCATGACAGCTCTGAGGCTGACCATGGAAGTCAAGGAGAGGGTAGTGGCCCAATTCCTGGGGATCCCCACCCCTTCCTCAAAGCAGTTGGAGTAATCCTCTCACTTGTTAACGTATAAAAACTCGCAACACCGCGCCTCGTGGACTCTCTTGCTCCCTCACCTTCCCAGATGCCCGGCACTCTGTCTATGGACTGTGTGTCTACTTCTCCTTTAAACTAAACACCCAACCCTGCTCCCCTCTACCCTTCTCCTGCGTTCTGAGATGGTCTGCGCTCTGTCTACAGAGTGTACATCTCTCTAAACAAATCTACTTTTACTCAACTAGGGCTCGCTCTTGAATTCTTTCCCGCGTGAAGCCAACGACCCTCACTTGGCGGGGCGCATCCCAGGGACTCAAGTGAGACCTGGGACACAGCCCTCCTCTCGTGCCCCGTTTTCCTGTATCACAGCCTGGGGAAGAACATCAGGTCATCTGGCTCTTGTTGCATAAATACCAGAGAGGCGCTTCTTCAGCACCACAGACTGACAATGAGTATGGTTTTCTAGGGACAGATTATGACAGATTGCAATGGGCCAAAAGATTACTGAATGTTTTCATTGGACAGTGAGGCCTTGCCTAGTGTGCTCTTTTGGGGTGTCAGATTCTGAGGGGGCCCTGAGCCTTTGAGTTATTTTACACCTCTGTAAACTATAGAATATTGACAGCAACACACATAAGACTTGTCCATAGACCTGAAAATTCTCTCTGGTGAAGAGTCACGTGATTTACTTGCACTGCCTCATGCCCCAGCAGAAAAAGCCAGTTTTGTTTTTTATGTCTATTTATAAATTCATTTCAGCATTTCTGATTCAACTATTACAACTTGTGGTAGTTAACTGTCTTCTCTGAACCGGCGGCAGTAACGTCTTAGTAGTTCTCTTTATTAATCCATGTTTTAAATAAAATTTCTTTCATGTGTATATGTTTATATGAGAGCCATAATTCTGGCCTTTTAAAAATCATCCTTTAACAGCTTCTACGATATAAAATTTTAGACAATGAGCAACAACATACAGAATCTCAAGTTCCCTGTACCTGAACGGTTCCCACCAAGCTGTCACGAAAGCAGAGACAGCATTTTGTGCATGGCTCTGAGTCTGGTGCCTTCAACACTTACACCATCAGTAGCTGCGTGTAGATAATGATTTACATTTGAAAGTTGCTCAAGATAACACTGCACTGAACAAGCGTTTGCAAATAAATGATACTGAGATTCTTGGGTTTCACAGAAATGCAAGTATTGCTTTTTGTTAATGGACACTTTTTTCCTATTCTCTTATGATGCGGGAAATACTCAGGAATGGGGGTGCTGGGTTCTGCCGGCAACTTCCCTTTCCATGAGGACAGACAATGCATTCTCTGTGATCAGGCTAAGGCTCTGCAACTCCCTTTTCCCTTGACACTTTTCAATGAGTTGACTGTCTCTCTGGAGTGTCCTCACATCCCCTTCTCCACATACCCCTGTCATGGCACTGACTGTACCGCACTGGAATTCTGGGTTTTATCTGTCTATTTCTACTAGACTGTGAGCTCCTTGAGAGGAAGGAATTTTCTCTGTATGAATTTGGCTGCTAAATGAAGTGTATAAGGAATCGTCTGGTTAATTAAATACTTACCAAAATTAAGGTCATAAATTGTAGATTGGGTCTACAGTATTTGCTATTAGTCTAATGGGTTTCAGTGCCTATCAGATTAGAATATACAGAAGGTGTACAATGGTCGAGTATTCCATATTAATAAGATTAGGAAAAAACCCAATAATAACAATGACAGTTGCTAGCATAAATCTATTTTTAAACTAGCCCCTATGGATATGACTTTGATAGTTATTATTACATTAACAGACAAGCTTGTAAAATATAAGTTTTTTAAAAAGTATTTTTGAGAAATGACCAAATTGGAATAACTACCTTTGAACTGCATTTATTTTTTCCTCATCATTTTCTTCGTCCATTACACAGACCCAATGATCATAGAGATCTGATGAAAAGATGCTTCCCGGAATACATCGTAGAAAATCCTTACATAGAGGGAAAATAATTTTAAATTGTTATTCTAATAATTTGTATTGGAGAAATTAGAAAGAAGACACTTTATTGGAAAGTTCAGTCCTCCCTTCTTTGGAACACACAGAGCTCTGCACCAGCCCTCCAATGATGTGCGCACACAGAAAAATATGCTTTGGTTTTTTTTCTAACAAAAAACCAGAGGGAAATTGGGGTCTGGACTACAGTGGGAAAGATAAAGGACAACCTGTTTGGGCTGAAACCTCCTGTTTGTATACATCTTAGCAAACTAGTATAACATGGCAGGGTCTGGCAAACCATCCTAATCTTGTTTTTTTTCTCTGTCTCTCAAATCACTAGTTAAAAGGAATGCACGAAGGTATCTGTGAGATTCATAATGTGGTAGTCAGTCATCCAGTCATTCTACACATATTTACTCATCTGTGCCAGGCACTGTTTCAGGTGCCAGGAACAGGGTAGTAAATAAAACAAAGTCCCTGGTAATTTAGAACTTTAGATTCCAGCAGCATTGGTGACTAATTCCATCCAGAGGTGTCTGGAGTTTCCCCCTGTATTCTTCATAGGAGGGGAGAAGGCATTCCAGGCTATGGCTGGCTCTGGGAGCCTGGGGCAGCACTCTCATCCCTAATGTATATTAAATAACATGTCCCTGGTACATTATCCTTCTCGGCCTTCGAGACTCCTCCTTAGAACACTTGTGGGGCCAGGTGTGGGTGAAACCAGACTATGACACAAGTAGGATCTGACCAAGGGAGGTTGTTGTTTGACATTTGTTTATAAAAAAGCTTAAAAGTAGACACACTTTGGTCCTGGTCCTATGTTCCTTTCCTTTCTAGGCCAACACCCTCTGTTGCTTTTGGCACGGTCCTAACAAGCCAAGCTTGTGAAGTCTGATCTCCACCTTAGGAAACTTCAGGCAGAGAAAACCCAATTCCATGTCTAAGTGCTGGACCCATGGCTGACCACCCTCTTGCAATTTCCTGCTTGCAACACAGAGACAGGTGTGCAATGGAGTAATTTTAATTCTTGCTGGAAAATCAAATAGCAGCCTTACATACGTGCCTTACCAAAGGTGACACACAACTTGTGACAGACAACATGTCGTGTTTCTGTGACTAACATGGAAGCCTTGAGCCTCGGTGCTGCAGTCAGCTGATTAGGTGAGCATGTCTCCCACGAGCCTACGAGCTCCTTCAGGGCAGGATCAGACCAGACCCTTGCCTTTCACTTCATATACTCAATGCCAAGCATAGTCGCAGACGTAGCAGGGATCATTACTGAAATGTTGCTGTATGTCCTATAGTCAAATATTAGTGAGAGACAAGGGAAGGCCAGCTAACTATAGCTGAGGCTCTCAAATAATTTAAAAGCCTCTTCGTGGTCATGTTACCTATTATAAGACAATGTTTTGGAGTGGTTAGTAAGCAGGAAAGTGACTGATTTAAAGTCTGTCTCTGTTCTATTGTATTTTCCAGGAGAGATGTACCTGGATACTCGTGATTCAGATGCATCATCACAAAAGTTACCTTTTTTTGGGGGGAAAGCTATCAAATTTTCATAATTCCTAACTAATATTAGTGCTGCACCTACTTGACAAGTCAGATTCAGAAGAGCCGAAATCAGTTATTTCAAAGTGGGGCAGTGACAATAGCTCTCTTTTTAAACTTCAGTGGAAAACATACTTATGATCTGTCTTGAAGAAAAACATCATTAAATCTTAAAACCTACACTTGAAAGATAATTCGCAACATCATAATGGACTCTCCACAGCTGGAATAACAAGTTATGAAATAACAACCATCACAGCTGAGAAGGATGTGAAAGCTGGTTCTGAATTAGAATCGCCAGTGCCCAGCGCTTGACTCAAAGTCTCCTCCCCTCCAAAGGCAGGGCCCTGGCCATCAGCAGAGCTCCCAGATTAATCTGAGATGAGATTCTTACAGGATTAAAAAGCGAACTTTTCCTCAAACGTCTGATGGATCAGAGTTATGCTTTCTCAAGCAATTTTATTCCAATTATAGTTCAGAGTGAAGCTTATATTTAAGCAAAACCAGCCTAAGGGAAAAATTCAGGAAAAACTTAAGTACCACTCCCAAATAGTCTCAAGAACAAGAAACAAAACAAAACTAAAGCTCAATAACTTTTGGCAAAAAGCATTTCCTTTCCTGCCACCACTTGGGAAAAAATTGAGAGTAAAGCACAGTTCCATGATCACAAAGCTTTATTTAATTAGTTGGAACCCATCTAACCAGACTTTCCAATCATTTGGATTATTTTTGCCCTTTGCTTATTCTTGTACAACTACTTTCTCTGCAATGTGAAATGCAGCTTAACTCTTTTACACCCAAAATTCTTTGTTAACAGCCTCAGCAATTTAGTTCAAAATTTTGAGGAGTGTGGTGCTGTGAAGAATAGCAAAATTAGGAAAATCTTCTAAAACATAGCCTTTAACTTCTTAAATTAAGAGATGGGAGAAAGCCTAATCATATGGTTAAAAAAAAAGCAAAGAAAAATCCACCATGCATACACGTCCCTGACATGGGTCTTGCTCAGCTAGCGCACCACACATATCTCGACTGAGCTCCACGACTGAAAGGCAAGTGCAAACCCTGTGTAAAATAGACAAGATGCTCCCCGCTTCCGCCCTCCAGCTCTTCTGAGTGACACTTCATTGTCAAAGTCTGTGGCAGGGATTGTTTTAAGAGCAGACATGGCCCTTTTACCAAGAGACATCTGACTGTTCCTAAATTCATAGAGTACGGTTCTGTGAGCAACTGACTGGGAGCAGGGACACGTAAGAGCCTTCTTCACCACGTTTTCCGGAATTTGGGTTTTATGCTCCAGGCCCTGGGATGCAGGCTGGGGCCCTGTCCCTACCCCTGGCACGGGTGCACACCAAGCCTGCTGAGAGACGGCAGCCTGACGCTGGTCTGCAGAAGCCATTGCTGTGGTCAAGAGCGCTGCTGAAAGCTCATTTTGACTTTAGCTTTTGCAAAGACGTGAGACATTTTCAAGAATGGGGGGAGGAAAACATTTTAGAAGAAGTCTAACTCAACTATGGATGTGAGTTAAGTGACCATGGGGCTGGGTTCCAGGTTTTTTTTCCCCCATAAGTAAACCTATTTGCCATAGACATCTTTGCCACAAGAATTTCTGCTACAAATACTTTTATCACATAGCTAATTGGCTGTGAAACTCTAACTATGACGCTTCTTCAAAGACGGGGATAGCGTTATAATGAGGGAGACCAGCTGTCTTCCCCCAGAGCTCCACTGTGGGGGGGACGAAGGGCATGTGTTCCCCACCTTTAAGACAGAGGCTATCACGAAAGCCGATTCACAGTCTAGCTGTACTTCAACTCCAGAATTGAGTTTCTCTCTCAGCTCTCTGCAGGATTTCATGTTGGCCGACTGTCTGAAGATCCCTTTTGTGAGGGGTCCTTTCTGATTAAGGAAGAAAAGCATATCCTATGGGGAAACAAAGGAAACAAAAATCAAAATGGCACTTGACGGAGAAGGAGCCAGAGAACACATCGCTGCCTTCCCCGGCTGCCAGGGGCAGGGGCGGCCCTGCGGGAGGCACTGAAGGGCTGGGGCTGGACAGGCTGCCAGAGGATTAAAGTCACTTTGTGTGTGTGTGTGTGTGTGTGTGTGTGTGTGTGTGTGTCTAAATCTATTTTCTCCCATTTGTTCTTGCTACATTTCAATACTTGCTTTCATGCGACTGTCCTTTTTCAGCGATCCAATAGTCACTTCAAGGTACCTGTTACCTCATGTCCCTCCTGTCTCACTATTCTTTGCCCACTGTTCTCTAACACGAAATCTTGTCCCCAGACATGGAAATGTTCTTGCCTAACTCATCCTCCACTTGCTTGTCTTTCTTTTCTTGTGACTTTACATTTCATCCTACTTTACACTTCATCCTACTTCCTATATTGACTTCTTTTAAAATCTGGCTCCAAAATCATCACCTCTGGGAAGCCTTCTCTGTCCCATTCCATTCCAATCAGTGTTTCATTTTGCTTCCTTTCCAGCTGCGCATCCTATGCTTGCAGAGGAGGAACAAGTGGGTGTCGGAGACATGCAACCCACAGGACCTTAGACCTAGTTACAGCTCAGGCTTGCTGTGTGTGACTTTCAGTAAGCTTGAGGGTTTTTTTGGGGGGGGAGTGGGGCTTTAATTTGTAAAGTAGGAATGATGGAGATGGTGATGGTGATGATGATGATGGTGACAACTACCCTCTAAATCTGTTGTGAAAGACAAGCGATAAAGTGACTAGACTAGCGTCTGGTACTCACAGACACACAGCAGAGCATGAAGTGCCAGGCATCCGGGACGGTGCCTGAAGGGTACTGGACACTCAAAAAATGCTGCTTGACAGAGTTCATTTACTACCTTCACTGAAGACCATACACACTCAGTGGCTTTCACCTGATCTGTTGTACATACAAAAGGTAACTAAATGCCAGAGGATGTATCTTCATGCCTAAACACTTAGAATACTAATAAAAAGTATGAGGTTTAGTCCTTGCTGCTAAGGTGACTAAAAGAGTCATGTTCTGAACAACACAGGGTTCAAGAAAGGATGTGAGAGGAACGTGTGGGATAAAGTGCATTCTCCGTCCACAGAGCAGACAGACTCTAGTTTATCAGAGCAGGTTCATGCTGCTCCTTCCTGCGCCAGCAGACAAGACCATCTCTCCCCATCACGTCTGCCTTATGATGCTGCAATAGTTTAGTCAAGATTTGTATTCTTTGAAGTAATAGTAAAGGTTCTCAGCCAAAGCCATGAGTGTCCACAATTTTTCCACTTGGCGTAGATTTTCCCTCCGGAGCTCTCCTTTCCTGTTAAGTGTTACAGACCAAAACAAGACTTACCAAGATAGGTTTGGGTAGATTGTCATTCTCACAGATATCTGGCAAAGACACTCCAAAGAGCTGTCCCGGCATCAGAGACGTTGGTGACACGGGCTGGTTGTCCAGGTGGGTGCTCGAGCCTCGCCAGAAGGCCCAGTTAATGATAGATCTTCTTCTTTTAAACGTCTTCTGACCTGAATCTAAGGAAGAAGTGAGATTATTAGCAAAACTAATTTAATTCACTTAATCTTATTTCTATAGTTTCCATTGTATAGTATGCACAGCACCACGGCTCAGTATTTTATAAGGTAAGGAAACATTAAACGCTTGGGTTATTCTCCCCCCCCCCCATTTTGGGGACGTCACTGATCTATGTGCTTGAATTCTGGTACCAAATTTTCAAAGGTGAAAGGGCTCCCCGTTTACTGAACTTACAGCACAAAGCATTTCATACCAACACACAGGCCATTTTAAAGAGGAGACTAAGTGAACAAAAAAGCTGAAGATCAAATTAGACCACAATTCAGTAATGAGAAAAAGAAAGGAAGAAGGAGGAGGAAAAGGAGAGAGAAAGAGAGGGGAAAGGGGAGAAGGAAGAGGAGGAGGAGGAAGAAAAGGGGAGGGAGGAGACCTGGGGGAAGGGGAGGAGGCGTCGCTATGAAGGTGCTCTCTGAGAACAAGAAGGCTCTGCTACCTGATGCCCCACTCTGCTGTGGAGCACAGAGGCAGGAAGCTAATGCTCTGTGCCCCCCCCTTTCTCTCCAACTGCAGACTTTTCATGTATCTTTTTGGTTCCTGACTTTAAAAAGTATGTTTAAGGCAGCATGGATGGATGAAAACATGAGTGAGACTCACCCTTGCCACGGTAAAGTTTATAATCTTACAGGGGGACAAGACTGGTGATGGGTGGGTGGGGGAGAGCAAGTATATTAATAAATAAGACATCCTGAGGGAGGAACAAGGCACCAGAGGCGTTCAGAAGAACCATGAAGCACATCTGCCTCCCCGTCAGGAGAGAGGGAGTGGTCCTGCAGGCACCTGCATTGGATGTGAATTTGGAATCAACACGATTTCAACAGGTAGAGGATCCAGCATCATCCCTCATGTCTAGTGAGTAATCAATAAATCATTCTCGAACAGTAATTGAACTGAGCAGACATTTAGGTGAAACAAGACAGCAGGAACAAAACAGGCAGGAGAAAGGTCAGCAGTGAATCATGGTTTTGTGAGATCATAGTTCTAAAACAGTTCTGATGTCATCTGCATCTAATTTTAAGACAAAAATGGATGGATCTGCACAGGATCTGATACCTAAAAAGACAGCTCTTTAGGGTCCTTTTTGACCTTTCTGCCACCTACACCCCCTGGCCTAAACAAATACACACAGGTAACAGCTATAAACTCCAGGCAACACTTAAAGATATAAGAGCCGACCTGAAGACACTAAAGAGTGACCAAAGGAAGGCACAGAGTGGAGGTAACAGTTTGACACCTGGGAGGAAGGGAATGGCATGGCACTGGGTGAGTTTCCCACTTTTACAGCTTCTTCCATGAGCGTAGGACCCCGGGTTGGCAGGGGTGACTAAAACGTGGAGAGAAACCTATCCTCTTGCTGGTTTGAAAAAACTATAGAGAATGGAGATGGAGGTGACCACAGCAGCTGGAGGGTGAAGGGGGAACCCCAGGAAGGAGCAGACAGACTAGTGGGAGCCCCAACCCAAATAATGGCATGAATTCTGCCCAAACCTCTGGCTGACCCCCGAAGCCTGCGTTGCGTGGGGCAGATGCAAAACAGCTCTTGAGGCGAACGGGCCCACAGGTGGTGCCCACATAGATTCTGACTACATTTTTCACCAGGGACAGTGCATGAAACTGGTCATCACACTGTGGCTTTGAGGCCCTGACCCCCAGCCATGCTGCCAGAGATGGTGCATTACCCCCCAGCTCTCTCTGACCACGGGGCACGAAGGGGACAATCTCGGGGGGTGGGGCACCGAGGAGAACATTCGGGGGTTGGGGGACACGAAGGACACTATTCCGGGTGGTGGGGACACCGAAGGAGATGATTCCAGGGGGTGGGAGGGGCACAGTCGGCAGTGCCCAGTGCTCATTTCAAGCAAGTGTTTCATACTGTTTATTTCCTCAGCATACCCAACATAAACCAAATACTAAAAAAGCCACGTCGTGGGAAGATAATCAAATAGGAAACATTTTACTGAACAGCAGCTAGACCATCATCCACCCCTGGCTTCCTCAGGATACAAGAAGTGCATCATAAATGCTCATACACCCAGGTGTAAAGTTCTTTGTTTCAGGAGTCAGGAGCCCAGCTAGACTCCTGCTTCAGATATTTATTTGTGCAAGTTACTTATCCTGCTTCTTCACTTTAACATGAGAACACCACCTACAGCTAACAGCCTCACCGAGAGAATTAAGTAGGATAATGTTTGAAAAGTGTTACTTTGCCCAGGGCATAGGTCCACAGCAGCCTTGAACAGAGCTGCCAAGACACCAATCTCCTCCCCAGAAAGAGGACCTCCTCCCCACATCCATTCTCCACTTGTTTAACAGCCTTCTGGAAGTGTGTGGACAGGAAGAAATACCAGAATCTGCTTAACTAAAGCACTTTCTTCCTGTCCTGACATTCCCAACTTGCACCATCTTAAAGAACAGGAAAGAAAGCTGAACCCATTCTTAAATCCAGGAGGGGGTTCCTGTGTGCCAGCAATGCCAATCTGTGCAAATGTTTGTTGGGTATGTATGTTTACATATGATGAGTAGTTCTACTTAGTCTAGTTTCCTCACATTTAATCTGGTTTCATTATTTCTAAAACTATCAGAATTATTTGCTTTTTTTTTTAGCTTTCATACACTTCTTAGAAAGAATGCTCTATCATAAAGTTATGTACCCAGCTATCCTACGAGTGCAGAGGGTAAAGCAGAAATTGAGTCCTGAACTTTATTATAAATACTTTCAGCTGCAGCCATGTCTTTTACTATGTACAACATTCAATTTTAAAGCTCACGTTCCCTCTGGGACTGAGAGAAAAAAAATCTCATTAAAGTTTACTTTCTTGCAGAGCTTTAATACACAGCTCTTACTTTCCAAATGTCAAAGACTGATGAAAAGACATGCAATTGCTATAAAAACTGTAAGGGAGATGTAAATGCAGGGCCGGTGGATTTCAGGAAGGCTTAGCGTCCCAGACAGCCCCGACAAGGTCCAAGCCGGCGTTTTTCCATGCTTCAATTAGGGAGCTGAATATTAAAAAGTATAATTCTCAGAAGTCTGTCCTCATAGATTGTTAAAGAATAATCACAACAAAAACCCCTTTAATAAGATTTTAGCAAGATGGTGACATAGGAAGATCCTGATCTCACCTCCTCCCATGCACACACCATATCTACAGCTACCTATGCAACAGTTTTCTCTGGAAAAAAACCTAAAAACTGACAGAGAGACTGTCAAGTTGGGCAAATGAGAGGGAAGTGGCTACAAAAGGCTGAGACAATCTCACCGTAAAACCCATCCCTGGTGCAACAACCTACAGTTGGGAGGGAACTTAAAATCTCCTCAAAATCCAGACCTTCCCCAGAAGGAGTGAAAAGTTTGTACCCCACATAGGTCACCCCAACTTCTAAGGTCTGGCACCTGTGAGACAAACTCCTAAAACATCTCGCTTTGAAGGCCAACAGAGCTCACGCCCAGGAGATCTGTGGTCCATGGTGGACTGGGGAACAGTTCTTAAAGCACTTGTGTGCACACTACCCACCCCAGGGCTCAGGGCAGAGGCAGTTCTTTCCAAATCACTGACTTCATGTTAAAGAGACTCATTTCCTAATTTTAAGGCACTGGTCTGAGGGGCAGGGCCGCTGGGATACCCCCCAGAATATAAAATGGGAAAAGGACAGTCTCTTCAAAAGTGATGTGGGTTCATTTCTGGGCTCTCCATTCTGTTCCACTGATCCAGATGTCTGTTCTTGTACCAATACCATGCTGTTTTGATTACTGTAGCTCTGGAGTATTGTCTGAAGTCTGGGAGGGTTATTCCTCCCGCCTCCTTCTTTTTCTTCAGTAATGCTTTGACAATTCAAGGTCTTTTGGGATTCCATATAAATTTTATTATGATTTGTTCTAGTGGAAAAATTGGAGAGCAGTAAGTGAAAAGTGAAGCTGGACCACACCATACAAAAAAATTAATTCAAAATGGATCAGACGTGAATATAAGACCTGAAATCATAAAACTCCTAGAAGGAAACATGGGGGTAAATTACTTGACACTGGTCTGAGCAATGATTTTTTTTTTGCATTTGGCACCAAAAATGAAAAGCAAAGAAAGGAAAAATGCAGGAGTACATCAAACTAAAAAGCTTCTGCACAGCAAAGAAACCCATCAACAAAATGAAAAATCAACCTACTTCAATAAGTTGATGGGAAAAACTATTTGCAAATCACATATCTGATAAGGGGTTGACGTCTAAAATATATAAAGAACTCATATAACTCAACAGCAAAAAAATGAACAACCCAATTAAACATAGGCAGAGGATTTGAAGAGACTTTTTCCAAGAAACATATAAAGATGGCAACCAGGCACATGAAAAGATGCTCAACATCACTAATTCTCAGGGAAATGCAAATCAAAACCACAATGAGATAGAAACTCACACCTGTTAGAATGGCTATTATCAGCAGGACACAAATGACAAGTGTTGGTGAGGATGTGGAGAAAGGGGACCCGCACGCACTGTTGGTGGGAATGCAACTTGGGGCAGCCACTATGGGAAACAGCACGGGGGTTTCTCCAAAAAGTAAATATAGTACAACCATGTGACACAGCAATTCCACTGCTGGGTATTTATCTAAAGAAAACAAAAACACTACTTTGACATTTAATGACATTTAGTGATGAAGTAATGTCAAGCTACTTTCACACTTTTCTCGCCGTCTAAAGTCAAAACAAGAAGCAAGATCTCCATTCCCATAAAAAAAACTGCAGCAGTGATATTTTCTGAGCTCAAACTACATGTCTAGCAGTATTTACCTGCCTCAAGGTAAGTGCAAAGGATATTTCTACATTTGAAAATCCTGTAACTGTGCAATTGACCTGTGCAAAGGGGAATTTCATGTTTCAAAAGTCTTTCACTTCTACCTAACTTTCAAGTGGAAGTGATTAATATGCAATGAAACGACACGCCAAAAGGCAAATATCAAAAGAAGAATCTAACAAAATTCTACAAATATCTCTGAAGAGAGAAACATGCTCAATTAAAATTGTACACTTGTAGCGTTGGTATCTCAGTATTTGGCAGTACCTACTTGTGTGAAAAGGTATTTTCAAAGATGATGAAATACGTAAAACCTAATTACATATCAGAACACTTTCCAATCAATGGTGACAATTGGAATACTAACTTTGCACTTCAATTAAGTGAAATGTTATTCCCCCAAAACAATCCAATTCCTCTCATTAGTAGATCTGTACCACACAAAATTGTACTCTATTACTATGTATCGAATGTCATCAATAAAAAAAATTTGTTAAAATTTGCTTTTCCTCTTGTCATTTAAGTACCTGTGTAATACCGTCAATTCTGTCTCTTGATCTGCAAATTTTACTATCTGGCCCTTTACAGAAAAAGTCTATTGAGCCCTGCTCTAAGTCAGTGGTTTCCAAAGCAGTTGTTCATCAAAATCTTGGGCATTAAAAAAAATACAAAACTGGTTCACTTGTTAAAGTTTTAGTTTCACAGGTAGGTTGCCACCATGGGTCTGTAGTCACTCCATTCCCTTAGCGTGAATCATCTTACAGCTGCAACCAATCTTATCCTAACTTCCAACAGAGAGAAACAGAGGACTAACACACAGAGGGTGCCTACAGTTTAATTAAGCAAGCTGTTGACAAAGTTGGGTAAAACTCTTAGGATTCTTGACCCCTGATTGTTTTGGTCAAGTCAGTTAAAATAAATTTATTTTACTGACAAGGGACCCAGAGAAATCATTTTGAACAACATGGGTATAAAGATAGAAGAGTAAAACACCATTTTCCTCAGCTTAGTTATAAAGGCAACATTCCCTTTGTGTCTTCAATGAGTACCAGCAACAGACCTGTCAATAAAAGAATTCATTCAACAAATATTTATTGAATTCAATTTATATATGCAGACACTGTTTCAGGTGCTGAAAACATAGCAGTGAACAAAACAGACTCAACTCTCTGCCTTCATGGAGCTCACGTTTCAGGAGATGGAAAACTGTAATATCTCCATAACACCCCAAAGATGTGAGTAAACAGCCTTAGAGTTCAAAAACTCACTTTAACTCTGTGGGAGAGAGGAGGACTGGTGCAAATGCAGGGTCAGTTTTTATCACTGGTATTGGCAAGATGGAGGAGTCCTGACCAGTGATTTCAATAAACTATAAAGTTTGAGGCTAGGTCATCAACCGAAAGAGACAGGGCTGGACATGCATGTGTGTGGAGATGAGCATAAAACAGTGGCCACTGTCCATGGGGTATCCCAGTTTGTTCAGGTTTACAAAAGCAGCTCCAAAAATTCAGCATCAATTTTCAGCTACCCCCCCACCTCACACTTTTTGTTATGATACATATGCTTTTATTTCTATACAATCTTACTTTCAGACTGAGGGTTTAAAGCTCAAACATGGGTTAGGGTAATTAATGATGGTCCTCCTGTGTTGAGCACCACTTTTTATCACTCTGGAGTCTTTATTATGGGGAGGGTAACAGATGGCTATGTTCCCAGGGAATTCAGATTAGCTTAGCAGGCTAAGGAGAGATTTCGGTGGAAATTACCTTCATCTTCCCATGATCATCAGTGCCAGATCCAGGTAGGGCACCAGCGTCTCCTGACACCCATCACTGACGGCCTTCTTTTAATAATGTGATCATTTAGGGGGAACACACAATGCAATGCATTACAGTACAAAGAAGGCATTGAAGCACCTGCCGCACTGACTGGTGCCTTTGACTCTGCAGTGGGCATAAGGTTAAAGGGGGAAGGACAGTGAAGAAAGAACAGACCGTACCACAACCAACCGCTGATTACCCGTCAGTCACTCCTACCGCTGATTTATAAACCCATCTTCTAAAGCTCCATCTTTCCTTTCAAAACACTTAGAAAATTCAAAAGAAAAAAATACCTCATCTGGCTGGAAGTTTGGGTCTTTGCCTGTATAAAGGCAAAGAACTTTGAAAACTTGGTTTTCAGGAATGAAAAGTTTTGCTAAAAAAAGGCTCTCATGAAAGAGGAAGAAAACTCACCACCCAGTTGTTGGGCCACAGCCAGCCAGCTGGGCTTCAAGATGAAGTGGCACTGCTTCTCTTGGGGCAGCTGTTCCATGAGGAAGGGCTCTTGGAGGTTGGAAGGTGTCGGGGAGTCCTTCGACCCCCGCGTCAAGAGTGCCGTGTCTCGAAGGTGACCCATTTCAATCCCATAGGGGAATTCATGTCCTACACAGAGAAAAATCTAAATGTAGACTTTAGGCTGACTGGCACTGTGTCAGTATGAGCATGTGTGCTACAGGATGGAATGTCCTGCAATTTGCTCCTGGGACTTTTGGTATAAAGAATCCTTTTGTTGACTGAGCGATCACCATGCACACTCTTACACTTGGAGACCACTGTGTAATGCAGGTGGCCCCACCAAAGTAGTTCTTTTTGGGGGGGTGGGGGTAGAGAGGAGAAACAAAGAGGAAAAAGTCTTTAAAGAATATCTTGTTTGGGAATGCACAGGTTAGTTTGTGAGTTGCATCATGTTGACTTTTCCTATGTTCACATCTGAGAATACTGAAAGGCATTCTAGTTTCTCCTTTGACACTACCTACCTCTGTAAATCTTCAGCAAATCCCTGACCTCTCTCAGCCTTAAATCCATGATTTAAAATATTTATCCTACCCATCACACAGTATTATAAGGATCAAATAAGTAAAATTCAGTGGTTAATAGTATTTAAATACAAAGGGCAAATAACTATATATTTCAAAGATCACTATTATTACTATTATTCAGTACAAGATATCTGCCTGAAAGAAGACATTTTATACTCTTTATTAGTTATACACAATTAGAGTTACTCAAGGGCTGGCTTGTCTGACTTATGCTTCCCTCCCACCACGCCACTCTGAGGCCGTTTTTCACAGGCAATAGTTAGGAGGAAGACTGCAGGGCATGAGAGACACAAAAACAAGATTCAAAAAGGAATTTTCAAACTAGAAAAACTAAACCCTGGACATCTGACTGCAATATCAGTTTTTGCTCTTTAGTACGCTGAGTAATTTCATTTTCTCAATTCTTAAGTACCATTGTGCTGTAGATTTGTTTACTTTTTAAGTACAGAGAGTAAGGTCTCTTCCATTCCAGACTTATCACTGAATCTAATTCAGTGAACTTTTCCTTTTCATCTCGCATAGGCCTACAGTGTCAATGTTTCATTGATATTAAGTACTACAGCAACTTTCAGGGACGAAGGCAGAAAAATAAAGACTTCTATGACAGCAATAAAACAAAATTGATTTACCAAAATAGCCAGTAGCTAATCCACAACTGAAATTTGCAAGATGCAGTAAAATATACAATGGAGAATTGCTGCTAAGTAACAACCATGTCCCATATGCTATGTGTCTTTTTTAGTGAGTTAAAAATGAAGCTTCATGTTGTTTTAAGCCTGACAGTTACTACCTACATAGTTTTAATTAAATTAATATATTTTATTAAAACAACTATTTTAAGTATTTATTTGACTTTTCATCACAGATTTAATTGTTGCTCATTGACTTTTACACAAATGACAACATTAAGAAATAAACTGGAAATGCAGGGAATTTTGTGCTATGTGCATGATGGCTTGCTTTAAAGCTTGAGAATATACATTTCATATAAAAGTTTGGATTTAGATTATTCATATCACTTGAGACCTAAATTACACTGTAGTGATCTCACAGGTCAATGAAAGGATTACATGAGATAACTCATGTGATATGCTCTGCATAATGCTAGGCAGATAGCAAGCATTTAAAAATCATTAACAGAAATCGTCATCATCATCAGTGTCATCATCTCAAGATTTGCTACAGATGCTGTCCCTTATTTTAATTGCCCTACTTCCGTTAACTATACTGAAGGACTTCACTGATCAAGAAATATTTTTGTAGCTAAATGGTTTAAATAAGGTGAGATGTGACCTATTTACCAGTAATTCCTCAAAACAGATGCTGGGAAATTTGGCTGGAGAAATAGCAAAGTAGTTAGTTGGTAAGGTAGTACCTATTGCTAAAGAAGTCAATAAAGAGTCTTAGGAATCTAAACGGTTTGATTTCATTTTCTTTTTTGATGCCTAGCAAAGATCTGGGTACAGGGCAAGTGTTAAGTACTCACTGATAGATTAAGAGGCATGACTGGATCATAGGAGGTTTTCTATAGAGGCAAACGTTAGGAAAAGGAAAGGAGATTCAAGAACTAAATATGAAAAATAAATATACAGGGAAAATGGAATTCCAGCACATCTTGCTTTCTCTTAGAAAGAAAGTTTTAAAAGGTTTGACAAAATAGTTCTGTTTGTAAAGTGAAAAAAAAAAGAAAGGAAAATTGACATTTCTCTTCCCCTCTACACCACTGGTTGCTTGAATGAAGAGATATCATTTACCTGCACATAGGACATACTTGATATATGTATTTATTAAATGAATAGGTGAATATTACATGGGATTAATTATTTAATAGTATTTAAATTTAGGGCCATATGACCAATTCTCTGAGACATTTAGAACTATAATTAAAACACAATCCATCTTATATTTTCACAGAAACTTACCAATAAGTGGGTATGGTGCCTCTTCTTTGCTAGAATTCGCCCAGAAATGGTACTCTTTCTCAGAGCCCTTGGAGATAAAAGAATTAACAATCATTCTCTCACATTTGGTAACTAAACAAAGACATATTTTTTGGCATTTCTATGTTTTGCAAAAACATAGGGCCAATATAAATGCTTTCATGGTTCATGGGGGTGATATGGTTTTAAAAGGTGGTAATGCTGGTTCCTACAACCCATCTCTCCTCTAACCCCTAACAGAGGATTCAGAAATCTTGCCCTTTTCCCCTAGTGATGATGAGGGATCCATGAACTTCAGTGGAATCAGGCTCTCAGTATTATAAATAGGGTAGCCCACAGAATGTGAGATCACATACATGCCCTTGTGTAAAGTAAACAAACAAACAAACAAACAAACAAAACCAAAAAAAAAACCCCAAACCCTTCCTGGTTTACTAAAAGATCAATCTATCTTACTTAGAGTCCTGACTTCTGTTAGGTCTCTGCACTACTTAGCAAATACTAGAATTAATCTCCAATGTGCCCCTGCAAAGACAATCTTGTTATCCAGAAAACCACAACACTGCTGTGTCTGTGATGAAAAAGTAAAATCTCAGAGGCTGACTATTAAGTCAGCTGCTCCTGAGTGGAAAGAAAAGACTGACCAAGGGGCTTTGAGGAGACAGGTAGTTGGCACAGTGTACACTGGCTTTATTTTGGGCAAGTCCAGTCCTGGGGACAGAAAGGACAAGAATTCTGTCTAGAGAATAGGCCCAGTTATGGGAAACAATGAAACCGTTCACTAGCAGAATTACAACCCAGTAATACTAAAAATCCTATTTGAAAGAAATAATACCAAATTATACAGACTTTGCTGTATTGTCTAGAAGAGGATAAAGCAAAAATGTTTAAAGTGAAGTCAGAACAGAATGGCAATATTTAATATTCTTGCCTTTATCTTCTGATTAAAAATCATGACCCTGACCTTATAATGAAGGGAATTGGCTAGGAGATCATCCTGCCAAGTCCCCTCCCCTACTTTGTCACTTCCTTTCCTATCCTCTAGTCAAAAATTTTTATTGCAAACAGGAAGAGCAATCTAGTAAAAATCCTTTCTTTTCATGTAGTGTAGTGTACACATTAATAATTCCTTAGAGCAGTATAACCAGAGAGACTCAATTCCTAACTACACACTGAACAGAAATACTTTTGGGGTGATGAGACCGATCACTTACCCAAAAGAAAAGCATAAATAAGAAAATGAGTCATGTCATTAATTAACATCAATTTACATTTTTAAAAGATCACTCTGGTGCTTCAAAATGGAGACTGGGTCAGGGAAGAGCAAGAGAAAAGGTGTTAGGCATGTTAAGGACTTTCTGCAAAGGTACAAGAGAGATGGTGATGGTTTGGCTTGGACTACAGTGACAACAGTGGAGATGAAGTGGAGAAATTCAAGACATGTTTTGAAGTGATAGTCAACTGGCCTTTCTGATGGTTGCTATAGAGTGAGGAAATGCCAGGAGCTGAAAATGAATCCTAGATTTTTGGCTTGAACCACTGGGACATAGTACTATGAATTACAACAGACATGCACGTTAAGTACAAACAATAAGAGCTAACACCTTTTGAGTGCTTATTATATGTCAATGTTCACTCAATTTCACATTCGATTTTCCCCCCAAATCTCGAGGCGTTAGGTACTATTGTTATTTTCATTTTACACATAGGAAACTGAAAGGTTCAGTAGGTCAGTAGGCTAGGACAGAAACAATGTAGAATTGAACCTAGGTCATCACACTCCAAATTTCATCACAGTGTACAAAACCGCATCCTTGGCAACAGTTTCTAGGACCATGAACCACATTCGAGGCACTGGTAACACCACTGAATTCACAGACTCTCAGGATGACTAGCTTGAAAGATCCTACTGCTTTACTGCTTAGCGTGTTCCTTTAAGGCCTATTATTTAAGAGCATCTTATTTTCATAGAGTAAAAGATGTATCTGTCCACTGTGTATGCTTCTCAAAGCACTTGCTGCAGCATTATCTCTTTGATTCCCATTTTACAGATGAGGAAACAAACAAGTTAAGTGATTTTTGTCAAGATTACTGAGACAGTAATAGAGCTAGAACTAAAAGCCAAGTGAACTCATCCCATACAGTGGTCTGGCCAATAAACCTATCTTTAAAAATTCTGACCACTCAGTAAGAAATACATTTTACATCCCTACCCAAAATACATATACGGATGTGAAACAGAGAAAAAGAAGTTACACAAAACAGTCTTTACCCTTACTACCCTGCTAATATTTTCTTTTCTATTTCATTTTTAAATGTTGATTATAACTGGTAATTTAAACAACATTGATCCAAATCCTAGTAATTAACATTACAACCACATAGTAGACTTTTTAGAAATAAATCCCATGACTCACTCGGACTACCAAGCACTAGAATGGTGAGATGAAATCTGAAAAAGATCAGTCTGTTGAGTATTTGGGATACATGAAGATTGCGGTCCATGAGTGTAAATGGCAGTGTTCTCTGAGCTATGCTTTTGTAAATAATCTTTTATTAGTATTACTTTCTATTGCTCTGGGGGTCTGAAATCAAAGAGACATGCCTACTAATATTTGAAACAGGCGGAGACGCACTTTTCTGGAAAAAAATGTTAAAAGCAAAATGAAACAGTTCTTCAACCTTACTCCTGCTCTATAGGCAGTAAAATGCTGTCAAAAGACCAGACTGGCAACATCCATTTACTTTTTTAAAAAAGGAAAAGGAAAAGACTGGATTGGTAACGAGACAACCCATTATGTTTTATAATGAAGGACAGCATTTTAGGACAATGGCTTAAGATGCAAAGCAACCTATCATTTATTGGACAATACTACTGATACATGAGCAAGCTCCTCTAATGTGTTCTCCCCTCACCAGTATGCCTAATTACCGTTAGTAAAAAAAGGAAGAGATCTGTTCACGAATAGAAATATTTGATTTTTCCCAATTCCTTAAGTTTACAAGAATAAAAATGCTTTAAAATGCTAATTACTGAACATTCAATTACCGTCCCAAATACAGCTCTAACCTAGTGAGTCCCCCCCCCATCCGTGCATCTCTGAAGGGGACAAGCAACAAGGACAAACCTCAGCCTCAATACATCAAAGGCTGAGCCTGCACTACAGCGATACATCGAGTTCACCGACACCTAGATGGCTTGCTGACATGGTCATGGTCCTTGGGAGCTCACACACACTTCTGAACTTGGCGCACGGACGCACGGATCTCGCCGCTCTTCCACTGACCTGGAGCCCATCTGGATCCTGGTCAGAGGAGTCATGAAAGGCTGTAAGATTCTGACATCAGGGAGCCTCCGCGGTCCCTTAGGGCTCCAAAGATATAAATAAAATGCCTCAAGGCATTTCTTAAGGAAGAGTTAAGTTATCCCTCGAATCCCAACTTGGTTCCACAGAAGCTGGAAGGGCACCACCAGGACACAGAGCAAAAATGGCCAACTAGCAGAAGGTCTTGGGGGAGGGGAGGAGCGAGAGAAGGCAAGGCTAGAAACACCCAAATCAATCACTTGGAGAGAGAGCCAAGCCGCAGAGGCTGCCGCTCGCGGCCGCGTGCACTTGCGGAGGGAACGGTTCCAAGGAAACCTCACCCGATCGTAATGGACACGCCACAGGGCGGCTGTGTTTATCGGCATGGTACGCTGCAAGTTGTGGCCCGCATCCCTCCTCCGAGCTTTGACAGGGATCAAGCGCACTGTCGGCACAACCACACTGACACCCGGCCCCTGCCCAGCCCCGCCGATTCCTGGAGCCAGGACCGAGCGCAGGGCCAAGGCCCTTCACCGCAGCCCTCACGACCCCCCGCTGCAGCTCACCGGCCCCACCCAGCACGGTCTCAGGCTCCTCCATGGAGCTGACCGTCAGCATCCCCAGCACACCTAGGAGGCTGCCCACCGCCTCGAAGACCCGGAGTCCATCCAGGAGCGCAGCGCGAGGCGCGCACCCACTCCCCGACCCCATCAAATCACGCGGAGCGGCTGCGCCGCGGGGTCCAGGTGAGGGGTTGGGTCCCGCGGGCGATACAGCACGGCCGTCTACCTTACTCAGCGCGGTAGCCGCGCCCAGGCAGACGCCGCCGGCCTGAACGACGTCGGAGCTGACCCGGTCAAGAAGCGGTGATCGCCCGGGGGACTTCGGGCGGGGCGCCGAGAGCCGGCACCAGGAGGGGACCGGAAAAGGCATTGCCCGGCTCCCGGCCCCCGCCCCCGCCGGGGGCGGGAGCGGGGCCGCCTGGGCGGCGGTGGATGGGCTGCCGCGGGGTCCTCTGTGGAGCGAGTGAGACTAGACGCGAAGAGGCCAGGAGGTGCTGGGAGCGCCGCGGGCGTGAGGGCGGGTAAGGAGGGAATGGTCTGGAACAAACGGCACCGAACGCGAGCTTCGAACGTTAAACCCCACGGAGGTGACGGGCGCAGAGGGCGCGCGCCTGGAATGCGGCGGCGGCGGCAGCGGCCGCGGCGGGGGCGGGGTTCCGCTCGGCGTCCTCACCTTCTTGGTGCTGGGGCCGCCCGCGATTCGAGACACTCCTGTCAGGGAAGAGGAGCGCCCCGGCTGCCCCCCTAGCGTCTCCTGTTGGGGGGACATCGCTTCCAGGAAGAAGACTTCCAAGCAAATCCCAGCCCAAGAGGAGGCTACGCAGTCCTGTCCGCGGGACGGCGGCCGGAGTGCCTAGGACTCGCAGCGCAGAGGCGGCTGCAGCGCTCAGGAGGCGCGCGGAGCTCCGGGTCCGGGACGCGCACCTCCCGTCGGGGCCATGCACCGCCGCCCGCCTTCCGGAGCGTGGCTGCAGGCAACTGCGGCGGCGGCCACCCCGCCTCGGGTCCGCCCACCGTGCCAGGCGGCCTGCGCCGGGCCCGCCCCCGGCTGCCCTCCTCTGGCCACGGCCCTCCCTGTGGCGACCCGGCCTGCCGCGCGCCTTTCTAGATACACATTAGGAAACCGGCCACCGACTGACCTTCTCAGTCCGCGATGCCGAGTGGGTCCCGTCCGAAGGGGCTCAGCGGCCGGTGTCACTAACCGGGCCTCTAGCGCGCGGATGCGCGCCACTCCCGACGCACAGCCCACTCGCCCCCGACCCCATCCCTTCCCGCGCTGCGCCCGCGGGAAAGGCGCCGCGGCAGCCCATGCATCGGCGAGGCCGTGGCGACCTCAGACCGAACAGAGGAGCGCCGGTGATGCCTGTCAGGCTTTCTCCGTGCAGCAGGGGGGGCCTCCGCCCCCCGTCCCGCCCTGCCCCGCCCCACCCGGGAGGCCCGGGACGGAGTCGCGCGTCGCAGAGGGGTTTGGAAGCACCGGCTGACTTCCTGTGCAATCCTGCACGTTAGCCTCCCGGGGGGACCTGCGCCGGCTTCTGCAGCCGCCAGGCCGGGCCGGGCCGGGCAGCAGCCCCCACGCAATTTGCACCGGCGTTTTCCGCTGTCTGTGAGCGGCAGAGACCCGGGCATTCCAAAAGTGCAAGCGCAATTAGGGAAAACGCACGCAGAGAGCGGACTCCGAAATTTGGCTTCTCAAGAAGGCTACAATATGCGGAAATGTTTACCAGGTATGGGTGCTGAGAGCATAACTTCCTGTCAGCCCGAATAGTGGCAAATTTTTTTAAGGCCAAAGAATAATCAGAGGGAGGGGATTTGGAGGCGACCCGGGCTGAGTTGAGCATTGCCGCACTTTGCAGGACTGGCTGACTTGTGCGGATGGTTGGGTAGGTGGCATTCTTCCCTTGGAGTCAGGACTGCAGAAAGGGCGGATTAGTGATGAAGCACGCCACTCTATGATACTAGCTTGTTGAAGGGGTTTGTTTGTATTTGTGATAAGAAAGAAACAGATCGAGGTTCCTGCCGGATTGGACTGTTACCGGGACAGGTTGAGGAAGAACAGGGTTCTGGCCGGCCCTATTCCAAACAGGAGTTGCTGTCCAAAACACACCCACACGTACACACACCCACACACAAACACCTCACCAAAGCCCGGAATTGTTTATAGTGGAAGTAATGGGGGGAAAATGTTCCAGCCCATTTTGAGCCTTGTCCATCTCATGTGGTTTAAAGTAGGCTTACACAGGCTTTTTAAATCATGCACACATACACATATATAATTATATAAGTCATGCTAATACATATGTATGTGGATATATATGTATATGTGTGTATATACGTGTTTATATCTGTATGTGTATACACACACTCACAAACACACAAACACAGGATTGAGCACACCTTCTGTAGTAGCAAAAGATAATATTTATTGAATGCTTTCTTTATATCAGACACTATTCTAAGCATTTTAATATATTAATTAACGTAAATCTACCTTATAATCCTACAAGGTAGATATCCACACACGTGATTTTACACATGGGAAATCCATGCTGCAAAGATGTTAAAAAACTTGTTAAACACCTGGTAAGCAGTGAAGCCAGGCTTGAAACTACGGCGTCTGCCCGCAGGTCAGGCTCTTAACCACTTGGATTTACTGTTTCTCCTGTGTGTTACTGCCGCCGGCCCGCCCCCCTGGCCATAGCCGGCCTGCCTCCCAGGGGCAGGCTGACAGGGGGAAACTCCTTCCAGGAAGCTCTGGCAGCAGAGGCCAGGCGGCGGGGGAAGTGGGAGCAAGTGGACTTGCTCTCCCAGGACAGCCGCCCTGTCCCGCCTCCGCCGCCTCCGCCGCCACCCCCACTACCACTACCACTGCCACTGCCACTGCTGCCCGCTGTCCATCCCGGGGGCCGAGGGCCGGGCTAAGGCTGCACCCTCCCTCCCCGCACCAGCATCAAGCAGCCAAGGCCCACTGGCAAGCGGTGTGCAGCTCGGGACCACCTATCCCATGGGCTCTGAGGAGGCATTGGGCTTCGGGGTGGGATGGGGGCGTGGGGGTGGGGCAGGGAATTGGAATGGCCTCAAGCCCCGCCCACCCGGCCGCCGGGGCCGCGCCCCTGGGAGCCAGGACTGCGTGCCTGCCGTGGGCCCGGGGCATCCCTGTCTAGCGGCTGTCGCCGTGGTGATCGGAGCCCGGAGCGCCCGGCTCTCGCGAGGAGAGGGCTGAGGGGGTCATCTGGGGTAGGGGTGCACTCCGGGTGTGCGGCGATCTGGCGATGAGGGCGGACAGGGTGAGGGGGAGGGGTTGCTGGGAGCGGAAGTGACCCGGCTGAAGGGTGGGGGCTCATTCCTAGGTGAAGGGTTAGGGGAGTATCTCCGGACGGTGGGGGGACCTGGGGTGAGGCCCGAGGGGTGAGCGCGGTTTACAGGGGCTGTAGCTCAGGACCGAGTGGGGCGCAGACCTGGGGCGGGATTTGGGTGTGAGGAGAAGCAGCTTTGTCTCGGGGGTGCAGTGGATCGGGGACCGGGCGTGGCAGGGGGTGGGGAGGCATTGACTGGGTGGGGGGTCGGCGAGCAGTGGTAGCGGGGCTGGTGGGGTGAGGCCTGGCCCTGGGCCCGTGGTGGTCCTACTTGGGGGCCGGGACCCTGGAGGAGGGCGTGGGGGGCCGCGTTGGTGTTGGGGACCCGGCCAGCCCTGGCCGCGGGCTGGGCTCGCCCCACCGCCCCACCGCCCCACCGCCCGAAGCTCCACCGGCCCACCGCCCGGCCCCACTCGCAGCATCCCTACTGCTGGAGTCGCAGCCAAGCCTCCATGCTGCTGTCAGGCGGGCGGGAGGGGGAGGGGCGCTGAAAGCTGCTCGTGCGCGCGCCCGCGCACGGACGCCAGGACGCCAGGGCGCTGGGGCGCGCCCAGAACGTGAGGAAGCTGGGCGGGAGCTGGGTGCTCCTGGACCAGCTCTCTGAGAAGGAAGGCTGCCTGGGGCTTCGGCTTCCCGCCGCTTGCTGTCGCCTCTGCTGCCGTCGCGAGCCAGGTAAGGGGGCGCTGGTGGGGGCGCGCAGGTCGGGGAGTCGGCGGGTGAGGCCTTGGCTGTGCAGTTGGGGAGGCGCCCGGGGGTGGGGGGAGGGGTGCGTCGGTGGGGTCCAGGCCGCGCGTCCAGGTTGGGACAGTGAGGCGTGTCCCGGGGCCCCCTGGCCTGGTTGGGGTGCCTTCCTCCCCCTCCTTAGTACTGGCTGAACCGCGCGGCTTTCTTGGCCGCCGCTCACAGGCGGCTTTGGCAAAGTGGGAGCAGCCCCGGGAGATGGGAGGGCGCGGGACGGCCCCGGGCCAGCCGAGACTGGCCCTCAGGCCTTGCGAGGCCTTCCCGCGCGGGTGGCCCTGCCCTGGGAGTGGAGGCCGCCCCGGACCCTGTGGGGCACAGGCGAGCTGGGGCAGAAGCAGGGGCGAGGCCGGGCCTTTGGGAGCTTGTTGGCCTCCCCCCGAGATCCAAAGCTTCTGACCAGTGTATTTTCCGTCTTTTGAGGACTCTCCCTCCTGTTTTGCACAGTGGCTGCAGCAAACGACATTCCCACCGACAGTGTAGGAGGGATCCCTTTTCTCCACAGCCTCTGTAGCCTTGGTCCTGTGTGGGCTTTGGAATGATGGCCACTCTAACTGGGGCGAGATGCCACCTCATTGTAGTTTTGCCTTGTATTCCTCGGATAATTAGCAACCTTGAGCCTGTTTTGTCATGTGCCTCTCATTGGTCGCTGGTGGGTCTTCGCTGGAGAATTGCTTCCTGAGGTCGTCTTCTGCCCATTTTTGGATTGGGTCGTCTTCTGTCCGTTGAGTCGGATGAGCTGTTTGGATATGGTGGAAATGAACCCCTAGTCAGTCTCCTGTTTGGCAAAGATTGTCTCCTATTTCGTAGGCCGTGGTTTAGTTCTGCTTCTGGTTTCCTTTGGTGTGCCAAAGCTGATGAATTCAGTTTGCTCCCGTTTGTGTTTGTATTTTTGCTGAGTTTTCTGTTGCTTGGGGAGACTACCCTAGGAGAAAATGGGTGAGGTGTACGTGGGATACTGTTTGGCCTACGTTTCCTACCGAGAGGTGTGTGGTGTCTTGTCTTACGTTTAAGTGTCTAAGCCATTTTGAATTTATTTCTGCGTATGCTGGGGCTGTACGCCCAGGGGCCGGGATTGGGGTAGGGGGCGGGGCGGCTGCAGAGAGGGCAGCAGCGAAGGACGCGAGCTGCCCAGGCAAGCCTGTGGATTTCCTCCCGAGTCCCCCTCAGCCAGCTCTCTGGGCGCCTTCTTCTGCCTCAGGGTGGCATTTGACATCTCTCCAGGTCAATGGAGTCCTGGGAGGCTTCCTCCAATACACAGAGAGACAGACATATAAATAGGCAGACACGCTAGTCTCTTTCTTTGTTATTAACAGATAGATACACTAACCTCATCCTCCTCCTCCATTACATAGGTACACAGATACATACATACAAAGACAGACAGGCACACACCAACACACACACACACACAAACAGAAGCCCCCTCCTACTCCTCAGTTAGGTAGGTAGATGGACACACCAATCTCCTCCTCCATGAAATAGATTGTCAGAGAGATATACACACACACAGCAGCCTCCTCTTCCTCCTCAATCAGGTAGGTAAGTAGATAGACACACTAGCCTCCTCCTCTAGTAGATAAAGAAACACCCAGACAGACTGAGAGACAGACACACTCACCTCCTCCAATAGAAAGACACTTAGACGAACACAGTAGCCTCCTCCTACTTCATTAGGTGCGTATGCAGACAGACAGACGGAAAGTCACGCTAGCTTCCTCCACCTCCTCCTCCATTAGATAGACAAATACAGAAATGGACAGACCCACACACACACTTACACACACACACACACACACACACACACACTACACTCCTTCTCCTCCTCAATTAGGTAGATAGACAAACACACTAGCCTCCTCTGCCTCCTCCATTGCTTAGATAGATTGTCAGAGAGATAGATAGGCCGAGAGAGAGACATACTAGCCTCCTCTTCCTCCATTCCATAGACACACAGAGACACACAGACATAGACTAGCCTCTCCCCTCCTCCAACAGATAGATAGACAGCCAGGCAGGCAGGCAGGCAGGCAGGCAGGCAGGCAGGCAGACGGACAGACACACTCACTACAGGCGGAGTGCAGTCAGGGGACAGAGATGGGGACAGGGTCCGGGGACTGGGGTGCCCCTGGTGAGCCAGAGGATTTTCTCCCATGTCCCCAACGGCCTAGCCTGGGGGCGACCGCCGCTCTCCCACGTTCCTCAGACTGAAGCCATTTAATCAGCCTGCTCTTGGGAGCGGGCGTGGTGCGGTCAGTGAAAGAGGTCAGTGGTGGAGGGGCCGGAGGCACTGCGGCTAAGGGGGCTGCCCTGGCGAGTTGGCAAGTTTCCTCCCATGTCCCCCTCTCCTTGGCCTGGGGACAGCCTCTGCCACCCCAGGTTTGCGGGATTGAAGTCTCCTTGTCAGCCAGGTCATGGGAGGCTGGGGAGGTTCGGTCAGGGGCTGCAGAGAGGAGGCGGGGCTGCCCTAGAAGCCCGAGGATTTGCTCCCATGATCCCTTGGCCTGGCCTGGGGTCGGACTCTGATACCCCAGGTTCCCTGGCTGCACGCCTAGGTGTTGGATGCCTCCCAGGAGGCAGGCGCGGTGCGCTGAGGGGATGGTGGCCCGGGGCGGGGAAGGGGAGGCTGCAGAGAGGTCAGCAGCGGTGGCGAGGGCTGCCCAGGTAAGCCTGTGGATTTCCTCTGGTGACCCCTCAGCTTGCTCAGGGGGCGCCCTGTGCTACGCCAGGTTCACTGGGTGCACATGTCCGTGTTGTCCGGCTCCCGGGGTGCTGGCGCGGTGTGCTCAGGGGGCAGTGGTGGTGGCGGGGTCTGGGGCGGCTGCAGAGAGGGCGGGCGGCAGCGTGGGGCGGGGGCTGCCAAGGCAATCCTGTGCATTTCCTCGCGTGTCCCCCTCAGCCTGCTCTGGGGGCGGTCTCTGCTGCCCCAGGGTCCCTGGAGGCTTGTCCTCAGGTGATCCTGCTCCTGAGAGGTGGGCGTGGTGCAGTCAATGTGCAGGGGCGGGGGGCAGCGACAGAGACAGCGGGCAATGGGAGCAAGTACCTGGCTAGTAGTATGGGTCAGCCCCAATCCTGCCATCTCCAGCTCTGCTGCTGCCACTGCCGCCGCCCCGCCCCCCTGGCCATAGCCGGCCTGCCTCCCAGGGGCAGGCTGACAGGGGGAAACTCCTTCCAGGAAGCTCTGGCAGCAGAGGCCAGGCGGCGGGGGAAGTGGGAGCAAGTGGACTTGCTCACCCAGGACCGCCGCCCTGTCCCGCCTCCGCCGCCGACGCCGCCACCCCCACTACCACTACCACTGCCACTGCCACTGCTGCCCGCTGTCCATCCCGGGGGCCGAGGGCCGGGCTAAGGCTGCACCCTCCCTCCCCGCACCAGCATCAAGCAGCCAAGGCCCACTGGCAAGCGGTGTGCAGCTCGGGACCACCTATCCCATGGGCTCTGAGGAGGCATTGGGCTTCGGGGTGGGATGGGGGCGTGGGGGTGGGGCAGGGAATTGGAATGGCCTCAAGCCCCGCCCACCCGGCCGCCGGGGCCGCGCCCCTGGGAGCCAGGACTGCGTGCCTGCCGTGGGCCCGGGGCATCCCTGTCTAGCGGCTGTCGCCGTGGTGATCGGAGCCCGGAGCGCCCGGCTCTCGCGAGGAGAGGGCTGAGGGGGTCATCTGGGGTAGGGGTGCACTCCGGGTGTGCGGCGATCTGGCGATGAGGGCGGACAGGGTGAGGGGGAGGGGTTGCTGGGAGCGGAAGTGACCCGGCTGAAGGGTGGGGGCTCATTCCTAGGTGAAGGGTTAGGGGAGTATCTCCGGACGGTGGGGGGACCTGGGGTGAGGCCCGAGGGGTGAGCGCGGTTTACAGGGGCTGTAGCTCAGGACCGAGTGGGGCGCAGACCTGGGGCGGGATTTGGGTGTGAGGAGAAGCAGCTTTGTCTCGGGGGTGCAGTGGATCGGGGACCGGGCGTGGCAGGGGGTGGGGAGGCATTGACTGGGTGGGGGGTCGGCGAGCAGTGGTAGCGGGGCTGGTGGGGTGAGGCCTGGCCCTGGGCCCGTGGTGGTCCTACTTGGGGGCCGGGACCCTGGAGGAGGGCGTGGGGGGCCGCGTTGGTGTTGGGGACCCGGCCAGCCCTGGCCGCGGGCTGGGCTCGCCCCACCGCCCCACCGCCCCACCGCCCGAAGCTCCACCGGCCCACCGCCCGGCCCCACTCGCAGCATCCCTACTGCTGGAGTCGCAGCCAAGCCTCCATGCTGCTGTCAGGCGGGCGGGAGGGGGAGGGGCGCTGAAAGCTGCTCGTGCGCGCGCCCGCGCACGGACGCCAGGACGCCAGGGCGCTGGGGCGCGCCCAGAACGTGAGGAAGCTGGGCGGGAGCTGGGTGCTCCTGGACCAGCTCTCTGAGAAGGAAGGCTGCCTGGGGCTTCGGCTTCCCGCCGCTTGCTGTCGCCTCTGCTGCCGTCGCGAGCCAGGTAAGGGGGCGCTGGTGGGGGCGCGCAGGTCGGGGAGTCGGCGGGTGAGGCCTTGGCTGTGCAGTTGGGGAGGCGCCCGGGGGTGGGGGGAGGGGTGCGTCGGTGGGGTCCAGGCCGCGCGTCCAGGTTGGGACAGTGAGGCGTGTCCCGGGGCCCCCTGGCCTGGTTGGGGTGCCTTCCTCCCCCTCCTTAGTACTGGCTGAACCGCGCGGCTTTCTTGGCCGCCGCTCACAGGCGGCTTTGGCAAAGTGGGAGCAGCCCCGGGAGATGGGAGGGCGCGGGACGGCCCCGGGCCAGCCGAGACTGGCCCTCAGGCCTTGCGAGGCCTTCCCGCGCGGGTGGCCCTGCCCTGGGAGTGGAGGCCGCCCCGGACCCTGTGGGGCACAGGCGAGCTGGGGCAGAAGCAGGGGCGAGGCCGGGCCTTTGGGAGCTTGTTGGCCTCCCCCCGAGATCCAAAGCTTCTGACCAGTGTATTTTCCGTCTTTTGAGGACTCTCCCTCCTGTTTTGCACAGTGGCTGCAGCAAACGACATTCCCACCGACAGTGTAGGAGGGATCCCTTTTCTCCACAGCCTCTGTAGCCTTGGTCCTGTGTGGGCTTTGGAATGATGGCCACTCTAACTGGGGCGAGATGCCACCTCATTGTAGTTTTGCCTTGTATTCCTCGGATAATTAGCAACCTTGAGCCTGTTTTGTCATGTGCCTCTCATTGGTCGCTGGTGGGTCTTCGCTGGAGAATTGCTTCCTGAGGTCGTCTTCTGCCCATTTTTGGATTGGGTCGTCTTCTGTCCGTTGAGTCGGATGAGCTGTTTGGATATGGTGGAAATGAACCCCTAGTCAGTCTCCTGTTTGGCAAAGATTGTCTCCTATTTCGTAGGCCGTGGTTTAGTTCTGCTTCTGGTTTCCTTTGGTGTGCCAAAGCTGATGAATTCAGTTTGCTCCCGTTTGTGTTTGTATTTTTGCTGAGTTTTCTGTTGCTTGGGGAGACTACCCTAGGAGAAAATGGGTGAGGTGTACGTGGGATACTGTTTGGCCTACGTTTCCTACCGAGAGGTGTGTGGTGTCTTGTCTTACGTTTAAGTGTCTAAGCCATTTTGAATTTATTTCTGCGTATGCTGGGGCTGTACGCCCAGGGGCCGGGATTGGGGTAGGGGGCGGGGCGGCTGCAGAGAGGGCAGCAGCGAAGGACGCGAGCTGCCCAGGCAAGCCTGTGGATTTCCTCCCGAGTCCCCCTCAGCCAGCTCTCTGGGCGCCTTCTTCTGCCTCAGGGTGGCATTTGACATCTCTCCAGGTCAATGGAGTCCTGGGAGGCTTCCTCCAATACACAGAGAGACAGACATATAAATAGGCAGACACGCTAGTCTCTTTCTTTGTTATTAACAGATAGATACACTAACCTCATCCTCCTCCTCCATTACATAGGTACACAGATACATACATACAAAGACAGACAGGCACACACCAACACACACACACACACAAACAGAAGCCCCCTCCTACTCCTCAGTTAGGTAGGTAGATGGACACACCAATCTCCTCCTCCATGAAATAGATTGTCAGAGAGATATACACACACACAGCAGCCTCCTCTTCCTCCTCAATCAGGTAGGTAAGTAGATAGACACACTAGCCTCCTCCTCTAGTAGATAAAGAAACACCCAGACAGACTGAGAGACAGACACACTCACCTCCTCCAATAGAAAGACACTTAGACGAACACAGTAGCCTCCTCCTACTTCATTAGGTGCGTATGCAGACAGACAGACGGAAAGTCACGCTAGCTTCCTCCACCTCCTCCTCCATTAGATAGACAAATACAGAAATGGACAGACCCACACACACACTTACACACACACACACACACACACACACTACACTCCTTCTCCTCCTCAATTAGGTAGATAGACAAACACACTAGCCTCCTCTGCCTCCTCCATTGCTTAGATAGATTGTCAGAGAGATAGATAGGCCGAGAGAGAGACATACTAGCCTCCTCTTCCTCCATTCCATAGACACACAGAGACACACAGACATAGACTAGCCTCTCCCCTCCTCCAACAGATAGATAGACAGCCAGGCAGGCAGGCAGGCAGGCAGGCAGGCAGGCAGGCAGGCAGACGGACAGACACACTCACTACAGGCGGAGTGCAGTCAGGGGACAGAGATGGGGACAGGGTCCGGGGACTGGGGTGCCCCTGGTGAGCCAGAGGATTTTCTCCCATGTCCCCAACGGCCTAGCCTGGGGGCGACCGCCGCTCTCCCACGTTCCTCAGACTGAAGCCATTTAATCAGCCTGCTCTTGGGAGCGGGCGTGGTGCGGTCAGTGAAAGAGGTCAGTGGTGGAGGGGCCGGAGGCACTGCGGCTAAGGGGGCTGCCCTGGCGAGTTGGCAAGTTTCCTCCCATCTCCCCCTCTCCTTGGCCTGGGGACAGCCTCTGCCACCCCAGGTTTGCGGGATTGAAGTCTCCTTGTCAGCCAGGTCATGGGAGGCTGGGGAGGTTCGGTCAGGGGCTGCAGAGAGGAGGCGGGGCTGCCCTAGAAGCCCGAGGATTTGCTCCCATGATCCCTTGGCCTGGCCTGGGGTCGGACTCTGATACCCCAGGTTCCCTGGCTGCACGCCTAGGTGTTGGATGCCTCCCAGGAGGCAGGCGCGGTGCGCTGAGGGGATGGTGGCCCGGGGCGGGGAAGGGGAGGCTGCAGAGAGGTCAGCAGCGGTGGCGAGGGCTGCCCAGGTAAGCCTGTGGATTTCCTCTGGTGACCCCTCAGCTTGCTCAGGGGGCGCCCTGTGCTACGCCAGGTTCACTGGGTGCACATGTCCGTGTTGTCCGGCTCCCGGGGTGCTGGCGCGGTGTGCTCAGGGGGCAGTGGTGGTGGCGGGGTCTGGGGCGGCTGCAGAGAGGGCGGGCGGCAGCGTGGGGCGGGGGCTGCCAAGGCAATCCTGTGCATTTCCTCGCGTGTCCCCCTCAGCCTGCTCTGGGGGCGGTCTCTGCTGCCCCAGGGTCCCTGGAGGCTTGTCCTCAGGTGATCCTGCTCCTGAGAGGTGGGCGTGGTGCAGTCAATGTGCAGGGGCGGGGGGCAGCGACAGAGACAGCGGGCAATGGGAGCAAGTACCTGGCTAGTAGTATGGGTCAGCCCCAATCCTGCCATCTCCAGCTCTGCTGCTGCCACTGCCGCCGCCCCGCCCCCCTGGCCATAGCCGGCCTGCCTCCCAGGGGCAGGCTGACAGGGGGAAACTCCTTCCAGGAAGCTCTGGCAGCAGAGGCCAGGCGGCGGGGGAAGTGGGAGCAAGTGGACTTGCTCACCCAGGACCGCCGCCCTGTCCCGCCTCCGCCGCCGACGCCGCCACCCCCACTACCACTACCACTGCCACTGCCACTGCTGCCCGCTGTCCATCCCGGGGGCCGAGGGCCGGGCTAAGGCTGCACCCTCCCTCCCCGCACCAGCATCAAGCAGCCAAGGCCCACTGGCAAGCGGTGTGCAGCTCGGGACCACCTATCCCATGGGCTCTGAGGAGGCATTGGGCTTCGGGGTGGGATGGGGGCGTGGGGGTGGGGCAGGGAATTGGAATGGCCTCAAGCCCCGCCCACCCGGCCGCCGGGGCCGCGCCCCTGGGAGCCAGGACTGTGTGCCTGCCGTGGGCCCGGGGCATCCCTGTCTATCGGCTGTCGCCGTGGTGATCGGAGCCCGGAGCGCCCGGCTCTCGCGAGGAGAGGGCTGAGGGGGTAATCTGGGGTAGGGGTGCACTCCGGGTGTGCGGCGATCTGGCGATGAGGGCGGACATGGTGAGGGGGAGGGGTTGCTGGGAGCGGAAGTGACCCGGCTGAAGGGTGGGGGCTCATTCCTAGGTGAAGGGTTAGGGGAGTATCTCCGGACGGTGGGGGGACCTGGGGTGAGGCCCTTGGGGTGAGCGCGGTTTACAGGGGCTGTAGCTTAGGACCGAGTGGGGCGCAGACCTGGGGCGGGATTTGGGTGTGAGGAGAAGCAGCTTTGTCTCGGGGGTGCAGTGGATCGGGGACCGGGCGTGGCAGGGGGTGGGGAGGCATTGACTGGGTGGGGGGTCGGCGAGCAGTGGTAGCGGGGCTGGTGGGGTGAGGCCTGGCCCTGGGCCCGTGGTGGTCCTACTTGGGGGCCGGGACCCTGGAGGAGGGCGTGGGGGGCCGCGTTGGTGTTGGGGACCCGGCCAGCCCTGGCCGCGGGCTGGGCTCGCCCCACCGCCCCACCGCCCCACCGCCCGAAGCTCCACCGGCCCACCGCCCGGCCCCACTCGCAGCATCCCTACTGCTGGAGTCGCAGCCAAGCCTCCATGCTGCTGTCAGGCGGGCGGGAGGGGGAGGGGCGCTGAAAGCTGCTCGTGCGCGCGCCCGCGCACGGACGCCAGGACGCCAGGGCGCTGGGGCGCGCCCAGAACGTGAGGAAGCTGGGCGGGAGCTGGGTGCTCCTGGACCAGCTCTCTGAGAAGGAAGGCTGCCTGGGGCTTCGGCTTCCCGCCGCTTGCTGTCGCCTCTGCTGCCGTCGCGAGCCAGGTAAGGGGGCGCTGGTGGGGGCGCGCAGGTCGGGGAGTCGGCGGGTGAGGCCTTGGCTGTGCAGTTGGGGAGGCGCCCGGGGGTGGGGGGAGGGGTGCGTCGGTGGGGTCCAGGCCGCGCGTCCAGGTTGGGACAGTGAGGCGTGTCCCGGGGCCCCCTGGCCTGGTTGGGGTGCCTTCCTCCCCCTCCTTAGTACTGGCTGAACCGCGCGGCTTTCTTGGCCGCCGCTCACAGGCGGCTTTGGCAAAGTGGGAGCAGCCCCGGGAGATGGGAGGGCGCGGGACGGCCCCGGGCCAGCCGAGACTGGCCCTCAGGCCTTGCGAGGCCTTCCCGCGCGGGTGGCCCTGCCCTGGGAGTGGAGGCCGCCCCGGACCCTGTGGGGCACAGGCGAGCTGGGGCAGAAGCAGGGGCGAGGCCGGGCCTTTGGGAGCTTGTTGGCCTCCCCCCGAGATCCAAAGCTTCTGACCAGTGTATTTTCCGTCTTTTGAGGACTCTCCCTCCTGTTTTGCACAGTGGCTGCAGCAAACGACATTCCCACCGACAGTGTAGGAGGGATCCCTTTTCTCCACAGCCTCTGTAGCCTTGGTCCTGTGTGGGCTTTGGAATGATGGCCACTCTAACTGGGGCGAGATGCCACCTCATTGTAGTTTTGCCTTGTATTCCTCGGATAATTAGCAACCTTGAGCCTGTTTTGTCATGTGCCTCTCATTGGTCGCTGGTGGGTCTTCGCTGGAGAATTGCTTCCTGAGGTCGTCTTCTGCCCATTTTTGGATTGGGTCGTCTTCTGTCCGTTGAGTCGGATGAGCTGTTTGGATATGGTGGAAATGAACCCCTAGTCAGTCTCCTGTTTGGCAAAGATTGTCTCCTATTTCGTAGGCCGTGGTTTAGTTCTGCTTCTGGTTTCCTTTGGTGTGCCAAAGCTGATGAATTCAGTTTGCTCCCGTTTGTGTTTGTATTTTTGCTGAGTTTTCTGTTGCTTGGGGAGACTACCCTAGGAGAAAATGGGTGAGGTGTACGTGGGATACTGTTTGGCCTACGTTTCCTACCGAGAGGTGTGTGGTGTCTTGTCTTACGTTTAAGTGTCTAAGCCATTTTGAATGTATTTCTGCGTATGCTGGGGCTGTACGCCCAGGGGCCGGGATTGGGGTAGGGGGCGGGGCGGCTGCAGAGAGGGCAGCAGCGAAGGACGCGAGCTGCCCAGGCAAGCCTGTGGATTTCCTCCCGAGTCCCCCTCAGCCAGCTCTCTGGGCGCCTTCTTCTGCCTCAGGGTGGCATTTGACATCTCTCCAGGTCAATGGAGTCCTGGGAGGCTTCCTCCAATACACAGAGAGACAGACATATAAATAGGCAGACACGCTAGTCTCTTTCTTTGTTATTAACAGATAGATACACTAACCTCATCCTCCTCCTCCATTACATAGGTACACAGATACATACATACAAAGACAGACAGGCACACACCAACACACACACACACACAAACAGAAGCCCCCTCCTACTCCTCAGTTAGGTAGGTAGATGGACACACCAATCTCCTCCTCCATGAAATAGATTGTCAGAGAGATATACACACACACAGCAGCCTCCTCTTCCTCCTCAATCAGGTAGGTAAGTAGATAGACACACTAGCCTCCTCCTCTAGTAGATAAAGAAACACCCAGACAGACTGAGAGACAGACACACTCACCTCCTCCAATAGAAAGACACTTAGACGAACACAGTAGCCTCCTCCTACTTCATTAGGTGCGTATGCAGACAGACAGACGGAAAGTCACGCTAGCTTCCTCCACCTCCTCCTCCATTAGATAGACAAATACAGAAATGGACAGACCCACACACACACTTACACACACACACACACACACACACACTACACTCCTTCTCCTCCTCAATTAGGTAGATAGACAAACACACTAGCCTCCTCTGCCTCCTCCATTGCTTAGATAGATTGTCAGAGAGATAGATAGGCCGAGAGAGAGACATACTAGCCTCCTCTTCCTCCATTCCATAGACACACAGAGACACACAGACATAGACTAGCCTCTCCCCTCCTCCAACAGATAGATAGACAGCCAGGCAGGCAGGCAGGCAGGCAGGCAGGCAGGCAGGCAGACGGACAGACACACTCACTACAGGCGGAGTGCAGTCAGGGGACAGAGATGGGGACAGGGTCCGGGGACTGGGGTGCCCCTGGTGAGCCAGAGGATTTTCTCCCATGTCCCCAACGGCCTAGCCTGGGGGCGACCGCCGCTCTCCCACGTTCCTCAGACTGAAGCCATTTAATCAGCCTGCTCTTGGGAGCGGGCGTGGTGCGGTCAGTGAAAGAGGTCAGTGGTGGAGGGGCCGGAGGCACTGCGGCTAAGGGGGCTGCCCTGGCGAGTTGGCAAGTTTCCTCCCATCTCCCCCTCTCCTTGGCCTGGGGACAGCCTCTGCCACCCCAGGTTTGCGGGATTGAAGTCTCCTTGTCAGCCAGGTCATGGGAGGCTGGGGAGGTTCGGTCAGGGGCTGCAGAGAGGAGGCGGGGCTGCCCTAGAAGCCCGAGGATTTGCTCCCATGATCCCTTGGCCTGGCCTGGGGTCGGACTCTGATACCCCAGGTTCCCTGGCTGCACGCCTAGGTGTTGGATGCCTCCCAGGAGGCAGGCGCGGTGCGCTGAGGGGATGGTGGCCCGGGGCGGGGAAGGGGAGGCTGCAGAGAGGTCAGCAGCGGTGGCGAGGGCTGCCCAGGTAAGCCTGTGGATTTCCTCTGGTGACCCCTCAGCTTGCTCAGGGGGCGCCCTGTGCTACGCCAGGTTCACTGGGTGCACATGTCCGTGTTGTCCGGCTCCCGGGGTGCTGGCGCGGTGTGCTCAGGGGGCAGTGGTGGTGGCGGGGTCTGGGGCGGCTGCAGAGAGGGCGGGCGGCAGCGTGGGGCGGGGGCTGCCAAGGCAATCCTGTGCATTTCCTCGCGTGTCCCCCTCAGCCTGCTCTGGGGGCGGTCTCTGCTGCCCCAGGGTCCCTGGAGGCTTGTCCTCAGGTGATCCTGCTCCTGAGAGGTGGGCGTGGTGCAGTCAATGTGCAGGGGCGGGGGGCAGCGACAGAGACAGCGGGCAATGGGAGCAAGTACCTGGCTAGTAGTATGGGTCAGCCCCAATCCTGCCATCTCCAGCTCTGCTGCTGCCACTGCCGCCGCCCCGCCCCCCTGGCCATAGCCGGCCTGCCTCCCAGGGGCAGGCTGACAGGGGGAAACTCCTTCCAGGAAGCTCTGGCAGCAGAGGCCAGGCGGCGGGGGAAGTGGGAGCAAGTGGACTTGCTCACCCAGGACCGCCGCCCTGTCCCGCCTCCGCCGCCGACGCCGCCACCCCCACTACCACTACCACTGCCACTGCCACTGCTGCCCGCTGTCCATCCCGGGGGCCGAGGGCCGGGCTAAGGCTGCACCCTCCCTCCCCCCGCACCAGCATCAAGCAGCCAAGGCCCACTGGCAAGCGGTGTGCAGCTCGGGACCACCTATCCCATGGGCTCTGAGGAGGCATTGGGCTTCGGGGTGGGATGGGGGCGTGGGGGTGGGGCAGGGAATTGGAATGGCCTCAAGCCCCGCCCACCCGGCCGCCGGGGCCGCGCCCCTGGGAGCCAGGACTGCGTGCCTGCCGTGGGCCCGGGGCATCCCTGTCTAGCGGCTGTCGCCGTGGTGATCGGAGCCCGGAGCGCCCGGCTCTCGCGAGGAGAGGGCTGAGGGGGTCATCTGGGGTAGGGGTGCACTCCGGGTGTGCGGCGATCTGGCGATGAGGGCGGACAGGGTGAGGGGGAGGGGTTGCTGGGAGCGGAAGTGACCCGGCTGAAGGGTGGGGGGCTCATTCCTAGGTGAAGGGTTAGGGGAGTATCTCCGGACGGTGGGGGGACCTGGGGTGAGGCCCTTGGGGGTGAGCGCGGTTTACAGGGGCTGTAGCTCAGGACCGAGTGGGGCGCAGACCTGGGGCGGGATTTGGGTGTGAGGAGAAGCAGCTTTGTCTCGGGGGTGCAGTGGATCGGGGACCGGGCGTGGCAGGGGGGTGGGGAGGCATTGACTGGGTGGGGGGTCGGCGAGCAGTGGTAGCGGGGGCTGGTGGGGTGAGGCCTGGCCCTGGGCCCGTGGTGGTCCTACTTGGGGGCCGGGACCCTGGAGGAGGGCGTGGGGGGGCCGCGTTGGTGTTGGGGGACCCGGCCAGCCCTGGCCGCGGGCTGGGCTCGCCCCCACCGCCCCACCGCCCCACCGCCCGAAGCTCCACCGGCCCCACCGCCCGGGCCCCCACTCGCAGCATCCCTACTGCTGGAGTCGCAGCCAAGCCTCCATGCTGCTGTCAGGCGGGCGGGAGGGGGAGGGGCGCTGAAAGCTGCTCGTGCGCGCGCCCTCGCGCACGGACGCCAGGACGCCAGGGCGCTGGGGCGCGCCCAGAACGTGAGGAAGCTGGGCGGGAGCTGGGTGCTCCTGGACCAGCTCTCTGAGAAGGAAGGCTGCCTGGGGCTTCGGCTTCCCGCCGCTTGCTGTCGCCTCTGCTGCCGTCGCGAGCCAGGTAAGGGGGCGCTGGTGGGGGGCGCGCAGGTCGGGGAGTCGGCGGGTGAGGCCTTGGCTGTGCAGTTGGGGAGGCGCCCGTGGGTGGGGGGAGGGGTGCGTCGGTGGGGTCCAGGCCGCGCGTCCAGGTTGGGACAGTGAGGGCGTGTCCCGGGGCCCCCTGGCCTGGTTGGGGTGCCTTCCTCCCCCTCCTTAGTACTGGGCTGAACCGCGCGGCTTTCTTGGCCGCCGCTCACAGGCGGCTTTGGCAAAGTGGGAGCAGCCCCGGGA